>NC_042617.1:112168128-112482711 GCF_901001135.1 Rhinatrema bivittatum | reverse complement strand
AGCTGATAGGTAACCAACGTAAGGGGACTTGAAGAAACATGATCATATTTTTTAATCTATAAATTACTTTGCTATGTTTTGCAAAAGTTGTAGACAATTAAGTTAATAATTTGGCAGCCCCAGGAAAAGGGAATTACAGTAATCCAATCTAAAGATTAAAATGCATGATTCAATATTTTAAATCCTGATTTTCAAGTAAAGGGTGCAATTGACAAATGTAACACAAAAATAAAAAAAGATTTTTGAACAATGGAGGAAAGGTATGGAGCCACAGTGAGTTTGGAGATAATTTGGGCACCAAACGTCATGACAACATCCTTGGTCAGGTTAGTGGTATTGAGCATAACTGGAGAGCCCTGATGGTATATTTGAATTGCTTCTGATTTTGCAAGGTTGACCTTTAATTACATTTATTAAAGGCTGTAAATGAGAATGACATCCTTACATCTACAAAAGTTGTAATTTGGATTTTGTCTGCAAAGAAGGACAAAATCCTCAGCCTTGAATTAAGATAGCAAGTGAAGAAATAAATGTGTTAAGTAAGATAGACCCCTGGGGAATACCGAAAGGTAGCATCTTTTGATCAAAAACTTGTTGGCTCTACTCAACTTAAAAATCTTGGTTGTTTAAATAGGAGGGAAGCCATGTCAAAGCTAAATCAGTTAGTCCCATTTCCTCAAGTAGAGCAAGAAGGATCCCATGGTCAATGGTATCAAAAGCAGCACTCACGTACAAAAGGACTATGAGTGCGTCCTTGCCACCATTGACCTGGATTCTGATGACATTAATTAGTGAGACTAAGGCAGACTCCAGGGACCTTTTCCTGGGTGGTGACTCCAAATTTTATCTGCCATTCAGACTCCCAGTCTTCTAGCTTCACAAGGTCTTTCACCAATTCTTCACAATCCTCTGCCATTTTAACAACTTTGGATAATTTTGAGGAATTTTAAGATGCTAAAAGTCCTTTTAATGACTGATCTCGCAAGCCTCTGAGTTTCATTTAATATTCCAATTTAGGACTGAGAGGATAATAGTTGGAGTCATTAGGTCTTGAAGGGCTAGTCATGATCCTCTGGGGAGGAAAAAACATATTAGATAAGCAATGGGGATGTGAAGCCCATTAGCAGGTCCATTAGCAATATTAAGTGGGAGTAAGTAGGAGAATGAGAAAGGCAGGGAGACACTGTAGCTGGCCTTTTAATAAACTTAATTTGAAGTAGGCAAGCTAACAGTTTAACAATGCACTTGCAATGGTAAGTTCAAGCTGCAAACATTGTAAAATAATAAATAGAAAGCAAGCACTTTCCTAACAGCCATCCACCTCAAATTTGGCCACACTCAAAAAGGTAAATTAACCCTATGTGAGAATAAAAAAAATCATGCTATAAGCAGGATACTTTGCTACCACATAAGTAAGGAGACCTTTTAAGTACATACCACCTACATGTTGAGATAATGGAAGGACATCCTAGTCCTGTAGTTCCTCTTAGTAGCACTTGATGGCTGTTGCAATGTAAGTGAAATTGAATGCCCCCAAGATTGAAGGAAAACTAGAAATGTCAAAAAAGTTTCTCATAGTGTGCTGTTGGAGCTGTGTTTCTCTAGTGAAGGAAATCGAGTATATTGATTAGTTCTTCTGACAAAAAAAAACCCCATAAATAAATTGCTGAATACAGTAAGAAGAGACTGACTGGCTAATCCCTGAGGTATCCCCCACAGTGGTCTGGAGGCTGCCCAAGATTAAGAAGCCTAAAAAGCGGTGACTTTTAAATCCATGGGAAATGCATGGCTTTTCTGGATTGGACTCTCTAAAATTCCTCTTTAGCTTGACAGAGAAATAAAATAGTTTGTTTCTAAAATCTATAGCTACTGCAGAGGTGAGCAGAGTGGGGGGCATCATTGTTCGCTGTATTGTTCGCCTTACTTCAGCTCGAGAGGTCCTCGGATTTTCTACCATGCGTGCCGACATGTGCATGTTAAAAAATCAGTGTGTCCATGTGTGCACATCAGGAAATGCACACACATGGATGTGTGCACGCACAGTGGAAAATCTACCTCTAAATGTTCAGTAGAATCTATATGGATAGAAATCCCATTTGTGTTGGGTAAGAGTACAGTGATAGGAGTATACTATCGTCCACCTGGCCAAAATGATCAGACAGATGATGAAATGATAAGAGAGATCAGGAAAGCTAACCAATATGGCAGTGCGGTAATAATGGGAGATTTCAATTACCAAACAAAAAAAGTTTTCTCAAAGTAAGTCAACAACGAGTGATATAAACTAGGAAAAAACGTTGTAACCCAAGTTTTAACTAAAAAGGTATCAAGCATTCATATTTTTTGCTTAGGGACCTTCATAACATCCACAGTGCTGCAAGTTGATACTTGTGTTCTGCACTTTAATGGATCATGTTTAATCATAGGTCCATGAGTCCATTCAATAAACAAAATAATTTTTGCATTTTTGATTAATATAAAAGCAACGAGGTTACTTCCCTCTTTATTTTCAGCTCAGCCGGAGTCAACCTGACCCCTGACTCCGGCTGAGCTGAAAATAAAGAGGGAAGTAAGTCCCGGGGATTTCCTGGGGGGGGCGTGTCAGGGGGCGTGTCGCGGCTGCGCGTCATCCGGGGGCATTCCAGGGGCATGGCCGTGGGCATGGTTCTGGCCTGGGGGCATTTCAGGTGTGTGGCCAAGGCATCCGAAATCACTCCCGGGCCAGGGAATCACACGGCGGCGGCCAGCCAGCGCGCGAGAGTTACGCCTGCCTGGGGCAGGCGTAACTTTCGCAATAAAGGTAGGGGGGGTGTAGATAGGGCTGGGGAGGTGGGGAAGGGAGGGGTAAGTGGGGGGAGGCTGAAGGAAAGTTCCCTCCGAGGCCGCTCCGATTTCGGAGCGGCCTCAGAGGGAACGGGTAGCGCGCGCTGGGCTTGGCGCGCGCAAGGTGCACAAATGTGCACCCTCTTGCACACGCTGACCCCGGATTTTATAAGATACGCGTGGCTAAGCGCATATCTTATAAAATCCAGCGTACTTTTGTTTGCGCCTGGTGGGCGAACAAAAATACGCGCGGGCGTAGTTTTATAAAATCTACCCCTTGGAGAAGAAACGGCTGAGAGGGTTATGATAGAGGTGTTTAAAATCATGAAAGGTCTAGAACAGGTATATGTGAATCAGTTATTCATTCTTTCAGATAATAGAAGGACTAGGGGGCACTCCATGATGTTAGGAAGTAGCACATTTAAAACTAATCGTAGAAAATTATTTTTCACTCAGTGTACAATTAACCTCTGGAATTTGTTGCCAGAGAATGTGGTTAGTGCAGTTAGTAATGCTGGGTTTAAAAAAGATTTGGATAAGTTCATGCAGGAGAAGTCCATAAACTGCTATTAATCAAGATACTTGTAGCCTGGATTGGCCACTGTTGGAAACAGGGTGTTGGTCTTGATGGACATTTTTGCATGCTCAAGGCTTTTAAAATCTAGCTCTAAGTTTTTTTAAAAGATGGCCAGCCCTTACTATTGTGGTATGTGGCTTGTGTATTTGAGTGTGGTGTGGAATGTGAGTATCTGTGTTTGTTTGGTATTCTTTGGTCTATGTGTGTAGTCTATGTCTCTATGTGTGATGTGGTCTATCTGCCCCTGTTTCTCACTGTGACTGGGTGTGGTATGTCTGTCTTCTGTCTGGGGGTGATGTGTTTGTGGTTTTGTCTAGGTGTGATATTTCTGTGTTTCTATGCCTTTCTGGATGTTGGGTTTCTGTCTCTCTTTGGGGTGTCTGTGTCTGTGTGTAGGATATCGTTATCTCTCTGTTTGGTTATAGGGTAATTGTGTCTGTCTACATGGGGTTTCTGAGTTTGTTTCTGTGTCTGTTTCACTCTCTGTTGGTCTGCGTATGTGGTGTCTGTGTCTGTCTGGGTATGAAGTATCTTTTCTCTCTGTGTCTGTCTAGGAATGGGGTGTCTGCTTCTATGTGCCATGCGTATGTATGTGTGAGCTTACTCCTTTCAGCAACTTGAAAAGAAACAAAATGGAGGCTTTGAGTCACTGGTTAGCAGTGTGACTGCCTAGTGAATATTTGTATGTGGGGGTATATCTATATATATCTATACATATACATACATACATACACATTAACCCATCTTGGGGTTCCCAAGCAATTGCATGAATGGGAGGAGAAAACTGAGGCTAAAAAGGTTTGCTTATCATTTATCTAATGAATACTTGTTCATTGGATAACTCCAGAAACCTGATTTGTGGCCTGTAAACCATTTCTGGTGGGCATTGCCTCTTCGTCTGCTGCCTCAGCCTCTTCTGCCACATTTGGGTCAACACCCACACATAAAAAGCACTCATTATAATTAGGTTTTGATTTGTAATTATGTTATGAATAAAAATTATGCTATGATTTCACGTATTGGCTAATAGTTTTGTTGCTTTAAATGATTTGGATTGTTAAATTAAGTATTTATATTTTATTAGTTGTTTTAAGTATACATTTTAGAATTTCATATAAATTGATTGGTGTTTCTTAAATGATTTCACAGTTAATCAAGAAATAAATAAGCAAAACTAAATTATGGAAACAGACAAAGCATCAAAACACTACCAAACACCACCAAATCAACTATCAAGTCAAAAAAAAAAATCTGTACTTACCCTTAAACATTTAAATAGGTGGTTGGAAGGTCCTTGCATATTATGGTGATGATGTCTATGCACACTGCATTCTAAAAATGCAACCTTTACATGCACTGCGTCAGCATGCCTTCAGAATGTGCCTTTAATGTGATTGTTGACTTAGCAACCATATTGAAGTGCATGCTGTTTTTTTCCTGTCTGATAATCCATATTGGCCAGATTGAGGGAAAGTACTTTATGTGGGCGAACGCCTAATCCTTGCATATTATTGCTAAAGCTTTGAAAATTGCCTCCATAGTTATTATGTCTACTTGTTTTTGCAGTCGCATATAGATTTCCTGAAACAAATAGACTGCTGGGAGACAAAAGATAATGGAAATTCACATGCAGCTCTAAAAGCTGGCATATAAAATCTATTGCCATGTTTACATTGGTCTGATAAGTGGTAGCATAGACAGTGTTTTCAAGTAACTTGATACTAGTATAGTCTATTGTAGCAAATTAGATGTATTTTCTTACGATAAATTCCTGCTCTGCTGGCTGTTCCTGCAGTTCTCTGCTTCTTTTCTCATTGTGTCCTAAATTTAAACCTAGGAAAATCTGGCATTAACTTGTTTATTTCTGGAGAATTATCTGTGTTTAAAGATGGGTTTCTACTTCTAGTGACATTTGACTGCACTAGCTTGCAAACATCTGCTTTGCTGACTGTTTGAGAAATGTGCAGTGATCTGGATAACTTCTCTTTGTCATTGTGCTGCTGACAGGGTGAATGGGGCTTGAACCAGCAACACTAGAGAGGAAAAAGATGGAAACTACATAGGAGCCATAGAAATGAGGAAAAATCAGGGGATATTTTTCTCCAGCAGCCAAAGAGGTAAGCCTTTTTTCAGAGGTCCCCATTGGTACAGTAGGGGGAGGAGGGGGGCTCACCCTGGGTATCCACAATTCTTAAGTAAAGCACCTGAGACCAGCCCCTGCTGACACAACTGAATCCTCTGATACTTCCTCTGGAATCTCTGCTTACCTGGCCCTCTTCTGGCACCACTGCTGATCTTCTTGGGCTTTCCTAGTTATGGACTCTCCTCACTATAGAAACTGCCCTTGACCCTGCTAGCTGTCTCCTGCTGGTATCATGTCCTGTCTGCCTACCTTCTTCATTTGGCACCCCATTTCTTAAATGCTGGCTTACTATCTGTATGACCTACCCTCCAACCAGATATACCTCACTTGCCCACAGCTCAAACACATTTTACATACCTCATTAGGTTAGGCCCGCTTTCCAAAAAAAGACATGTTTGTTGTAACATTGGAGCAAAGTGCCATTCTACTATCTTTACTTGTGACTTATCTGCAATATGTAGCATTATTTCCACATGCTGCAAAGGTGGATATCTTTATCTTATGTGGATAGGTGTAAGTGCACATTTCTAAAATGTTAAGGAGAAACTGATAAGTATAATTGTTCCAGCAATACCTATATGTGTTCTAGTTCATTGAGGCCTTGCCAGTGTTATGATCTACCATTGTTTTAACTTTCTGTAAACTGCCTTGGGTGAATCTCTTTCACAAAGGGGGTCATTTTTTATAGCTTTCGCACGCGATAGGTAGATCATGGCAGAATCAGCACCGGAAGGGGAGGAGTTGGGGCGACGCCAGGGAGGACACGGCGAAGACATTGCTGGCGGCGAAAAGGTAAGGCCCCTTATCGCCGCCAGTAACCCACCCAGTAGCACCACCTTTCACGGTGGCGCTATTGGTTTGCGAAAGCCTGCAGCGATCGCACCGCGGTGGTGCGATGGGTGCTGGCTTTCGCAGGCCCACCCCCCGCTTGGCCTCTCCCCCCCTTCCCCGGTACCGCATGATTCACTAAGGCCTGCGATTTTAGAAAATCCAGGCCAAAGGCAGTTAATAAATCATATAGAATATAAAATGCCCAAATTGCTAAAAAGAATAACGTAAAAGTAAAATAAAAAATTTAGGAAAGGCAAACATAAAAATTGGAGAAAGAAAGACAATAAAAATCAAAAAGTAAAACTATTGATAAACAAATATTAAAAATTATAAAAACAAATTAGAAACTATAAGACCAAACCCAAAAATAATGAAATACTAGTCAGTTCTCTTGTCTGCTCCATATTGAGTAACTTTCAGTAGTCCAGAGGGATGGGGCTCAGCAAGGAGGGAATTATTTTTTTTTACATATTGAAAGGAGGGGAGGTTGTGATGGGGGACTAGCCTTTGGCTCAGTTCCACTTCAAGAGAGAAAGGGCTTAGACCTCCATGGGAGCATCTATTTTATAGGGTCATTTATCAAAATGTGATAAGGTGTTTTTGCATGCATTAAGGCACCATATTGTATGGTGTGGAGAGAGAGAGAGAAAGAGAGAGAACCTAGCTGTAATGCCCTAACCCTAGATAGGTATTTATATCTCTATGGTAGGCCCACCTAGTAACTCAAGGTGAGGTTTAGGTATTAGTGTAGGGGTTAGGGGTCACTTTGACATTCAAAGTGACATGTACGAACAGAACAGTGCTCTCTTGTGAAGATTTGATGACCCTCGGAGTGAGGAAACTCACCCAAAGATGAGATTTGTGCAATGTTCTCTCAACCTAGCTCTTCACATAGGTATTAGCACAAATTGCAATAAACTGCCTTTTACCTTAAAACATGCCCCTTTTTCTATAACAGGCAATATTTAGTGCATTTTGATAAATCCAGGCCTTAGGGGGTCATTTACCAACTGGATCTCACGCGATGGGGGCGGAGTCGGGGCAGCATCAGCCCCGGAAGAGAAGGAGCTGGGGCTGACGCCGCGAAGACTGCGCCGACAGCGAAAGGTAAGCACCTTTATTGCTGTCAGTTTCGCGCCGAATAGCTACACCTTTCATGGTGTAGTTATTTGGCATGACGCTGACAGCGATCGCACCGCAGAGGTGCAATCGCTGCTGGCTATTGCAGGACCACCCCCCCCCGTTTCACCCCCCGTTACCGCAGGGTTCAGGGAGCCCTGCGACGTTGGTAAATCTGGGCCTTAGTGATCTAGTGCCGGTGGGGGGGGGGGGGTGGTTATAGAATTGGTGCTTAGGAAAGGGAGAACTCTGTCAATTTGGAATTGGGGATATGTTTTAGCTGGGCAAAGAAGAGGGAAGATTTAGGCCTGTTATGCTGCACCTAAATTCCTAAGCCCACCCTGGCATGCCTAAAAACCAGCCCCCTTTTGTTTGGACAAATTTTGTCCACACAGCAATTTCTATGGGCATAATTTACCTGGACAGAATGGAAGATATTAAAAAAGCAACATTTATGTTATTAAAAGTTGATTTTAAAGGTAGACATGTTTTGAATATCGACCTTACATATTGTTCTATTCATTTACAAAAATACCCATGCACTTTGTGCCTGCCATTTCTGCAGGTTGGTTGTACACTGTAAAACATGACCATACTGTATATTAGAAAATTAAATGTGTGTGCATAATTTCCCTCCCCTGACCTAACCCTGCCTCCAGAATGCCGCCTTCTTCGCAGAAAAATTACAGTTGCCTAGGAAGCTATATTTATCTGCTCGGGGAGGGGGGAAGCAATTTTCAGTCCCATGATCTACCTGGGTAACTCAGTAGTTACCTGACTAAGGGCCTTATTTTCCACACCGCTCGCACGCGATAAGGGACCTTTCGCACTTGAAAAGTCCCTTATTGCGTGCGATACCAGGATGGGGGTGGAGTCGGGGCGGAGTCGGCCCCGGAAGAGGAGGCGTCGGGGCGTCACCGGGGCCGACTCTGCTCCAACGCCGCGGACAGCGAAAAGGTAAGTGCCTTTTCGCGGCAGCTTTCACTCCCAATAGCTACACCTCCTATGGTGGCGCTATTGGGTGCGAAACTGGCAGCGATCGCACCGCGACGGTGCGATCGCTGCCGGCTAGCGCAGGCCCTCCCCCCGTTTCGGCCCCCCGCCCCTCATCTTCTAAAGTATTGCAGACCTGCGGTTGCAAAGCTGTGAAACTCGGCCTGAGTAGGACGATTTTACTTGACACGTCTCTGCACCAATAAAGCGTTGAAAAAGATCCAGGCATCTATTTTTTGTGTTCACCTGACCGGATCATAGATCGCCTACCTCTTTGTTTCCTTTACCCACACCCAGTCCTGATTCCGGGACCTGGCCTGAAGATAGAGACCAGACACCTAGGCCTTGACCTAGGGTCAGGCCCAGGCCTCAGAGCTCCAACAAAGCAATCCTCTGTTGTCTTCTTTCTTCATAAAATGGGGTCACTTGATGTACAGCATTGCATCAGGGTGTCCTGGACTAGGAGATAGGGGTACTGGAGAAGCTTTCCACACAGATAGGTGCCCTAACCACAACCCCAGCTCTAGCCACAGCCCTTCCATCCTCACTGATTCCGTCTGCAACTCCGGTCCCGCAGCTGCCTCTGCCGTCCCATTACCATAAAGATCCAGAAAAATGCAGTTTTCCTCAATCAATATTGCATGTATTTCACTCTCCAAACCACACTCTTTCCCACGGACAAGGCCAAGGTAACATTGATTTTGTCATTGTTGGGAGGTTTTCCCTTGGCATGGGAGCATGATGACCCACTTCTGGACAACCTGAAAGAATTTAGTTTTATTTTTTCAAATCTGGCCAGTCCACTTCTGCAGCATCAGACCTTTGCCAAGATGATCGGGGAGTAGGCAGAGCATTTTCAGACATTGGCATCAAAGAGATGATAGTCTAATCGCCATTTTTCGACAGGACCTGTCTGAATCCATCAAGGATGAACTAGCCAAAAGGGACCCATCAGATTCCCTAGAGGATCTCATCAATCTGGCTGTCTGTTTGGACCTACATTTTTGGGAGCGGGTAAAGGAAAAAAGCCAGTCCTGATGTCCTATCTGCCTGGTTCCACACATTCAACATTCAGTGATCCCTGCCCAAGTTCTGGAACTCCCCCCAAGGAACACATGCAGATAGATCATCTCAGGATCACACTGGAAGAGCATCAGCAGCAGAAGCACCTCAGCCTGTGCATGTACTATGCAGGTGCAGGGCATTTTGCACCCAGATGTCCCATAAAGTTGAGAAACTCCAAAACCAAGGGCGGGTAGGAGAGGCCACCCTTGGTTGACCCATGCCTCTTCCCAGATCTTAGTCCAGTCTCTCTGTCTTTTGGAGACACCTGCATCCACTTTCAGGCCTTCCTTGACCTGATGCAACTGGAAATTTTATCAACAAGACAGTAGTACGTCGATACTGGGTTCCCATGGAGCTCCTACAGACCCCTCTCACTGTCTCTTCAGTATCAGGAGAACTATTACTAGGCTGAATGATCAAAACAATGACACTTCTCCAGATGCAAATGGGTCTGCTCCACCAGGAGTGGATCTGCCTTCATGTCCTGCCCAAAGCCGTCAATGGATTGATCCTGGGCTTACCCTGGCTGATACATCATCATCCCCAGATTGACTGGGAGTCACTGCAGATTGTCAAGTGGAGAACCTCCTGCCACTGCATATCTCAAGTCCCTTCATTGACCCTTGGGGTCCATCACACTGTTTTGAGGCTACCAGGACTCCTGGCACCATACGAAGAGTTTGCCGATGTCTTGAAACAAAAACAGGCAGAGTTCTTGCCACCTCACGCTCCTATGACTATGCCATAGACTTGCTCCCTAGCAAGGTCCCACCCAGAGGAAAAGTCTATCCACTGTCAGCTCTTGAAATCAAGGTAATGACTAAATATAGCAAAGATAATTTGAATGGGGGCTTTATTTGCCCTTCCACATCACCTGTCAGGGCTGGATTCTTTTTTGTTGGGAAGAAGGACAGGTCCCTTGCATGCCTGCATCGACTACTGGGGATTCAGCACATAACTATGAAGAACTGCTAACCCCTTCCCTTAATTTTTGAGCTCTTTGACCATCTTCGGGTAGCACAGATATTTACTAAGTTGGATATTCAAAGGGCATACAACCTAATTAGAATCTGAGAAGATGACAAATGGAAAACTTCCTTTAACACCCATAACAGACACTTCAAATATCTAGTAATGCCCTTCAGATTGTGCAACTCTTCCACGGTATTTCAATCTATGATCAATGAGATTTGCTGAGATTTGCTGTACTCCCATGTGGTTGTCTATCTAGATGACATCCTAGTTTTCTCCAGATCTTTGATAGAACATCATAGCATTGTGAATCAGGTCCTCCAGAGGATTCATGAACACCACCTCTATGCCAAGTTATAGAAGTGTGCCCTCAAGCATGTGAAAATTCCATTTTTGGGATATATTATCTCTCACCAAGGCCTCTGCATGGACCCAGATAAATTAAAAGCCATCTTGGAATGTCTCCAGCCCATAGGTCCCAAAGCACTGTAATGCTTCCTGGGCTTCACCAACTACCTCAGGCAATTTATTCCTAACTACTTCTCCTTGGCAGCTCTGCTCACAGCCCTCACTATAAAGGGCTTAGACAGCATAAATTGGACCACAGATGCCATCCAAGACATTGGGCAACTCAAACAGGAATTTATTCAGAAACAATGCTTGTACGATCCAGATCCATCCAAACCATTCAGCCTTGAGGTAGATGTATCAACTCTCAGGGTAGGCACTATTCTCCTGCAATATAACCACAATGACACTCTCGTTATTTGCTCCTACTTTTCAAGAAAACTCTCCCCAGCAGAGAGGACCTAACTCTTGCTTGCCCTGGACTACCCTCATCTCTGCTCCGTAAGAGATTTTCACCTAAGTCCTGCCAGCCTCTGGAACCTAAGGGAAAGGAGCTGGTAACAGTAAAGCTCTAGACTAGTCTCTTAGCCAAGAACCTCTGTCAACTGTCAACAAGGGCCTATGGGGTTTGCCCCATAGGCTGCATCAACCTCATTATAATAACAAGGGTCCACACCACTTACAAAGAGAATTTGCAGAGAAGCTTGCCATAGATGCAAAAACTCATAATAAATATTTCTTCAACTACATCCAAAGCATGAAACCTGTGAGGGAGTCAGACCATTAGATGATCAAGGGATAAAAGGGGCACATAGGGAATTTAAAGCAATGGCAGAAAGGCTAAATACATTTGTTGTTTCAATATTTACAGAGAAGGATGTTGGGGAGCTAACTTTGCTGGAAACAGAATTTAAAGGTGATGATTTGGAGGAACTGAAACAAACAGATGACAAAATGCACTGCAAAATCTGTATGGATAGAAATTCCATGGTGATGGAAAAGAGTATAGTGGTGAGGGTATACTACCATTCACCTAGAATGATCAACTGTATGATGAAATGCTAACAGAAATTAGGGAAGCTAACAAAATTAGCAACACAGTAATAATGGGCGATTTCAATTACCCCAGTATTGACTGGGTAAATATCACATCAGGACATGGTAAGGAATCTGAATAAGAAAACAAGAAACAGCATAAGCACTGGCAATGAGAAAATTTGAAAAGAAGCTTGCTGTGGAATAAAAAACTTATCATGAAACCTTTTTTAGGTACATTTGAAGCAAAAAGCCTGTGAAGGAGTCAATTGGACTTTTAGATGATCAAGGGATAAAAGGGGCACTAAAGGAGGACAAGGCCATAGTAGAAAGATTAAATTAATTCTTTGCTTTTGTCTAACTTGGGAAGATTTAAGACAGGTATCCATGCCAAAAGTGATATTTAAAGGTGATGATACAGAGGAACCAAAATAAATCTCAGTGAACCTAGAAGATGTAATAAGACATGTGCCTCTAGAAGGGAGAAAAGGGAGAAAGAAAGAATACATATATATGTATGTTTGAGCGAGAGGTCATATATGTGTGTATGTTTGTGTATGAGGAGGAGAGCATAAATGGGTGTGTATGTGTGAGTAAGAAAGCATATGTGTATGTGTGTGAGTGTGAGTGAGTGAGAGAGAAAGTATGTTTATGTGTGTGAGAGAGCATATATGTGGGTGACAGAAAGAGAATGAGTGTGTTCCTGTGTGGATGAGAGAGAGGAGAAAATTTGTGCACATTGACCTCCTCTCTCCTCTTGCTAATCCAAGATAATCTCAGGGCAGCTGGAAATCAAAAGTTCTGAGGTATGGAGAGCGGTAGATTTTTTTAATACTTATTTGTTTAATTATTAGGTGTTATTGATGGGTCTGTTGTTTTGAATTATTGATGTTTAGAAAATTTTTATACGGGTTTTTAATTTTTGGATGTTATTCTTTTCAGCAGCTAATTTAAAATATTTATTCTTTTTATTATTTGTATGGTTCTACTATTTTGACTGATGTTTTATATTTCATGATTTTACTGTTTGATGTTTTATGAGGAATGATGATGTTCCTGTTTTTCCTTTGTTGTACTATATACAGGATCTGGCTACAGTTTTTTTCTACGTTTCTATTGATGTTTTATGTTGTCTTTCCTCTGTCTTAGGCAACCAGAATTGCACACAGTATACTAGGTGCGGTCTCATTATGGAGCGATACTGAAGTATTATGATATTCTCAATTTCATTCTCCATTCCTTTCCAAATAATTCCAAACATTCTGTTTGCTCTTTTGACTGCCGTTGCCAAGGATTCCAACATATTGTCCATGATAACGTCTAAATCCTATTCCTGGGTGGTGACTCCTAGTATGGAACCTAACTTCATGTAACTACAGTGTAGGTTTAGGGTTACTTTTTTCTATATACATCACTTTTCACATGCTCACATTAAATTTCATCTGCCATCTGATCTCTTTAAGTTCCTCCTGCAATTTTTCACAATCCACTTGTGATTTAACAATTTGGAATAATTTTGTGTCATCTGCAAATTTGATCACCTCACCTCTTGTTCCCTTTTCCAGATCATTTATAAATATATTTAAAAGCACCGGGCCTAGTACAGATTCCTGGGGCACTCCTCTATTTACCTTGCTCCATTGAGAAAACTGACCATTGAGTCCTACTCTTCTTTTCTGTCTTTTTTGCTTTTTACTTTATATTTATAGAATTGTGAAAAATACAACCAAGAAATAAATTCTCAAACAGATCAAGGCACTGTGAAAACAAACATCATCCCAAAACAATAAAGGGGGTAATATTAAGTAAGCCATTTAGTGGACAAGTTATCTGGCTAAGATTAGTCGGCCAACTTGTCCTGGATATTCAGTAGGATAAATATTCCGACGAATATCCCCAGTTAAAGTTATCAGGCTAACCATAGCCAGATAACGTTAAGAAAAATCGTATATTCTTTTGAATATTACTGGTTATGTATAAAGTTATTTGGCTATGGTTAGCCAGTTAACTTTAGAAATAACTGGCTAGATTCAAAAGAATCTCGCCGTTAAGTGACGATCCTATTAAAAAAAAAACCAAAAACCAGCTCACCAACCTACGGGCCATAAACAGTTCCCCTCCTCCCTCCCACCCAAGAATCAAAGGCTTGGCCCTGTCAGGCTGAGCCTGCTGCCCCTCCCAAAGCTTCCCATCTCAATGTTAAACAAATAGGGATGGGGGTTTGTGCCAGTCTCTCCTTCATCTCTGCGCCCAGTGCCAGTTTATTGAATGAAATTTTATGTGCTCCAGGGCCTCTCTTCTACCTCCTTACATTCTCTCCCACCCCTGCCCCCTGTATGCTCCTATGATCCAGGCTCTCCCACCCCTGCCCCCTGTATGCTACTATGATCCAGGCTGATGAAAAACTTAAATTTAAGGTATGGGGGGGGAGGGAAAGGGTTGGGGTGATGGGGTAGAAGGCGGGGCCTGGAGCACATACAATTTCATACAATAGACTGGCACTAGGAGCAGGGGTGGGGAAGAGACTGGTACCAACCCCTGGCCCTATTATTTGTCTAAAATTGAGATTGGGTCGCTTTGGAAAAGGGGTGGCCGGCTTGACCTGGCAGGGCCAAGCTTTTGATGTTCAGGTGGAAGGGAGAGAGGTACTGTTTAGGGCCTGTAGGCTGGCGAGTTTTTATTTTTAAATAGGATCGTCACTTGACTGGTATGATGACCCTTTGAGATTATCCCAATATAGCCCTGGCCTTGAACCTTGTGAGCTAGGATAGGAAAAGTAGTGAATGGAGGGATGTTTCATTTCTGAACATCTCCTCCACTGAGGTTGCTGGAATGGCCAGCCCCCCTATTGCTTATAAAAGCAGGCTCCAGCACTTCAAGGTGAGGTATTTTGGTTGAGTTAGGAATATGGGGGTTTGGGGGGTATTTTTAGTTATTCCCCTGCTTGGGTTTTAGATTAACGAGCCTGGGCCAATGCCCGCATGGGAATGGAGTCAGTGACTGTCTGGTGCTGGTTCTGCTCTTGATTAAGATTTTTGGATGTTTTTGCCTTTTTAGGTTTTCTCCTGTGAGAGCCCTGGTACCCCTGGCAAGAAGAATTCGTGGACTCTGCCACCTGAGTTAGAGTTTGGAAGATTCCAAATGGTGACTTGCTGCAGGAGGATTCCAGATTTATCAATCTTTGTGTAAAGATTTTTTCTAAGTTCCCAGGAAGAGGTGTGTGGCCATCTTTCCTGCCTGAAGAGGAGACATCAGTATAGAAATGCTGTGTTCCCCACTACTGGACTTTTCCTAAGAAAATTCCTATTGAGACAACTAAAGAAGAGAACTGTGCGTAAGATCTAAATTTCTATTCTGAAAACACCTGACAGTGTTTTCACCCTGGGAAAGAGACACACCGGGGAAACTGTGCAGAGTCTAATCTGATTTGCCATCAGTATTTTTGGAGTGGATTTTTCTGTTCCAGCTAAGGATACCCTGCCCAACTGGGAACCTTGCTTGTCTAAATTAGAGGGTGAGAGTTTTCCTGCCTAATACTGAGAGATGCTTGCATGGATAAGATGAAATTCACAGTTCTCCAACTTATCAATACAAGAACTGTTGTGAAAATACCATTTCTACCATTTAAGAACTCTGACACTAAAAATATAATTTTGAACACTCAATCCAAGCCTACAGAGTGTTTTGTGGCACTTACATGCCTTAAAGCTGATAGACACTTGTCACCCCCCAGAGCAACAAATCAGCCATCTTGATCCCTGGAGGATTTAGTCCTTCCCCCATTGGAAAAAGGAGGTCCTTGGACTGTGTTGGAGTGGGAGAAAGTTAAAGGATTGGCCCTCATTTGCCCCATTACCTCTTAAACTGGAGAGGGGATTACACCAGTTATATTCTTTTGAATATGGCCAGTTATCTGGCCACAGAAGGCCAACTAGCTTAAGACCTACTCTGAAGCAGGCCTAAAGTTATCTGGTTATCTTACACCTAGATTCATCAAAATGCTATAATTTTGAATGGATCGAATTATTGCATCATGTGGAGAGAGAAAGATTCTTTATAAGGCCTTTATAGTAGTGAACTATTTATATCAATATAGGAGGGCCAGCTAAGAACTCAAAGTGAGGTTTTGGTGGAGGTGAAGGGTTTTGGGGCCAGTTTTACATGCAGAGTGAGACGTACGAACAGTACAGTAGACCTCAGTGATGATTTGACATCATTTGGAGTGAGGAAAGTCACACAAAGATGAGATTTCTTAAATGTTTTCTCGCCCTAGCTTGATAGAACCCTGGTAGAGAGTCCATCACTTTGTCACGCCATGGAATGCCCCTAAAGTGCCCCTTTTTTATCCGGTTAAATTATAGCTGGATAGTGACTTATCAACTATAATTTAGCTGGATAAGTGGCTGAATATCCCAAAACTTTTCATTTAGATGGATAACTTGTGAGTTATCTATCTAAATGGTTTTTGAATACAGCCCTCAAACAAGAAAAAATTCCAGCACATTATCAAAAGTCAAAAATAGGAGAGAACCGACTCTAATTGAGAAGAATATTTTAGGTAACATAATAGTCAAGAAAGCATAATAACACATCTACATTATAGTCTTATTCTCCAGTAGTGGATGTATTCCTAGGAGCTAAGAATAAAGGTGACTCTTTTGGACTCCATCTTGAGGAAATAAAGTAAACTAATTTTGAAGGATCAAAAAAATATATTACACCACTTCAAATTTAACTGCACATTTGCTGGCCTGCGGGATGTTCCCACAAGCCATCTCACTCATCCCCAATGCCTCAGATGGCTGGGCCTCTTATCTGCAGTGGGTCACCGTTGGAGCTCATGCACGCATGTGTGCGCCCAACTTGGCTCCATTTAAAGGCCATGCAGTGGGGAAAGGCCATGGCACTTTTAAGAACATAAGAACATAAGAAATTGCCATGCTGGGTCAGACCACGGGTCCATCAAGCCCAGCATCCTGTTTCAAACAGAGATCAAACCAGGCTACAAGAACCTGGCAATTATCCAAACACTAAGAAGATCCCATGCTACTGATGCAATTAATAGCAGTGGTTATTCCCTAAGTAAACTTGATTAATAGCCATTAATGGACTTCTCTTCCAAGAACTTATCCAAACCTTTTTTGAACCCAGCTACACTAACTGCACTAAGCACATCCTCTGGCAACAAATTCCAGAGCTTTTTTGTGCATTGAGTGAAAAAGAATTTTCTCCGATTAGTCTTAAATGTGCTACTTGCTAACTTCATGGAATGCCCCCTAGTCCTTCTATTATTCGAAAGTGTAAATAACCGAGTCACATCTACTCGTTCAAGACCTCTCACGATCTTAAAGACCTCTATCATATCCCCCCTCAGCCATCTCTTCTCCAAGCTGAACAGCCCTAACCTCTTCTGCCTTTCCTCATAGGGGAGCTGTTCCATCCCCTTTATCATTTTGGTTGCCCTTCTCTGTACCTTCTCCATCGCAACTATATCTTTTCTGAGATGCGGAGAACAGAATTGTACACAGTATTCAAGGTGCGTCTCACCATGGAGCGATATAGAGGCATTATGACATTTTCCATTTTCTTAACCATTCCCTTCCTAATAATTCCTAACATTCTGTTTGTTTTTTTGACTGCTGCAGCACACTGAGCCGACGATTTTAAAGTATTATCCACTATGATGCCTAGATCTTTTTCCTGGGTGGTAGCTCCTAATATAGAACCTAACATCGTGTAATTACAGCAAGGGTTATTTTTCCCTATATGCAACATCTTGCACTTGTCCACATTAAATTTCATCTGCCATTTGGATGCCCAATCTTCCAGTCTTGCAAGGTCCTCCTATAATGTATCACGTCTGCTTGTGATTTAACTATTCTGAATAATTTTGTATCATCCGCAAATTCGATAACCTTACTTGTCGTATTCCTTTCCAGATCATTTATATATATATTGAAAAGCACCGGTCCAAGTACAGATCCCTGAGGAACTCCACTATTTACCCTTTTCCACTGAGAAAATTGACTGTTTAATCCTATTCTCTGTTTCCTGTCTTTTAACCAGTTTATAATCCATGAAAGGACATTGCCTCCTATCCCTTGACTTTTTAGTTTTCGTAGAAGCCTCTCATGAGGGACTTTGTCAAATGTCTTCTGAAAATCCAAATATACTACATCTACTGGTTCACCTTTATCCACATGTTTATTAACCCCTTCAAAAAAATGAAGCAGATTTGTTAGGCAAGACTTCCTTTGGGTAAATCCATGTTGACTGTGTTCCATTAAATCATGTCTCTCTATATGCTCTACGATTTTTAGATGATGTCACCAGCCACTGTCCTACCTAAGGGCCCCTGGGATGCTCCTTCCTTTCCTCAGCAATGGGTCACCTGCATTCAGTGTATAGTGTGAGTTGCTGCTTCCTGCATTCTTAATCCTGTACCTGCCTTGTCTCTCCAGTTTTGTCTGCCTGCCTCATCTCACTAGCCTGGTCTTCCTCATCTCTTCAATTTAGCCCACCTAGTCTTGTCCAGCCTTGCCTCCCTGTCTGCCCTGCTATGTCAGTCCTTTTTCTTGTCTCAAACCTGCCCTCAGACTGATTTCTGAATCTGACCCTAGCCTGGACCTTGACTTCTCTCTTGTTCGCTGCCTGCCCTTGACCCTTGCCTGGACATTGACCACTCTAGCTTGCCACCTACCTCTGACCCTAGACTGGTCCTGAACCTTTGCCTATGACACTACCATAGAGGATCTCACTTAAGACCTATTGGCCCCCAGAACCCAAGGGTTCAACCTAAGGGGAAAGGAGTTGGTATAGATGAAGCTCCTGACCTATCTGTTCCTTGTGTAGCTCCATCATCTGTCAGTGAAGGCCTATGAGGCCTTCTTCATAGGCTGAGTCAACCGCACCACAGCAAAAAGGGTCCATGTATCTTACAGTTTGCTGAGGCTATGGTTCCAACAGTCTTGACCTTGCTCCAGACTACAGCTTGTCTAGCTTAGTGTCCAAGAACAATAAGGGGGTCTGAACCATCTCACTGAGAAGCTCATGTACCACATGGATGCCTTGACCCCTGCACCGGTTACATCTCCAGTGGCTCAGCCTCTCACTAGCTCCCCCAAGACTGGTTCCTCAGCTCCTTGCACTGCCTCGATACCAGGGTGATCCAAAGGAATGCCGCAGCTTCATTAATCAATGCCACATGCATTTTAAGCTGCAGTCTACCCTCGTCTATACCAACCAGTCTAAAGAGATCTACATCTTGTCACTGCTGGGTGGTACCACATTGGCCTAGATGTCTCTATATAACAGCATAGTGACCCTTTACTCCAGAGTCTTCCTGATCTTCTTCCATCAGGTCAGGCTCATTTTCAAAGAACTGGGTCAAGCTTCGTTTTTGGCAGCAAACATCCTCTGGGTTCAACAGGGGTTACTGATCCCTTGGGGAGTATGCAATAGAGTTTTGGACACACATTTCTGAACTGCACTGGGGGGTAGATAGTCTCACCACAATCTTTTGGCAAGGTCTCTCCAGCAGAATCAAAGATGAATTGGCCGGGAAAGATGTTCCTCCTTCATTGGATGTCTTGATTCCCTTGATTGGCTGTTTTGATTGCTGCTTTCAAGAAAGAGCTCTGAAAACTAAGGGTACCTAGTGTCTGGTGCATTGGTTCTGCATTTTCAGTGCTCTGTTGTTCCTGTTTATTCTTCTGACTTCAGGACTCTGGAGGAACCCATGCAGTTGGGCAGAACCAAATTTTCCCTGGAAGAAAAGCTTTGATGAAGGCAGTTAGGCCTATGTGTATATTGGGTCAGCCATGGCCACATGGCATCCCATGCCCAGAGAAGTCGGGAAGCTACCGTGCCTAGGCTTTATCTGGGAGGCAACCTTAGGCTGGCACTGTCCTCCCCACAATTGATAGTTCCCATTGCAATCTCCACTGAAAATAGTCAGTTCCAAAGGTAATCATTCCTAGATTCCAGAGCAGGCAAAATCTTTATTGATCAAGCCCTGATCCACCAGTACTGGATTCTGACTATCAGACTGGACCATCCAGTAACTATTTGCTTTGCCTATGGGAGCCCCTCCCAGGCCAGCTCACTAAAATAACCATTTCACTCTCTTCGTACCAGCCTTCTTCATCAGGAAACCATCTCTTTTCATGTGCTCCCTCAGGCCATGAACCTGGACATCCTGGGGTTACACTAGCTATGTCAGTACTAGCCAGATATTGAGTGGAATTCAGCTGCTTCCTCACTTGTCTTGCTTCTGTTCCACCTCTGCCTAGACTGACACTAGCAGTCTACTGCACAGTATATGGGTTTCGCCTATTTGTTCTCTAAACATTGGGCAGAGATGGTACCACTGCATCACTCCTATGATTGTAGCATTGACCTCATTCCAGACAAGGTACCCCCAGGGTGGAGGGTCTACCCATTAGCCCCAGAAACCAAGGCTATGAGTCTATACATCAAGGAGAACTTGGCAAGGGGCTTTATTCACTCATCCTCTTCCTCCACTGGAGTGGATTTTTTTTCTCATTGAAAAGAAAGATAGTAGTTTCCAGCTCTGTATTGACTACAGGTGTCTCAATGCTAACACAAAAAAGAATTGTTACCTGTTACCTTTTTATTTCAGAACTTTTTGACCACTTAAAGGTTGGATTTCCGAGGAGCTTATAATTTCATTCACATCAGAGAGGGTGATGAATGGAAAACTGCATTCAATACTCGCAATGGACACTATGAATACCTCATCATACCATTTAGACTTTGCAGTGCCCCAGCCATATTTCAGAATATAGTGAATGAGATTTTCCATGATCTTTTGTACTCCCAAGTAGTTGTATACTTCGATGACATACTTATCTATTCCCAGTCTCTGGACTTCCATTGAGAGCATATTAGACAGGTTCTATAATGCCTCTGAAAACATCATTTGTATGCAAAACTCAAGAAATACCTCTTTGAGCAGGAGCAGCTTCTCCTCTTGGGATATATCATTTCTCAAACTGATTTCCATATGGATCCTTCTGTCTTAAACTAGCTCCAGCCAGTCAGTCTTCAGGCATTACAGTATTTCTTAGGATTCGCCAACTATGACTGCCAATTAATTCCTAGGCACTCTATCTTATGGCATCATTCACCACCTTGAGCAGGAAAGGCACTGATACCTGATGTTGGACTGCAGATGCTATCGATGCCTTCTAGGATCTCAAGCAAGCCTTTTCTCAAGGACTTTGTCTTCAACATTCAGACCCTGTTCACCTCTTTGTCCTAGAGGTAGATGCCTCTACCCTTGGGATAGGGGCTGACCTCAGTCAACACAGTGACCAAGGGAGCCTCCTGCCATGTTTCTACTTCTCTAAGACGTTTGCTCCAGCAGAGAGGAATTACACAATTAGGGACCATAAACTCTTTGCAGTGAATCTAGCATTGGAAGAGTGGCAGCACCTCTTAGGGGGGCCAAACACTGGATCACAATCAACACTGACCATAAGAACATAGAATATCTGCAATAGGCACAACAGCTCAATCTCAGACAGGCTCGCTGGTCCCTTTTCTTTAATCAGTTTGATTTTGAGCTCCGCATGAACCAGCAGCCAAAAATCAGAGACTGGATGCCCTCTCCCACTCCTTTCTAATAGAGGCCATAGCAGAGACCCCTTGATACATCAGTGACCCTGCGAAGGTTGTGGTCGCTACAGCTACTCCAACTAATACAGGCTAGTGAAAGCTAAAAGAGATGTACCAATCAAGGAATATGCTTTCACCAAATATTTATTAATTTATCAAAAGTGTCTATATGACTGAATATTGTCTAAATGGAAAGACCTCAGAATCAAGCATGTATTGCTCTTGTAAACATGTGAACATGCTATAGATGTTTCAATCACTGGTCAAAAACCACCATGACCAACAAAAATATTATTGTTTCAAAATATGTTTTCAAAATTTATTTTTTTTTTCTTGTGTTTAACTTTTTATAATTTTTCTTATATTAAAAATACTTCTCTTGTTGTACTGTGCTCCTGAATTTAAAAGCCATGACCCCGACATTGGCCAGCATTTCGTCTTAATAACTGCTTCAGGGTAACATAACATTCAAAAATTCATCACTTCATTTTTCCAGAGCAATCTGCTCTTCCTTCAATTTTTTGTTACACCTACACCAATTCCACCAGGAAAGATGGTAGTACCGAAATGTCTGCAAGTCAAAGTGTTAAAATGAGCTCATGATTCTCATCTGGCAGGACATCCAGAGTAGCCCATACCTTTGAGCTCCTCAAACACCACTGTTGGTAGCTCCAAGTGAAGACGGATGTAAGAAGTTATCTGGAGTCTTGTCCTTTTTGTGCGCAGCACAAACCTACTAGTGTATGATGATGGGAGTTGTTACAGCTGTTGCCAGCCTCCAGCGAACTCTAGACCCATCTGTCTACAGATTTTATTGTGGACCTCCCTCTCTCACATAGCTGCACCACAATATGGGTTGTGATGGATAAATGTTCCAAGATGGCACATGTCGTACCTCTCCCTGGCTTGCCTTCTTCTCCCAAGTTAGTACACCTCTTCATCCATCATATTTTCAGATTACATGGAGTACCCTCTCATATCCTGTCTTACAAAGGTGTCCAATTCACAGCCTGATATTGAAAGGGTCTTTGTCAAAAATTCAGCATCACTTTGGATTTTACCACAGCTTATCACACTCAAGGCAATGGTCAAATGGAGGAAATCAACCAGATCGTATGTCAGTGAAAGACGAGATGATTGGGCCATCCTGCTGAGTTTTGACACAACAACCACATTAGTAGTTCCACCGGCTCTTCCCCATTTCAGGCTGTTTACTACAAACATTCTTGAGTTGCTTTGTCACTCCCTCTCTCTCAGTGGCTTGCCCAGTAGCTTAATTTACAGCCCATGAATTCTAGGACCTGTGGGTACAAACTAACCAACTAATTTCCAAAGCTGAAACTCAAGCCAAGAAACACGCTGGCAATAAATGCAGACTTGCCCCACAATTTCAAGTGGGAGACTTGGCATAGTTAAGCACGCAGCACCTGCGCCTCCACATCTCTTCACTCAGACTGGCACCTCAATTTATAGGCCTTTCCCAATCTTGCATCAAATTGGACCAATATCTTATGAACTCAAACTCCCTGCCACTTTCAGGATACACAACATATTCCATGTGTTCCTATTGAAGCTATTGGTTCTCTCCTGGCCATCTGCACGACCTTCCAAACCACAGAAATTTCTTTGTAGGAAGATGCACACTGTGAAGTATAAGAAATTTTAGACTTTAGCAGACGAGGCAAGAGACTGGAATACCTCATTGCATGGAAGCATTACGGAACAGAAGAGAACTCTTGGCAACCAGCAGCCAATCTCAAAACACCTTAACTGGTGAAAGAATTCCATCATCAACATCCTTCAAAACTTAAGCCTTGGATCTTGAAGAGGGGGATTAAGGGGGTACTGTTACATTTGCCAGCCTGTGGGACATCGCAGCAGGCCATCACACTCACCCCCGACACCACAAACAGCTGGGCCTCCCCTCCGAGGTGGGTCCTTGTCAGAGCTCATGCATGCGGTAAGACACTGCCAGGACCACTGCCACTTCTACTCCTTAATAGACATACACGCGCCAAACTTGGCTCCATTTAAAGGGCCTGCAGAGGGAAAAGGCCTCATTAGCCTTAGATTTATTTATTTATTTATTTTTGGTTTTTATATACCGGAAGTTCCTGTATAATATACATATCACTCCGGTTCACAGATAACAGAGATAACTATCGCCGGGATGGCGGTTTACATGGAACATATCGAACAGTTAATCTATTATAAAGTAGAATACAAACTAAGATCTACTAAGAACAAACAAACAAACAAACAAACAAATAAATAAATAAATAAATAAAGCAAATAAACATAAATATATATAGATGATATCATCAGCCACTTTCCTACTTAAGGGTCCCCGGGATGCTCTTTCCTTGCCTCAGCAATGGGTCGCCTGCATCCAGTGTGTAATGTGAATTGCTGTTTCCTGATTTCTCTGTTCCTGATCCTATGCCTACCTCATTTCTCCAGCCTTGCCTGCCTTGTCTCTTCAGTCCAGCCCACCTCATCCTGTCCAGCTTTGCCTCCCTACCTGCCCTGCTGTGTCAGTCCTTCTCCTTGTCTCTAGCCTGCCCTTGGACTGACTTCTGGATCTGACCCTTGCCTGGACCTTGACCACTTTTGTTCGTTGCCTGCCCTTGACCCTTGCCTGGATACTTTCCATACTTGTTTGCTACCTGTCACTGACCCTTGCCTGGACATTGTTCCTTCTAACTTGCCACCTCTCTGACACTAGCCTGGCCCTGGACCTTTGCCTACTCCACCACCATAGACTCTCTTTCCCAAGACCTACCAGCCCCCGGAACACAAGAACTCAACCCAAGGGGAAAGAGGTTGGTATAGGTGAAACTCCTGACCTACTCTTCCTTGTGTAACTCCATCAACTGTCAGTAAGTGCCTATGGGATCTTCTCCATAGGCTGAGTCAACAAGGACAACAAGGGTCCACAAATCTCTCATTTGTAATAGTCAAGTATTCAATAAAAGAAACTTCTTTCTCTTCATTTACAATAATTTAGCCACCTCAGGAAAAATATGAATTTTAATATCTAAGAAAAGGACTAGCTCTGTTACATACAAATAATTTGAATACAAAATCCCTGTCAGAGTAAGTAGCCAGGAAAATTAGCCAGTAAAGTTGATTGAAATACTTCTTCAGTTTTTGACTTTTCTAAAAAACATCTGTTAAATTCAACATGTCCATAGGTTCTTTCATTGGAGAATGAACTTGAGGTGCTTTTTTTTGCTGCAGGCAAATAATAAACCTTGATATGGGTGGAATAAGGTTGTCAGGAATCTTCCAAATTTGCATAAAGTATCTCTTTAATGTTTGTTGAGTTGTTACAGATTTTTCCTAGGGAAATTAATCAACCTAATGTTCTTACTTAAAACATTTTCCGAGGCTTCAAACTTGTTCTATATAATCTGATGACCTTTAGATAAAGTAGCAACATTATCTTGAAGAGTAATAATCTTCCAACACAGATTGGCAAACCTACTGAGGAGGGCTTTAAATTGGAATCATCAGGGATGGGTGAACAAATCCCTAATTTTGTTAAAACAGGGGGAGTACCTCCAGGAGTTATCAGCTGATTGGGAAAATCTAGGGGAAGTAGAAGAGTAGTGTGCATAACTAAAAGGAGATGTTACTAGGGCAACTAACCTTTTTGTTAAGAAAGTAAATAAAGGAAAGAGGAAAAAGAAGCCACTATGGTTTTCTAAAAATGTAGTTGAAAAAGTAAGGGAGAAAAGGTTAGCATTTATAAACTACAAGAGATCAAAGAAAGTTGAAGACAGGCAACAATATCTGGAGAAGTTAAGAAAGTATTCAGGAATGCAAAAATTCAAATAGAAATAAAAATAGCAAATACAGTAAAATGGAGGGGGGAACAAGATTTATTTTTATTTATATGTTAGTGATTGAAAGAAGTAAGTGTCATTGTGAGACGCAGAGGCAAAAGGGAGAAACATGTAAAGGCTAATGAGGAAAAATAAATCTTGCTGAACAAATATTTCTGTTCAGTGTTCTCTGTGGAAGGGCCAGGAGCAGGACCACATACACACACAAATAGGATTGGATATAAGGTAAACCTCAAACAATTTTCAAAACAATGTGATCATGAAGAGTTAACTAAACTTTAAAGTAGATAAGACGATGGGGCCAGATGGGATACTTCCAAGGGCATTGAGAGAACCTTGGCTTCAGCAATACCACAGACTGCATCCTCAGAAACCAAGACCAGGTAGGAGGTCTGGAAGGGCATTTTGAAGGGGGGTACTGTTGCATCCGTCGGTCTCAGATGGCTTTGACTCTTGTGCCTCACCTTTTTCTCTGCTCTCTCTGCTATCCTTGGGAAGATGGCTACCGTCGCATCTGCAAGACGCGCTCTCTGGCATCCCCGGAACGGCTATGGCGTTGCCTCCCGCCATGTTTCTCTCAAGGGCTTCCTAGGGTGTGCGCACGTGCGCTACCCATGTCTTTATTCCAGCTATGGCGCAAACCTTGGGAGTGTTCCCCTCAAGTGACGCCACGCCATCCGGGTATATAGCCTGTACTTGTTTGCCAGCTCATTGAGTTAGCAACGGATTGGATTCGTCTGGTCTAAGCTACTCTGCCGCTTCCGTGCTGCTGCTGGAAGCTCTCTCTCTGCCCTTCGGGGTAATCTCTAACCTGGGTACCCGCTCCTCGGGGGCCCTCTGCTTTATTTTAGGTGCCTTACTAGGATCAGGTACTCACTCCTCGAGGGCCTGCTCTCCCTGCCTCGGTGCCTGTACCATCAACTTCTGCCTGGTGGAATCACCAACCTACAGCTACCATTTAGTAAGTAATCTAACTCTCAGTCTGTCTCATCTACTGCATTGCCTTGCTGGGAAACCTACACCGGAATTCCCCTATACCAACGGGGTGAGACGGGTTCCCTCTGCCGAGGGCCCCGAGACTGCTACATTTGGATCACCTCACTACTGCCACCTCTGATGGTATACATCAAGCTGTATAATAAAAGATCTAATTCTGTGTTTGTGCATCCTGAGTCTAGCCCAGTACTGTGGCTCCCCACAGGGCTCCTCCCCATGGGTGTGGTCATCTGCCATATTACCCAAGAATCCACCCAAACACCGCTACACCATAACACTCGTGAACTACTGGCCTCCCTAGATGTCCTCATAGACCTAGCCAGCCACATAGACCACCGACTCCAAGAGCGGAACCGTGATTTGCAACCATCAAAGAAGCATCCACCTGCCTCCTAGCACTCCCGGCTTTCCCACTCTCTGAAGCAGAGCCCCGCTCCGAGCGGAGTCACAGGAGAGGAACCCATGCAATTGGGCCATGGCAGGCTAACTCCTGAGGAACACCTCCAATGTCGGTGGACCGACCTCTGCCTTTATTGCGGAGAAGCTGGGCACGTAATAGCCCATTGCCCAGTACGTCAGTAAACTCCAGGGCCTAGGTTTCAACGGGGGACTGTCCCTAGGCCTGACCTCACCAGCTCCCCCACTAACCCTTCCTGTGACACTCTCAGTGGACAGCCATGACTTCCACACCCTTGCCCTAGTGGACTCTGGGGCAGGAAGCAATTTCATCTTGAAGCTACTCATCTCTCTCCGGTGCCACTTGTACTCTCGTCCATCCATGGTGACCCCCTACCTGGCAGGATTACTTACACCACCATTCCTGTGAAACTCCACACGGACTCCCTCCACTTGGAGCATTTGGCATTCCACATCATCAACAAAGCCATCCCCCATGGTTCTTGGCCTGCCATGGCTCCTGCAGCACTCTCCCCAATTTGATTGGGCTTCCCTGCAGCTGTCCCAGTGGGGCCCGTTTGCCGTACCTCCTGTCTGGAGAAGGTCACCGCCCAGCACTGTTTCATGACCTCGCTCCTCCCTTCTGGTTTTCTGCCCCAGTACACATCCTTTGCGGATGTGTTCTCAAAAAAGGGAGTGAACATGCTGCCACCTCACCGCCAGTATGATTGTGCTATCAACCTCCTGCCCAATACTGAGCTTCCATGGGACAGGGTCTACCCTCTATCTCTTGCCGAGACCGGGGCAATGTCAGAGTACATACAAGAAAACCTGGCCAAAGGCTTCATACGGCAATTCACCTCCTCCGTGGGGGCAGGCTTCTACTTTGTGGCTAAGAAGGATGGGATGCTTTGCCCATGGATTGATTACCGGTGATTGAATAACACTTAATGCCACTTATTGCAGAACTCTTTGATCGCTTGCAAGGGGCTAGAGTGTTCTCTAAGCTAGACCTTCGAAGAGCCTATAACTTGATCCGTATCTGGAGAGGCAACATGTGGAAGACAGCCTTCAACACCAGGGATGGCCATTACGAGTACTTGGTAATGCCGTTCGGACTGTGTAATGCACCGGCCGTCTTCCAAAATATGATGAACGAAGTATTTCGAGATATGCTGTATGAGTCTATGATCATATACCAAGATGACATTCTGGTATTTTCCAAAGACCTGAACACCCATCACCGAGATGACTCCCATGTCCTTCAACGCCTCTGGGATAACCAGTTGTTTGCCAAACTAGAGAAGTGCTCCTTCGAGAAGGAGAGCCTGCCATTCCTGGGCTACATAATTTCCAGACAAGGTTTCCAAATAGATCCAGAAAAGCTCAGGAGTATTCAGGATTGGCCACAACTGACCGGCCTGCAGGCCTTGCAAAGATTCCTTGGCTTTGCCAATTATTATCGTACCTTCATTCACAACTATGCGGAGCTGGAGGCCCCACACACGGCCTTGACACAAAAAGGGGCGAATCCTAAGCAGTAGCCTCCCAAGGCGATTACAGCCTTTAAGAACCTAAAGGCAGCCTTTCTTTGGGAGCTGTGTCTCTGGCACCCCGACCCACAATGCCCTTTCATCGTGGAGGTCGATGCCTCCTCCGAAGGGTTAGGGGCCATCCTAAGCCAGCACTCTTCCACAGACACTCTCAACCCATGCTCCTTCTTTTCTAAGACATTTTCCCCAGAGGAATGAAATTATGGGATTGCAACAAAGAACTCTTGGCTATCAAACTTGCCTTTGAGGAATGGCATCAGTGGCTGGAGGGAGCCCTATATCTGATCACCATCTACATGGATCATAAGAACCTGGAATACTTACATCAGGCCCAGTGGCTAAACCCCCGTTAAGCCCGATGTGATCTCTTCGACTTTGAGCTCCAATACCAACCCACAGCCAAGAACCTCCGAGCAGATGCCCTCTCCCGGTCCTTCATTTCCAAAGATACCATCAAACCACCCCGGCATATTATACATCCCGCACGAGTCCTGCTCTCCGCCACTGTAACCATCCCACCTTGGAAAATGGTCATTCCACAGAAATTCCATAACAAGGTGTTATTCTGGTCCCATGATTCCCATGTCACTGGCTACCTCAGATGAACTCGAACCCTCACCTCCCTCCACTGATTCTATTGGTGGCCCAGTATGTGAAGAGACATCCAGGCCTACGTGGACTCTTGTCCCATCTGCGCTCAGCAAGAACCCCTGGTGTGTCAACCTTGGGGGCTGTTACAGCTGTTGCCGGCCCCTAAGGAACCTGGACGCTCATTTCCACAGACTTCATCATGGATGTCCCACTCCTGGACGGCAATACGGCCATCTGGGTGGTTGTTGACCACCTCTCCAAGATGTCACATTTCATCACCCTGCCTGGTCTCTCCTTGGCTCCTCAACTGGCTGAACTCATCATCCAACATGTATTCCATCTCCACGGACTCCCCAAGCATAATATATCTGATCACGGAACCCTATTTACTGCCAAGTACTGGCGAGCTCTTTGTAAAAAAAAATTCAACATCACATTGGACTTCACAACCACATACCATCCACAAGCAAACAGGCAAGCGGAGAGGACGAATCACTTGTTGAAGCAATTCCTCTGCACCTTCATCAACGCACATCAGAACGACTGGGCAGCACTACTCTCCTTGGTGGAGTTTTCTCTCAACTCACATCCTAGTTCCGCTACCGGATCCTCGCCCTTCCAGATTGTCTATGAAGGCAGCCGCTTCCTCCTCTGCCTCTACATCTGACCGTCCCCTCGCCTGCAGTTCAATTGACTGCCCAAGAGTTACACACTCTGTGGAACCATACGCAGCACCTGCTGCGCGAAGCAGGACTTAAAGCCAAGAGGTTTGCGAATGCTCACCGTTGACCAGCTCGCGCTTCAAACCCTGTGAGGGGGTCTGGCTCAGTATGCATTACATCCACCTCAAGCTCCCGTCCATGCGATTGGCACCACGGTACATCGGCCCCTTCCCTGTGCTCCATCAACTGGGTCCCATAACCTATCAGTTCCACCTGTCTTCATCTTTAAGGAGTCACAACTCCTTCAGCACCTCGCTCCTAAAGCCCCTGGTTCTATACTGGCCTTCTAAAAGGTTACCCAAACCGCAACACTTTACGTCTGAGACTGATACCACTTATGAGGTGCGCGATGTACTGTACGTAAGAAGACGAGGTCAAATGTGGGAATATCTTCTCGCCTGCGAAGGATTTGGACAAAAGAAAACACTTGGGAACCAGCTTCCAACATAATAGATAAAGACCTGATCAAGCAATTTCACACCGAAACCCCCTGGAGGGGGGCCCAGAAGGGGGGAAAATGTTATGCCTGCTGATCGTGGAGCCCTGCGCTCAGCCTCGCTCACCTCTCGCCAACCTACAGCCACAGCAGCGGGCCCGGGCTCCCTGGCAGCCTCGGGGAGCCGCTACCGACACAAGCCATCCCTTCCTGGGGCCACCAGAGTCTGTCCTCCCTCTCCGGCAGCCGGGACACAGCCGATTGCCGCTCTTCTGCAGGTCCCTCCTACGTGCTCGTGCCTCCTCTCAAGCCTTAAAGGATAGGTGGAGGGAAATTGCTGCCAGTCCTCCCCAATGACATCACCAGCTCCATCCTATTTAAGGCTGCATTGGGCTCCCAGCAGGTGGCTTGGCAACAGGTTTCCTTTCTATCTTCATCCAGAGTACTTGAATTACTGCTCCTGCGTTCCAATTCCTGCTCCTGTGTTCCAGTTCCCGATCCAGTTCCTGTTCTCTCCCCCTCGGGCGGACCTTGGCTCTTGACCCGGCTTGATTCTTGACGACGTCTTCTGTCACCTGCCATTGACCTCTGGACTGGACCTGACCACATTTTCTGCCTTCTGCCACTGACCTCTGGACCAGACCTGACCATGTCTTCTACCGCCAGCCTCAGACTATCGGTCCCTAGTGGATGCCCTCCTCACCTGGCTGTGCCTTACGGGATCTTCCATGCAGAGGCCCACCTAAGGCCCCCGGTACCCAAGGGCTCAACCTGTGGAGAATGAGAGCTCGTATTGGTGAAGCTCCTGCTGGCCTCTGCTTCCCTTTTGGCCTCGCCTCCTGACATTGGGGACCTGTGGGGGTCTCCCAACACCACCTTGGGCCAAGGGTGCATGTGCGCAACAGTATTCTTTTAACTTACTTTTCTAAAGCAAATTGCTCTTTGCTTCCAGGGGCAGCATTTAATAATGCAAAATTGATCCCCAATTCATTAGACCCCAATCATAAATACTGACTCAAGAAGTGCAAAAATAGAAACGACTTATCTCTGTCACAAGTCACGTTTGTCTTTAAGAAAATAGTCAATGTAAATGGTTAAATTTTTTTGTGATAAGAACAGATAACTAGAACTGACTCCTTTAATAAGTAACTTCTCCAACACTAATTACAATTTCCAACAAAGCCATGTCTTCTTTTCTGTGTCTTTAGAAATGTGAGACAAGCAGAGGGTGTGTACCATTTCAGAATACGTGCAGGTCTTATACCTTAAAACTTGCTGCCTTTGTGTATTTCTTGTTTATTGTAGCAACAGATTTGTGACTCTTTCCTTTACCAGGGGCGTAACATGCCAATTACACCAGGGAGGTAATGGGCAACTCATGTTACAAGGCCTGAAGCAGCATACATTGGCCTCGCGCCTTCAAACTTTTCCTGAACTTGAACCCTGCCCAACAACTTGCTAATGCAACTCCTTTTATGAAAAAAAAATGAACACAGTGCAATTTACAAATAGACTGCAGTGAAAGTAATCCTAATATAAACTCAACTCAAACTGCTCCTCCAATGCAAGTCATATATCTGCATTCTTTAGCACAAATAGTGAACAATGACACTGAGATAGGGTTTCGCTGCAACCTAGATATATGTGGCAAAAAAAGCAGTGTAGTCATGAAAACCATGCTGTAGGAGAAAAGCTTTTCCTTTACCCTGTCAATCCTGTAATCAGAATTTAGGACGCCAGCAGTGAAGCTATCATCTGTGGTCAGGTTTTATTAAGAGCTGTGTGTGAAGGATAAAACTCGACAACCTTTCACAAAAAAAAAAAAAGAGGCTTCTGACAGCTTAAAAGTGCTCATTGTAGGCCTCTGACTGGTCTGACAGGTATTCTATTTACCCAAAACACACCCTAAATGCCTGAGTTTATACAAGGAAGGCAGCAAGCGAGCAAGTTGCGGCAGTGAAGAGTAGAGCCTTGAAAATGTATCCACACAAATATCTCCATAACACTAGCATGAACATGTAAAAAAATTCCCTGAGTTCAGAAAGAGAAGCTCACCTGCACAATCACTTTGTACATTATACAGGAAGCATTTTGCTCTGTAAAAAGAACTGGTAAGGCTCTATTCAGTCGAGATGGGCAAAAACATTCTGATCCATGGCCATGATTTAAAATTCTGTTCATTATCTGGGTATTTTATGTTGGGTGAGATTTTCTTGATCACACTCACAAGCTGAGGGGAGGATAGCCTGCAAAATAAGATGCAATTCCTAGAATCCCTGAGATGCTCCTCAACATTATCAAATCCCCTGCAGTTCAGGAAATCGCATTTAATAGATGGTCATTGGGATATAATTCTATACCGAATTTACCGCATCATTCTTCAAAATGTGTTCTGGTGTTAATGCACGCGATAATGCGTCAACGCGTGCGTTAATGCCAAAACACATGCGAAAAATGCTGTAGCGCATGGCACGAATACAAATTTTATGAAGGGATGGGATCGGGGAGGAGTTTTGGGCAGGAATTATTAAAATTATGGAACATATCTCACCGTGCAATAGCATAACACATGATATCACACGGACTTAAAGCCAGAAATAACTATACCTTTTCCCCTGGCCTTAAGCTGTGTGATATGCCCAAAATGGCCATAATGCAATTCATGATAAATTTTTGGAATTGCATTTTGGCCATTTCTGGGCTTGGGGGAAGGGGGAGGGAGAGAGAGCCTCTGGGTAGGGTCTCACTGTGTGCACCTATTTATATCTCTATAGGAGGGCCACCTAACAGGTCGAGGTGAGGTGTTAGTGATGGTTTGGGGTTTAGGGGCCAGTTTTGTGTGTAGAGTGAGACATACGAACAGCACAGTACACCTTAGTGAAGGTTTGACATCATTTGGAGTGAGGAAAGTCTAACAAAGATGAAATTTTGTACTATGTTTTCTCACCCTAGCATGATGGTATCCTGTTATAGAATACGTTTTCCTCCGATTTACCATTTAACATCTTTGGAGATTGTATTGCATCTAATCATATAAGAAAACATTTGTTCCTCTGATTGGTTGGTTAACATTTCTGTAATGTCAGCAGTTTTTTGCAGTGACACCATTTTGAAGAAATGAAGTGAATGAGAAATCAACATTAAGCTTTTGAAGTTTTTCCCCGATGAGCTCATGTTGGGTTTTGGGATACGAGAGAGGAGTAAGAGAGTTTAATATACATTTGGGGGTAGGTATTCAAAAGCCATTTAGATGGATAACTAAAAAGCTATCCATTTAAATGGCTTAGCTATGATATTTATCTATATATGTATTGCTTTTCCATACCAACGTTTGTTTGCACATCACATCACATATTTGGTGACTTATGGAGTTAAATAAGAACATAAGAACATAAGAAAATGCCATACTGGGTCAGACCAAGGGTCCATCAAGCCCAGCATCCTGTTTCCAACAGTGGCCAATCCAGGCCATAACAACCTGGCAATTACCCAAAAACTATAAGAACATAAGAAAATGCCATACTGGGTCAGACTAAGGGTCCATCAAGCCCAGCATCCTGTTTCCAACAGTGGCCAATCCAGGCCATAAGAACCTAAAGAATGAGAATGGCAGCAATGGAATTCGAACCCACGCGCCCTAAGAGACTGGAACCTTAACCCAGCACCTTAGACCACTCGGCCATGCTACCCCATACTATGGCCATACTAGCTGGAAAACTTTATCTGGCTAGAATTTAGCTGGGTAGGTTGGGGACATTCCTGGGGCAGGTGGTAGGCATTCTGGGAGAAGCAGAGGTAGCTGGTTAGATTAACGGCTAACTCTAATATTCAGTGTTAGGCGATTAACCTAACCAGCTAACTCTGGCCATGCTATAGGCAGGTCTAATGGCTAACTTTTAAGATAGATGGGTATATTCAGCATCACTGCTGCATCACTGAATATCCTGCTTAAGGTAGCTGGATAGATGTATCTGGCTAATTTAACTAGCCGCTGAGTGGCTGAATATCAATCAGCCCCTTAGTTTTTACCTCTGCTTAGGACTTTTTGTTATTTTCATTTAACTCACAAGTAATCCATCTAACTCCAAGCTATCCATTTAAATGTTTAGTTTTGAATATTGACCTTTAGGATACTTGGAAATGGTTATGCTTCTGATCGGGAATTGTTTGAAGCTTGATGTTGAAGAATGTTCTCTTAGTGGGTGGAAAATCGTGGAACATTATTTGAATTCTCAAATGGAGTTTGACTGCTATTTACTAGGATTTGGGTAAAGTATGCTTGTTTCTGCAGGTTCCTGCATGTGTTTATATTTATAGTGGTATAATGTCTGTGATGGAAGGCAGTTACAATTGGTTGGTGTTTTATTTTCTGATTTGTATTGCAAGGTTATATTGACTTTTATTCTCATATAGCTTTATGGAGTCTATGGTGAAATTGATATCTTTAAATATGAAGGGCCTTAATAATCTCATTAAAAAGAAAAAGGTCACGATTCATCTTAGACAGGAGCAGCTTGATATAATATTCCATCAGGAAACCAATTTAAATTATAAAGAGTCAATTAAATTTTCAAACTTAAGTTATGAGGTCAAAAATGTCTCCCCAGCTTTAGGTAAGAGGGATGATTTTGCTACTTTTATTAAGAAGTCCTTTGTTATAAAGGTATCCTCTCAACAATCAGATAATGAGGGTAGGTGGGTGAAAGTTAATGTGGAACTGAATGGCAATAAGTTCCTATACTTAAATATTTATGCATCTGTAGGGGGCACACCAGAATTTTTCAGGAAAATTGTTCTTATTTTTGCAGAATTGGGTAATATGCCTGTCATTATGGGGGTGGGGTGGGGGTAATTTTAATTTGCCCTTGAATTTAACACTTGATAGGAAGTCCAAATCTAAAATCAAATGTATTCTAGACTAAATTATTTATTTTATTTCTAGCAACCTGTTGTCATCATAGTGGAGTTGAAAATTTGCAATATTGTGGTTTCAGATCATGCAGTCATTGCCTTCATTACTGAATGTCAAGTAAGGCCTACTGAAAGATCTATGTGGCAGTTTAATCCTGGGCTTTTGATGAATAATGGCTTACAAGTTATAGAGGTCCAAATTCAGTAAGCCAGATAACTTGTCCCGTATATTCAGCGAGATAAATGTCCCGCTGAATATAGTAGCCTAGTTATCTAGCTACATATAGTTATCCAGCTACTGGCTTAGTGTTTGAATATGGAAAGTTAGGCCTACAGTACCTGAATGTAATCCACTTTGAAGCGCTGAAAAAAAGTGCAAAAAAGCGGAATATAAATAAAATAAATAAAAATAAAGCTATCCAGCCTTGTGTTGCCAGATAACTAGCTACTTAATTGGATGTCTTCAAAGATATCCAGTTAAGTAGCATTACTTTAAAAAAAAATAAAAACAGAGCCGCTGGCCTCCCAGTCTAATTCCCACGCCCCCCACCAGAAAAGTTCAAACCCACCCACTGGCCAAGACCCCCTCCCCCCAAACACACACACACATAATCCCTTGACATATCTAAATTAAATAGATATCAGCGCCAGCCAGACCCGGCTCTCCAACCCTCCCTCCTCCCTTTCTGCTAAATCTATCAGAAACATGTCCTTCTCACACACACACACACACACACACACACACACACCCCCCAAATATCCCCCATGCTGCTACCCACCCCTGAAGCCCTCCCACCCAACTTGTACCTGAATCACAGCCCCCTTTTCTCAGGTAATAACGCTGGAAGCATACTCTATCAGCATACATGTGCTATATCAGCACTGACAATATGTTCAGCACAGGGCTCAACATATCCACTGATAAAAGTACACTTCCAGTGTTATTACCTAAGTAATGCTGGAAGCGCCTGGGATCACATTATACTGCTATCCCAGGATAGGAAAGGGGTCCATGATTCAGGTACAGGTGGGTGAGAGGGCTTTGGGGAGAAAGTGGAGGCCTGATGGAGCTATATGGGGGCTGAGAAGGCCATATTTCTGGTATATTTAGCAGAGAGGGAGGACGGAGGGCAAAGATTTTATTACTGTGCGATATTGACAGTTTGAATGTAACAGTAATGATGGCAGAAAAAGACCAAATACTCCATCCAATCTGCCCAGCAAGTTTCTTCTGGTAGTAACTGCTACTCCGTGCAGGTTACCCCCATGTTTTCATTAAGGGTAGTACCTGCGGCTTCATGCGGTTACCCCCAAGCCTTATATTAAGGGTAGTATGTATTTACTATCAAAACCAAGCAGCTGTCAAACCCATAACAAAATTACTGCTAGCAACATTTTTATGGGGTAAGCAGTCTTCTTGACTGTTTGAACATGCTTTGCTTTTGGACTTGGCCATAGAAGTAGTCCTGTGCTTTTTTCCTAATGTCTTCGTATCAGCACCCCAGACCATAAAAGACAGGGCCCAGCGTTGGCTGTCATCTGAATCCAATTACCCATTTTTTCATCCTCCCCATCACCATCAAAGCAGAGAGCGATATTGCAGGTGCATCAAAAGAATCAAGGCTAGTAGTAGTAACTGCTGCTCCATGCAGTTTACCCCAATGCACCCTTTTCTTCATTTTCAACCTCTAGCCTTTAGGGACCCACAGTGTTTATCACATGGCTTTTTCAATTTGTTTACTGTTTTTGTCCTTTCCATCTCTTCCAGAAGGGTATTCCAGGCACCCATCACCCTCTCTGTGAAGAAATATTTTGTGATATTGGTTCTGAGTCATCGCCTCTGGAGGTTTGTTTCATGATCCCTAGTTCTGTTCATGCATTATTAAAACCTTTCAGGTATCTGAAGGTTAGTATCATATCTCCCCTGCACCTCCTCTCATCCAGGGTATACATATTTAGATCCTTTAGCATCTTCTCCTAAGTCTTATGATACAGACCCCACACAATTTTGGTCTATGACCCGCCTCTGTCCTGTCTCTATCCTTTTCAAGATATGGTCTCCAGAACTGAACAAAGTACTCCAGGTAAGGCCTCACCAAGGACCTGTATAAGACCATTATCACCTTTTACTTTCTGGTTATTCCTCTCTCTCTCTATGCATCCCAGCATTCTTCTAGCTTTAGCTATCGCATTGCCTCATTGCTTCACTGCCTTCAGATCACCAGACACTATTACTCTAAGGACCCTCTCCCAGTACATTAGACTTTTACCCCTCATCACATACAGCTCTTTTCAGATGCACCCCAGATGCATAACTCTGCACTTCTTGCCATTGAATCCTAGCTGTTAAATCTTTGACCACTATTCAAGTCTTCTTAAATACATTTTCATTCTCTCTACTCCTTCAGGCATGTCCACTTTGTAATGTTTGGCCGGTCACAGAACAGCCTTGAGACTAGCCTCACTCACTCCAGGATGCCAAAACTCCAGCTGCAGCAAACACACCACCATCACTGACTCTAGAGTAATGGCCACCTTCCTCTAGGTGTGCATGCTTATTCCAGCCATCTAAATGGGCCTGTGGCAGGTAGCAGATCTGTGGCACATTCTGATGTCATCAGTGTGGCTTTATAGTTAAACCCCAGCTGTGCTCCTACTCAGAATCTCAACAACAGGTCCTCCTGCCATGCCTTTGCCTTCAGTACTTGTTGCTCTAGTCTTTCGCCTTGATCCAGCCTGCTCTAGCCTTTTGCCTTGTTCCTACCTGCCTGCCTTTTCTTCAGTCCTGATCTTGTCTCCTGTTTGGATTTCTTTCTTGTGCCTGACCATGGCCGGGACACCAATGCCACCTGACCTCTGCCTGCCCCAATCATTGCCTGAACCATATCTCTCTTGTCTGCCACCTGCCCTGAAATTTGTCTGGTTACTGACTCTGACTACTTAGTCTTCTCTGGAATCTTGCCTAAATTCTGATGGCTGCAGAACCCAAAGGGCTCAATCTGCAAGGGAAGAATCTGTTAGAGGTGAAGCCTAAGAACTTGTCCAGACAATGTGAGTCCACCCACTGTCAATGGGGCTCAGCTGGGTTATCTGCCAGGCAGCACCAATCTCACCATAGCTCAAGGGCTCATACTCTATGACATACTCTGTTGCAGATCATAGTATCATCCATATATAGACAAATGTTTTCTACTTTCCCTTCTGCAATGTTGTTCACAAAGATATTGAATAGAACTGGTCCCAAAAATGATCCTTGTGGCACTCCACTTAACACTGTTCTCTATTCAGAGTAGGTTCCATTTACCATTACACACTGTCTTCTGTCAGTCAACCAGTTTGTAATCCACTCCACAACAATCCACATTGGTACCCTCTCCCAAGCTTCTCATTTTATTCACAAGCCTTCTATGTGGGACTGTATCAAATGCTTTGCTGAAACCCAAGTTAGTCACATTGAGCACTCTTCCTTGATCCAGTTCTCTTATCACCCACTCAAAAAAATCAATCAGATTGTCTGTCTGGACTTTCCCTTGGTGAATACATTCTGCCTCAGGTCCAGCAACCCACCATACTGGAGATAGTTCACTATCTTTTCCTTCAGCAAAGTCTCCATTAATTTTCCCAACACTGAGATGAAGCTGACTGACCTATAGTTTCCATCCTCCTCTCTGCTGCCATTCTTGTAAAGACGGACCACAATCGCTCTTCTCCAGGCTGCAGCACCACTTCCATTTCCAGGGATTTATTGAACAAGTCTTTCAACAGAGCCATCAAAACATCTCTGAACTCCCTTAATATCATCTGGACCCATGGTCTTGTCCACTTTCAGTTTTCCTTTCTCCTCCCATACATTCTCTTCTGTAAATGGGGTTGAATCTACCCAACTTCCATCCATGATCATGTCAACCAGCAACAGTCCATCTTCAGGGTCTTCTTATAGAAATGAAATGAAATGAAATGACGGCAGAAGAAGACCAACAGGCCCATCCAGTCTGCCCAGCAAGCTTCCACACTTATTTTCCCGTACCTTTCTGTCACTCCGACTGCTGAGTTCAGGGCCCTTATTGTTAACTTTTTTACTCCAATTTCCTTCCACCCTGCCACTGATGCAGAGAGCAGTGTTGGAGCTGCATCAAAGTGAAGTATAAGGCTTAATGTCTGAGGGTAGTAACCTTCGTAATGAGAAGTTACCCCGATATTTGTATACTCATACTGCTCAGATCAATGCCTTGTTAGATGTTCTCTGGATGTAAATCCTCTTTTTTCTCATTCCCCTCCTGCTGCTGAAGCAGAGAGCCACGTTGGATATGCATTCAAGATGAAGTATCAGGCTTGATTGCTTTAGGGTAGCAACCGCCTCAACAAGCAAGCTACCCCCACGTTTATTTGTCTAACCAGACCGTGCAATTCAGTCCATCTTGGTTGTTGTCTGAATGTAAATCCTCTTTTCTTCATTCCCCCTGCCATTGAAGCAGTGAACTGCACTGGATATGCATTCCAAGTGAAGTATGAGGCTTAATTGTTTAGGGGTAGTAACCACCGCAACAAGCAAGCTACTCCCACGCTTATTTGTTTACCCAGACTGTGCAGGTGGTTGCCTGAATGCAAATCCTCTTTTCTACATTTCCTCTTGCCGTTGAAGCACAGAGCAATGTTGGAGTCACATTAACTGGGTGAATGTTTATTGAATAAGGGTATTAATCACCAGGTTGTAGCCGTCATTCCTGCAAGCCATCCCCATGCCTCTTCTCTTCATTCCCATCCTCTAGGCTTTATGATCCTCTAGGCTTTATGGATCCACAGTGTTTATCCCACGCCCCTTTGAAATCCTTCACAGTTTTGGTCTTCACCATTTCCTCCGGAAGGGCATTCCAGGCATCCACCACCCTCTCCTGACATTGGTTCTGAGTCTTCCTCCCTGGAGTTTTAAATCGTGACCCCTGGTTCTGCTGATTTTTTTCCAATGGAAAAGGTTTGTCATTGACTTTGGATCAATAAAACCTTTCAAATGTCTGAATGTCTGTATCATATCAACCCTGCTCCTCCTTTCCTCCAGGGTATACATATTTAGATTCTTCAATCGCTCCTCATAAGTCATTCGATGACTTGTTCCAGTGTTCCTGTGCTTGTTCCAGTGTTCCTGCATTCCTGTGCCTGCTCCTGTGTTTCAGCGTCTGTTCCTGAGTCCCTTCGTTCCTGAGTCTTGTTCCATGTTCCACTACCCAGGTAGTACCTCCTCGGACTGATTACCTCGAACTGACCTCTGCTTGCCTTTGATCACATTTGGACCGATACCTGGAACTGACCTCTGCTTGCCTTTGACCATGATTGGACCAATACCTGGAACTGACCCTTGCTTTGGCTGACCATTCTCGGACGGATACCCTGGCTTTGACCCTTGCACTCCATTCAGACACTCTCTTTGCTCCTGCAACCACCAGGTCCACTTGCCTTAAAGCAGTCTGCGGCCTTCAGTTCCTGCCTCGTACCCGTGGTCTCCGGTACTCTCTGTTCCGGTCTAGCTCATCTGTTCACCATCAGCCGCGCACCTCTACTCTGGGAGACCCCCAGAGGCCCAGCTAAGCCTAGGCAGCCTGGGGATCCTAGGGTTCAACCCGCAGAGCCCCTGGGCCGTTATTGGTGAAGCTCCAGCTTGCCTCTATCTCCTCGTATGCTCTGCCTCCTGGCGGCAGGCACCTTCTGGGATCCCTCAGAGGGCCGTACCATTCCTGCGTGAGGCCAAGGGCCCACCTCCAGCGCAACAGGCTGCCAAGGCCATGGACTCGGCGGAGACCTCTGCCTTGCAGGCTATTCCGGGCCTGGCTACATGTGTCCGGGAGCAGCAACAATATCTTGAGGCATTGGCCACCTCGATCGAGGAACTACGTACACAACTCGCAGAGTCCACTATGGCCAACCCCGGGACTCTTGCTCCTAGCGCTTCTTCTGGTTCTTCACCCTCACGGGCACTGCTGGTCCTCCCAGCTCCTCCCAGATTTAGTGGGGACCCTTGTCTCTGCCAAGGCTTCATTAACCAGTGCTACATGTAATTTGCGCTACAACCTTCTCTGTTTCCTGATGAAGTGACTAAGGTCACATTCATTCTTTCACGTTTGGAGGGGAAGGCCCTAGCATGGGCCTCCCCGCTTTGGGGGCATTCTGATTCCCTACTACAGCAGCTCCCTCACTTCATTTCTACGCTCTGACGCACCTTCGATGACCCAGGCTAACAGGCAGTTGCCGGACACCATCTCCTCCACCTCCACCAGGGGTCCCATTCCCTCACCGAGTACACCGTGGAACTCCAAACCTTGGCAATGGAATTGGGATGGCAGAAGGACTGCCTGCAGCCGCTGCACCTTGATGGACTGTCCCCATGTTAAAAGATGAACTAGCCGCCTGGGAGGTCCCTGCCTCTTTGGATTGACCACCGCTTCCAGGAACAGCATCAGGAAGTAAAAGCCTTCTGATGAATGACCCCATAATCACCTCGGGCCACTAGCCCTAGATCAAGGGCACCACCAGCGGTTTCTCCACCTAAACCAGCGGTTTAGGTGGAGAAACCAGCGGTTTCTCCACCTAAAGAACCTATGCAAATCAACCGCGGTCGTCTTACTCCAGAGGACGCATATAAAGAGCAGGTAGTAAAATACTGCACGGAGCGGCAGTAGCCACAGAGGCATTCACGGAGCGGGATGCCAGTGGCCAGTGGTAGGTGTCCACCTTCATGGAGCGGAAGGATGTAGGGCTGTCATCTCCCAATTAAATAAAAAACAAAAACAAAAAACAAAACAGGGATGGGATCCATCAGGTCTAGAGGACACATATAAAGAGCAGGTAGTAAAATACTGCACGGAGCGGCAGTAGCCACAGAGGCATTCACGGAGCGGGATGCCAGTGGCCAGTGGTAGGTGTCCATATAAAGAGCAGGTAGTAAAATACTGCACAGAGCGGCAGTAGCCACAGAGGCATTCACGGAGCGGGATGCCAGTGGCCAGTGGTAGGTGTCCACCTTCACGGAGCGGAAGGATGGAGGGCTGTCATCTCCCAATTAAATAAATAATAAAAAAACCCAGGGATGGGATCCATCAGTTCTAGAGGACGCATATAAAGAGCAGGTAGTAAAACACTGCATGGAGCGGCAGTAGCCACAGAGGCATTAACGGAGCGGGATGCCAGTGGCCGGTGGTAGGTGTCCACCTTCACAGAGTAGAAGGATGAAGGGCATCCATCTCCCAATTAAAAAAGAAAAGAAAAAAAGAAAAAAAAACAGGGATGGGTTCATGGGCTTATAGGTATTACCAATTATTAGGCTTTTCAATATTTGATGATAGTTAATGTGACTTTCAAGGCATTCTTCACTTTCGGTGCATGTCCGGCATGACTCCTTGCTTCAATGACAGGGGAAAAGAAAAACTGATACTTCACACATTTCCAGCATTGCCCTCTGCTTCATGGCAGAGAGCTATGCTGCCGCTTACCCAACTAATCAAACTTAATATTTCACTTGGAAGCAGCTCCAGCACTGCTCTCTACATTAATGGTGGGGGTGAAAAGGGAATTAGAACATAAGGTTACTAAGAGCCAAGAGAAACAGATAAGTATGAGAAAAAATAAGTGTAAGGCTTGCTGGGCAGACTGGATGGACCGGTTGGTCTTCTTCTGCCGTCATTTCTATGTTTCTATGTTTCTATGAATGCCTCCGAAGGCAGAGATCTGGTCTCTGTTTATACTGTAGGGGTTCAGGCCACCTTATCCAGACCTGTCTGGTGCGTCCGGGAAACTCCAAACCCTGAGCCTGGCGGGGGTCCCAAGCTTGGGCACTACTGTTATAGGCCCCCAATTGTTGCTTCCCGTCTCCCTTGTCTGAGAGACACATTCATTCTCCTCCACCACCCTCATGGACACAGGGGCTGGTGGGAATTTTATTTTCTTGAAGACTTGGTCACATTACTCCGTATTCCTACTCAATCCCTGGAGGTTCCCTTATGAATAGCCTCTATTCATGGAGAACCCCTACCTGATTGTATTACTCATCACACTCTAGCCATCCGGATGACCATAGGGACTCTCCACGATGAAGAGATTCCTCTCTTGGTCCTGAAATGGTCAGTATACCCCATCGTCCTCGGGCTACCCTGGCTATAATTACACTTCCCACACTTTGACTGGGAGTCGCTCCAGCTCACCGAGTGGGGTTCTCGGTGCCAGACACACTGCCTATGAAGAGTATCCCCGTCCATGCCTGTGTTAACCTCCACAACCCTTCCTGGACTTCTGATACCTTAGGCTGACTACCAGGATGTCTTCTCAAAACAACAGGCTGACATCTTGCCACCGCTTCGGAAGTTTAACTGCCCGATCAATTTGTTACCTAGTACCATGCCTCCCAAAGGGAGAACCTACCCACTCTTGCTTCCCAAGACTCAGGCCATGTTGGCCTACATCAAGGAAAACTTAGCCAAAAGATTCAACAGGCCTTCCATGTCCCTTGCAGGTGCTGGATTCTTTTTTGTAAAGAAGAAAGATGGTACCTTGAGACCGTGTATTGACTACCTCGGTCTGAATGCCATCACCCACAAAGACCAGTACCCACCTCCACTCATTAGTGAGCTATTTGATCGGCTCCAGGGTGGCCAGATTTTTACCAAGTTGGAACTGCGTGGGGCTTATAATCTGGTCGCATCCAGCCCAAAGACATTTGGAAGATGGCATTCAATACACGAGATGGACACTATGAATATGTAGTGATGCCCTTTGGGCTATATTACACCCCGGCCATCTTCCAGAGAATGATGAATGAGATCTTCCGAGACCTCCTCTACTCCTCTAGTCTATTTGGATGACATCTTGATCTTCTCTAAAGACGTGGAATCTTATCGCTCTCATGTCAAGACCATCCTCCTGTGGCTTAGGGACCACCATCTCTACTCCAAACTTGAAAAATGTCTCTTTGAACGGTCCAGTCTCCTATTTCTGTGCTATATCATCTCCAGCCAGGGATTCATCATAGACCCTGATAAACTTCAGGGTATTCGCGACTGGCCACAGCCTGTTGGTCTGTGGGCCCTGCAAAGGTTCCTGGGATTTACGAACTATTACCATCACTTTATCCAACTACTCCATGTTAGCCGCACCACTCACCGCCATGACTAGGAAAGGATGTAACCTCCAGGAGTGGAGTCCCAAAGCCCAGTCTGCCTTCCAGGCCCTCAAGGAGGCCTTCCATACTGGTCCCTAACTCCGACATCCGGACCTGAACCTCCCCTTCATAGTGGAGATAGATGCCTCCACTATTGGCGCAGGAGAGGTCTTCAGCCAATACTGTACCAGGGGAGCCCTAGGTCCATGCTCCTTTTATTCCCATATGTTCTCACCAGCTGAACGCAATTATACCATTGGGGACCGTGAACTCCTGGCCGTGAAGCTGGCCCTCCAGGAGTGGCGTCCCTGGCTTGAGGGGGCTCAACATAAGTTCACCATCTACACGGATCACAAAAACCTGGAACATCTGAAGGAGGCCCAGCTACTGAATGCACAGCAGGCCTGCTGGGCCCTCTTCTTTGCACGATTCAATTTTGAATTGCGTTACCGCCCGGCTGCGAAGAATCTCCGTGCCGATGCACTCTCACACTCTGTCGATCCAGAGGATATACCCGAAGCTCCGATTTATATCATAGACCCTGCCTGCATCTCCCACTACCGTGCCACGGGTAAGACAATGGTGCCCCGTCGCCTCCGAGAGTGAGTACTAAGCTGGGCGAATGATTCTCCACTCGCTGGTCACCCCAGTCGGGCCCGGACCCTGGAGATGCTCCACAGGCATTACTGGTGCCCCAGCATGGTAAAGGACTCTCAGGATTACATGGATTCCTGCTACGTCTGCGCCCAGCAAAAGATGCCCACTGGAAACCCGTGGGGGTCTTCTCCAGCCTTTCCTGGCACCTACTGAACCCTGGACTAACCTCACCACTATTTCATTGTCGAATTGCCTCCCTCCAAGGGGAACACTGATTTGGATCATCATAGACCGTTTCTCCAAGATGGCCCATTTCATACCTCTGCCTAACCTACCTTCAGCTCCCGAACTGGGCCGCCTCTTCTTGAGCCATGTTTTCTGCCTTCATGGGCTCCCAAAGGAGATCGTATCAGACCGAGGCCCACAATTCGCTGCAAAGTATTGGAGGTCACTTTGTCGCAAATTCAACATTACGTTAAATTTGACCTCTGCCTATCATCCCCAGGCGAATGGCCTGTCGGAACGGATGAACCTGTCCCTTAAGGCTTTCCTTCAATCCTACATGAATGACCAGCAAGACAATTGGACCGATCTCCTCCCATGTGCAGAATTCGCTCACAAAACTCACAGCGCAGCCGCCACAGGAATCTCCCCGTTCCACGTTGTCTACGGCCGGTGTTGTAATTATGTGTGTTTGTGGATCCTTGGGTGCTGTGGAGGTGACCACACCCACAGGGAGGAGCCCCGTGAGGAGTCACAGCACTGGGCTAGACTCATATTACTCAAACAAAAGAGTTTTTTTTATTGCACAGCTTGAAGTGAACCACCAGAGGTGGCAGTAGTGGGCAGTCTCGTAGTTGCAGTCTCAGGGACCTCGACAGAGGGAGCCCTTCTCTCCTTGATGATGTCAGGATGTTCCGCAGCAGGTCTCCCAGCGAGGAGATACTGTGGATGAGATAGACTGAGAGTTAGAGTACTCACTAGGTGTTTGCTGTTGATATGCGATTCCACCAGGTCAGTTGTAGAAGGTACAGGCACCGAGGCAGGGAGAGCAGGCCCTCAAGGAGTGAGTACCTGTTCCCTGTAAGGCACGTGAAATAAAGCAGAGGGCCCCCGAGGACCGGGTACCCAGGTTAGCATATACCCCGAAGGGCAGAGAGAAAGAGTGTCCTGCGGCAGCATGGAAGCGGCAGAGTAGCGTAGACAAGAATGTCTTCTGTTGTGCAGGAAGTGACGTAGGAGAATGTGTCTTCCTTCATGGTGGGCCACCAGTAATAGGTCTGAAGGTTAGATAGGGTTCTACATTGGCCAGGGTGTCCTGAAAGTTTAGAGTCATGGGCCCAAGCCAATAACTTCTTTCTGAGGTTCTTGGGTACAATGGTCTTTCCTGCAGGTACTGAGTGGGTAGCTGCCAATATGACCTTCTCTGGGTCAATGATGTGTTATGGTTCCTCTGGAATGTCCTCGGAGAGGAATGAGTTAGATAGAGCGTCAGCTCTGATATTCTTGTCTCCAAGGCGGTACTTGAGCACAAAGTTGAATCTGTTGAAAAACAGAGACCATCTCACTTGTCTATGATTCAGGTGCTGTGCGTGGCGGAGGTACTCCAGATTCTTATGGTCTGTGAAGACCGTTACTTGATGTTGCACTCCTTCGAGCCAAGGGCGCCATTCTTTGAATGCCATCTTAATAGCTAGAAGCTCCTTATCTCCTACTCTGTAATTTTTCTCTGCGGGAGAGAAGCAGCGGGAGAAGAATGAGCATGGTTGTGGAACCTTTGAATCACCAGCCTGGCTTAATACGGCCCCTACGCCAATGTCTGAGGCATCGACCTCCACGATGAAAGGCTTGGAGGGATCTGGGTGTTGAAGACACGGCTTGCTTGAAAAGGCATCTTTTAGTTTCTGGAATGCAGCTATAATCTCTGGAGACCAATTAGCAACATTGGCACCTTTCTTTGTTATAGCTGTAAGCGGCACTGTAAGTGAAGAGTATTTCTTAATGAAGGTCCTGTAATAGTTGGTGAAACCTAAGAAGCGTCTGAGAGCTTTTAACCCGATGGGTTGCACCCATTTCTGGATACTCTCCAGCTTCTGTGGATCCATTTGAAAGCCTTGATTGGAGACGATGTAGCCTAAAAAAGGCACTGACTCTTTGTGAAATTCACATTTGGATAGCTTGGCATAGAGATGGTTCTCACGGAGTCTCTGTAGTAATCGCTTTACATCCTTCAGATGAGTGGTCATGTCTCGAGAGAAAATCAAGATGTCGTCCAAGTAAATAACAGCACACTTATAGAGGAGATCCCGGAAAATGCCGTTCATTAAATTTTGAAAGACAGCTGGGGCATTGCACAGGCCGAAGGGCATCACTAGATATTCAAAGTGGCAGTCCCAAAAGTTGAAGGCCGCCTTCCACTCATCGCCAGTTCGAATGCGAAGTAAATTATAGGCTCCTTTCAGATCCAGTTTGGAAAAGATTTGAGCTCCTTGAAGTCTGTCAAATAGCTCTGATATCAGAGGCAGAGGGTAGCGATCCTTTATTGCTATTTCATTGAGGCCTCTGTAATCTATACACGGATGTAGTTTACCGTTCTTTTTGCCCACAAAGAAAAAGCCTGCGCCAGCAGGGGACTTGGATGGTCTTATGAAGCCTTTTTGGAGGTTTTCCTGAATATATTCAGACATGGCTTTATTTTCTGCCACGGACAGGGGGTACACTCTACCCTTGGGTGGCTCCGTATTAGGCTTCAGATTAATAGCGCAGTCATAAGGTCTGTGAGGCGGAAGTACATCTGCAGCTTCTTTTGAAAAGACATCTTGAAAAGATGCATATTGAGGCGGCAACCCCGGCATTACTGGGGTGGAAGGCATACACGGTAACGGAGCTACCTCCATCAGGCATTTATCATGGCAATGGCTGACCAATGGTAGCATGGTAGTTCAGAGGCTATTTGGCACCATTTTGAACAAGGCTGGCAATGGCGCACATGGGCACGGAGGAACAAATGGCACCCGGGATCCCGCTGGACCACCAGAGATGTTCGTAAGTCTTGGGGAGGGATCGGGATGGTGGGGGAAGTTTGTATGTATGTACAAAAATTATTTTAAATGCTTGGGGTGGGGTTTTTTTTTAGCTTCGTTTCCCGCTTCGTTTTTTGGCCCGGTTTCGGGTTTCCTCGTTTCGTTTTTCAAAAAAACTAAATGAGAAAACCCGAATTTTACCACGAAGTATCCGAGTCAAAAAACAACCCGGTAGAAAAAAACGAAGCACATCTCTATTGCGCGCACACCCTAGTAAGTACCAGGGAGGAGCAATGGTGGGAGGCTGCACCATAGCCATTCCGGGGATGCCACAGAGGTCAGCTTGTAGACACGGTGGTAGCCATCTTGCCCAGGTAAGTGGGAGAAGCCGTGAATAAAGTGAGGCAAACGGGGTGAAGCCATCGAGGACCGACGGACACAACAGCCGGCAGCCCGGTCTGCCACTTCCAGTTCCCTTGAACGTACCATCTCCAGCAGCCCAATCTACCGCCCAGTCGATCCAACAACTCTGGGAGGAAGTCAATCAGAGACTGGGTCAGGCCGCCGAATGAGCAAGAAGAATTGTGGATGCACATCGCCGCACTGCTCCCATGTGTCTTCCAGGCAGAAGGTATGGCTCAGCACCAGGCACATTTGCCTTCATTTGCCCTCACAGAGACTAGGACCTAAATATGTGGGACTCTTCACCAACCTATGAAGAATCGGAGCCGTGACATACCAACTCCGACTTCCTCCAAGCTTGGGAATACACAACACATTCCATGTGTCCCTCCTCAAACCTCTAGTCCTGTCATGGCCTTCTTGACATCCGCCATCTCCAACCCAAGTTTCCACGGAACCTGACAATAATCTTCAAGACAGAGGAAAGAGCATTGGGAGTACCTCCTATCATGGGAGGGATTCGGCCCCGAGGAAATTCTTGAGAGCCCTCGCATAACATCCTTGACAAAGCTCTTTTGGTAGACTTCCATCGCTCCCATCCAAAGAAACCCGACTGAGAAGTGGGAGGCCTGGGGGGGTACTGTTGAGCGTCCCGGCCTCGCTAAGGCCACTGCCGGGCCTGCTCAACTCGCGCTTCCCTCTGGGGGTCCCGGTCCCTCCTCTCCGGCTGCCGCAACAAGTCACCTGTGCCCCAGGTGCCCAGCGCCATCGTCTCTACTCCCAGGCCTCGCAGCATGGCTCATGACGGGGCACCATGGCCTCGGCCTCCTTGGCCCTGCCCATAGGCATGCGCACCGGGCCAACCTTTAAAGGCGCCACGGCAGGAAATGCTCCATGGCACCTAACGTTGACGTCACCTGAGCCCTGTATATAAGGCAGGGCTCAGCCCCTCAGTCTTCGCCTTGGCAAACGGGTCGTCACTTCGAGTGAAGCTAGTTGCCATCCTTGTGCGTGTTCCTGTGTTCCTTGTTCCTGTGCTTGTTCCAGTGTTCCTGCGTTCCTGTGCCTGCTCCTGTGTTTCAGCGTCTGTTCCTGAGTCCCTTTGTTCCTGAGTCTTGTTCCACGTTCCACTACCCAGGTAGTACCTCCTTGGACTGATTACCCGGTATTGACCTCGGCTTGCCTCAGACCTAGCTTGGACTGATTGCCTGGAACTGACCTCTGCTAGCCTTTGACCACATTTGGTCCGATACCTGGAACTGACCCCTGCTTTGGTTGACCATTCTCGGATGGATACCCTGGCTTTGACCCTTGCGCTCCATTCGGACACTCTCTTTACTCCTCCTGCGACACCAGGTCCAACTGCCTTAAAGCTGTCTGCGGCCTTCCTCAAGCTAGACCACTAGGCGCTGCCTACTCTGTCCGGAGAACCTCCAGTTCCTGCCTTGTACCCGTGGTCTCCAGTACTCTCTGTACCGGTCTAACTCATCTGCTTACATTCAGCCGCGCACCCCTTCTCTTGGTGGGCCCACCTCTCTGCTACCTCTCCAGGAGACCCCCAGAGGCCCACCTAAGCCCAGGCAACCCGGGAATCCAAGGGCTCAACCTGCGGAGTCCCCAGGCCGTTATTGGTGAAGCTCCAGCTTGCCTCTGTCTCCTCATGTGCTCTGCCTCCTGGCGGCAGGCGCCCTCTGGGATCCCTCAGAGGGCCGTACCAATCCTGCACCAGGCCAAGGGTCCATCTCCAACACAATGTATTCCATGTGTAACTTTTATATTCAGTGAACTTGAGTTTTAATCTGTTGTTTAGTATGTCCAATTTGAAATGTATTACAAGGACACAATTTAGCATAAAAAACTTGCAATGTACTACAATAATATCGAGGCCCGCCTGGCTATTCAATTACATTTCAGCCCCATGGTAAGGGTTGCATCAGGGGGCTCTTAATTGTATTCAGGTACTGCTGGCAAATGTCTGTTAAGAACTTAGGGGATGGGATACCATATGAAATACAAGTCTTGTTTTCTAAAGATATTAGAATTTGCCTTCTTTATTGCTCTCCAGGTTGCTTCAGGCTAATATGTCACCTATCTTTGAGCAATTAGTCTTTTCTTGTGAAGGGTGGTGGGTGTTTTATTCCTTTGTGTTGTGGCGTAGTTGACGCAGCCTCAGGGAAAATCCCCGAGACCTACACTGGCAGCTGGCAAATATGCCCTTTAGCGGGTCAGTCTGGAACTTCACCTTTATCAGCCTCCTCTCCCATCATTTGAGCCTTTGGGTTCTGGTGGCCAGCAGGATTTAGGCGGGTCCCTAGGAGGGTGAAGAGAACTAAATTCCAAAGGCACACCAGGGTCAGAGCAGGCAGCAGACTAACAGAGTCAGAGACTGGCCAAGGTTGGGGTAGCCAGTTAGCAAGAATGGTCAGGTTCGGGTCCAGATGGCATGCAATTGTGGTCAATATCTGGAGAGTCAGGCCAAGGGTGGATGAAGATATACTGAAGACATTGGACAAGACAGATAGGACAAGGCAAGGCTAGACAAGGAATGCTGCGTGAGGCCAGGCTGGGAAGCAAGGCCAGACTAGAATCAGGAACCAGGAATGATAGGCAACACGCACTGCAAGGCAAGAGACTCATTGATGAGCAAGGTGAAGCTGCAAGGCCTTTCTTTAAATAGGCCGGTCGACCTGATGTCATTGGAGGACACCGTTCAGTGTTTCCCACCGTGGGGTCCATATAACACGGACTCCTAAAATGATCCCAGGACAGGAAGGTACAGAGAAGGGCTACCAAAATGATAAGGGGAATGGAACAACTCCCCTATGAGGAAAGACTAAAGAGGTTAGGACTTTTCAGCTTGGAGAAGAGACGACTGAGGGGGGATATGATAGAGGTGTTTAAAATCATGAGAGGTCTAGAACGGGTAGATGTGAATCGGTTATTTACTCTTTCAGATAGTAGAAAGACTAGGGGGCACTCCATGAAGTTAGCATGGGGCACATTTAAAACTAATCGGAGAAAGTTCTTTTTTACTCAACGCACAATTAAACTCTGGAATTTGTTGCCAGAGGATGTGGTTAGTGCAGTTAGTATAGCTGTGTTTAAAAAAGGATTGGATAAGTTCTTGGAGGAGAAGTCCATTACCTGCTATTAAGTTCACTTAGGGGCGGATTTTCAGAGCCTTGCTCGCGTAAATCCGCCCAAAACCGGGCGGATTTACGTGAGCAGGGCCCTGCGCGCCGGTAAGCCTATTTTACATAGGCGACCGGCGCGCGCAGAGCCCCGGGACTCGCGTAAGTCCCGGGGTTTTCGGAGGGGGCGTGTCGGGGGGCGTGTCGGGGTGCGGTCCCGGTCATCGCGGCGTTTTCGGGGCGTCGGCAGCGTTTTGGGGGCGGGTACGGGGGCGTGGCTATGGCCCGGGGCGGTCCGGGGGCGTGGCCGCGCCCTCCGTACCCGCCCCCAGGTCGCGGCCCGCGACCTGGGGGCCGAGGCCGCTCCGAAATCGGAGCGGCCTCGGAGGGAATGGGGGTAGGCTGCGCGGCTCGGCGCGCGCCGGCTATACAAAATCCATAGCCTTGCGCGCGCCGATCCAGGTTTTTTAGTAGATACGCGCGGCTCCGCGCGTATCTACTAAAATCCAGCGTACTTTTGTTTGCGCCTGAGTGCAAACAAAAGTAGGCCTATTCGCGCTCCTTTTAAAATCCGCCCCTTAGAGAATAGCCACTGCCATTAGCAATGGTATCATGGAATAGACGTTTTTTGGGTACTTGCCAGGTTCTTATGGCCTGGATTGGCCAATGTTGGAAACAGGATGCTGGGCTTGATGGACCCTTGGTCTGACCCAGTATGGCATTTTCTTATGTTCTTAAGCATGGCAGCATGTGGGGTCCCATTCAGCAGTATTCAGGAGCCAGCGGTGTCCCAGCTGCAGGAGCGTGTTGATGGCATCATGGTCCATTCTCAGTGGCATCGGGGCGAGTACACCAGCTCGCGGGGCCATCCCGAGAGTAATGTTCCTAACCATTCTAAACTTATGTTAAGTAACATGCTGGTAATAGGAGACTTTAATCTGCATGTAGACATTCATCCATTCTTGACCATCTGTGAGCAATTTCTGGATAGAATGTCTGATCTGGTTTACTAACTTATTTTTTTTTATTTATTTATGAACTTTTCTTTACCGATATTCGTGGAACACATCATGCCGGTTTACATTGAACTGAAGGAGGGAAATTACAATAAACAGGAAAAAAGGGGGGAGGGTAAGAGGAAGAGCGAAAAGGGGGGAGGGTGGTAGGGAGGGGATGGAGAGGTAACAAAGACTGAAAAAGAGAGAAACTGCGAAACAAGAGGAAAAAGTATATATACAAGGAATTATATACATTTGAGTGGCACAATCTATGTCTGAGAAAACATCTTGTCAGTTATGGTTACTGTCCTCAATGTAACAATTTTGGCAGTAGAGAAGCCTGAAAGGAGAGGTAGGGCAGGGGAGGAGCTAGAAGTATGGAGGGGCATGAAAGGATGGAAAAGGAAAAAGAGCAAAGGTGGAGCTGAACAAGGGAGACAGGCTATGTTTGGTTCTCTTCAAGGTAGGCTTGCTTGAAAAGCCATGTTTTGACTCCTTTCTTAAATATGTGTATGGAAAGTTCTAGACGGAGGAATGTGGGGAGGGAATTCCAAAGGGCGGTACCAGCGATAGAGAGGGCCCTTTCCCTGGTGGAAGCTAGATGCGCAGATTTGAGGGATGGGGTGTGGAGGGTGCCTGCGTGGGTGGTTCTTGTGGGGCGATTGGTAGATTGGAAGCGTGGCATTTCATCTAGCCAGTTGTGATTGTGATTGTATAATGAGCTGTGAAGGACGGTAAGGGTTTTGTATTGTGAGCGGAAAGAAATGGGCAACCAATGCAGGTCCTTTAAGATGGGGGTGATGTGGTCTCTTTTGCGTGTATTGGTTATGACCATGGCCATGGAGTTTTGTAGAATCTGGAGGGGTTTGATGGTGGAGGCAGGAAGGCCTAGTAGTAGAGAGTTGCAGTAGTCCAGTTTCGAGAGCATGGTGGTCTGTATAACAGTGCGGAAGTCTTCAGTGTGGAGGAGGGGGTTTGAGTTTCTTAAGGATGTTTAGTTTATAGAAACCCCCCTTAAGGAGAGATATAATGTGGGGTTTAAAATTTAGGTGTTGGTCTATTATGACACCTAGGTCTCTTACGGATTGTAGCTGGGAGTGGGCTGTGGTAGAGTTCTGGGGGGTATTCTGGAGTGTGGGGATTGCGAAGCGGTCAGGATGATTGGAGATGATAAGTAATTCAGTTTTTGCTGTATTTAGAGCTAGTTGGAGGTTGGACAGCAAGGAGTTTATAGAGGCAAGGCATGATTCCCAGAAATGTAAGGATTCGTTTATGGATTTCTGAATCGGGATGAGAATCTGCACATCATCTGCATATACGAAGAATTTCAGGCCTAGGTTGGAGAGAAGGTGGCATAGGGGCAGGAGATATATATTGAAAAGGGTGGAGGATAGGGAGGATCCTTGGGGGACACCTTGTGTAATGGGGATGTGTGAGGATTCGTACTTTTCAATTTTCACTAGGTACTCCCTGTGTGTGAGATAGGAGGAGAACCAGGAGAGGGCTGTGTCGCCTATTTCTGCCAATCGGGTCATTAGGATTTGGTGGTTGACGGTGTCGAAGGCTGCCGAAATGTCTAGGAGGGCAAGTAAGTACGAGTTTCCATGGTCCATACCTTTGAGTATGGTGTCTGTCAATGCCAGTAATAGGGTTTCAGTACTACGAGCTTTTCGGAAACCAAATTGTGAAGAGTGGAGTATGTTGTGGTCTTCTAGGAAGTGAGTAAGCTGCTTGTTTACTATCCTTTCAAGGATTTTAGATAGGAAGGGCAGATTGGAAATTGGTCGGAAATTTGCAGGGTCTGTGGGGTCAAGAGTAGGTTTTTTAAGGAGTGGCCTTACTACCGCTAGTTTAAGTGGGTCTGGGATGCTGCCAGAATTGATGGAGCAGTTGATTAGGTCAGCAATGGGTTTAGCAATGGTGGAAGTGATAGACAGGAGGGTTTTTGATGGAATGGGGTCTGAGGAGAGAGTGGAAGGTTTCATCTTTTTTAGAATGGCCTCGACTTCCATGTTGGTGGTGGGGTCAAAGGTTTTAAGATTGTTCCTATTCTCATTAGGTAGTGGGGCAGGGGGGAGGGGTTCGTGGGGAAGCGAAGGAGAATGTTATCAATTTTATTTTTTAAGTAAGATGCTAGTTCTTCACATCTATCACTGGTATTTGTCTCGTAGGGTGTGGGAGTGGTTTTACTTTGAGCTGCTGTCTGAATTTGAGGTGATTCAGATGATCTCCTCTTTGAATTTCTCATACTGTCCATTTAATCCTTGTACTATTGCTGTACTGAAATCTGTGAAGGAGATAATTGAACCGTAGCGTCTCTCCCCGAGAAGGCTTCCAAAACTCCCGCGCTGTGCAGCTCTTTAAATCAGCACAGCGGCCGTCCAATTTTGATGACATCAATGGGGGTGGGAGACAAGATTATCCGCTCACCAGCTGTCGGTCCCGGCTGCCCTCGCTCCTTCCGAAGTTTCTCTCCCTGAGAAGGCTTCCACCTGTCATTGGCTTCTATTGTTAATCTATCATTAGCAGGTTTGGTTCCATGTTTGTTGAAGCAGGCCTCTATTATACCCTTGCAAAAAAAAAAAAAAAGCCTGTTCTTGATTCTACGGATCTTACTAACTACTGCCCCATCTCATCATTATCATTTGTTGCAAAGATCTTGAAATCTTTGGTACTTAAACAGCTGAATGATTTTGATGAAAATAACCAGGGATTTAACCACTACAAATTCATTTTTAGAAAATTAGTACTGAGACCTTGCTATTGTCTACTTTCAACTCTGTTAGATGTGGATTTGAAGGAGGACAAAGATATGTTCTTGTTCTACTTGATATTTCTGCAGCTTTTGATACCATTGATCATCAGATCCTCTTCTATCGCCTAAGAAAGTCTGGGATTTCAGTGTTGGTTTGAGTCATACCTCACTAGAAGATCTCAACAGATAAAAATTGGTAACATTCACTCAGCATGGTATTCTGTACCACAAGTTCCACAAGGGTCAGCCCTGTCTGTCTTGTTATTTAACATCTCTCTGGCTCCAGTTCGTAAGCTGTTAGCTGGATTGTGTGTGGGATATAGGCTGTATGCTGATGACATATAATTCTATTTCCTTCTTTGATTTTCATGAGCAGAGACATGTAGCATGGTTTCTGTCTCTCAGCCATTAAACAATGGCTCACTCACAAAAAGCTAGAATGAATATTTCTATAACGAAAATTGTGGTCCTAAAGAGGTCTTGTACTGACACAGTTCCTTCCTTCCTTCATGTTAAGAACATTGATTTGCCTATTTAATTACATGCTAATAGTTTGGTAATTTTAATAGATACTATGATATATTCTCAGCATATCAAGGCAGTGATTAAATCTGTTTTGTTTTGTTTTTTTCAAATTGTGGTTGCTTAATGGTCTCGAACCATTATTGAAGTACTCAGACATTTGCTCAGTGGCCCAGGCTATGGTCCTTACTCTCCTGGACTACTGTAACTCCATGTATGCGCGGTTACCAGCTTATGCCCTCCGAGCATTGCAATATTTCAGAATGCCCATCTGATCACAGGGAAAGGAATGAGAGACCATAATTACCCCACTCTTGTATGAACTGTACTGACTACCAATGGAATGGCATGTAAAATATAAAATTGCATTGTTAGTAGATGGTATGATGGGTCTTAATTCATTCCTGTGGGTAAATGCGATGCTTTGAGTATGTAATCCACTCATCATGCACTTTCGTCGTCACAGTGTGGGCTACTAGATATTCCATCAGTTTGTCAAGCCAGTTTGTTTGAGCACTGCAGAAACCACAGATAGGGAATTTTCAGTAGCTGCTCCCATTTTTTGGAATTTCCTACTGGAAAAGTTGCATCTCACCTCCTGCACTAAGACTTTTAAGATTATATCAAAGACCTTTCTTCAACAGGCATTTTGTGAACTTTTGTTGTGATATTTTGTAGCATGAAATTTTTGTTATAATGTTCTTTTAAACAGTTGGTTCTGTTAATTTTATGTTTATGTTCTGAATGTTTGACTGTATGTCACTTAGAGTTTTAGCAGTAAGTAACTAATAAATGATGAAATAAATAAATATCTAACCATCTGTAAGAATCCATTGCCAAATGCCAAATGCTCCTCCAACTGCCTGTCTAGTCCTCCCAGCTCTGTGTTCCTCACTTCCCCCCAGCAACCATCTTGTTTCCTGTAGAGCCTGTACTTATACTGAGGCAGTTTCAGCAGTCAGTTGCCAGAGCTTGGTTCTACCTCTGGTCCTGATACTCTGGCTGTACTTATGTTTCCAGAAGATTGCAATTTTGTCAGCTTTTACTATCAGCTTCTTAATTCAGCATTCCTGTATTCTCCTTCCTGGACTTCTGGATTTCTGGTTACTTCCTGCTCCTTTCTCTGTGTCAGGCCTTTCACTCCTTGTCTATGTCAAGGGCTATCCCCGTTCTCATGTCTCGCTGGTCACCAGGACCGAAGGGTTCAACCTGAAGGAAAGGTGGATGCCTAAGCAGAAATCAATCTACCATCACCTCACCTGGATTCCACTCCCCTGGGACTAGGCTGCTCACTTTTGTGGCAACCCACAGACTACAACCATCACACCATCCAGTTCATGAACTGGACAACCACAACATGAATGTCAATTCCTTCCAAACTACTTGAATCAACTGCTGACAGGTCACTTGCCCAAGTCATTTCTACCCCTCCCCAACTTTACAAGTGAATAATCATTTAATTAGGCTGACTCAAATATTTCATGTTTCTCCAATGAAGGCAAGCAGCTGGTCCCAATTTGCACCTCGCTGTCCAAGCCACATTCTCTGTGGGACCAGACGCAAATGAACACTGTAAGGTCTCAAAGAGACACACTTATGGGCCCAGAAGACAAAAGTATGTCCATCACCTAGGTGCACTGTTCCCTCCAGACCCCATGTCAGCTCTAGGAAAATTAAAAACATATCACTACCATATCACAGACATTTGTATTCCAGCCTGAAGTAAGAGGCAAAAACTGATGACCTCCACCTGTCAAATTATGCTATCAGGAATCCCAGACTCCCCTGCATACATTGCAATTCCAATATGGACGGAGTGTATCCCAAAGTCACATGGATCAAGATCCAGCTTCACTAGTATACTTTTTAAATAAAAATATAAATGGATATATGGTAAGGCGTCTCTCATTGCTAGATATCAAAAATTGAGGACCATTGGCCAGCCAGATGTCTATGAACACTCATAGCACATGCCACCAGAAAAGAAAGTAGGTTTCCAGTCTTATTCCAGACCACCCACTGATCAACACCACATTGATCAACCTTTAATCCATGTATGCGCAGATGGATGCATTCCTCCAAACAACAACAATCTCCACAACAGTGCAGATGCAGATATGGTCATCTCCAATTCCACTACCATCTTGACAATGCAAAATGTTCCAGAAAGTATGAATGAAAATGCAACCAGAGATAATAAAATCTTTAAATAATCAACAAAACGTCAGCCAATCTAAACAGCATCTGCAACAAATGCTGTACATGATAGGGTGTTGATGGTCTGCAACTACACCAGCCTTCTTTGCTCATCCTGCTACTAAATGTGTCACCATAGAAATGGACACTTGGTTACCCTAGCCATATACGTTCACAAATAAAAACCTTTGCAAGTAAGCAAGATGGAAGACTGAGTTAAGAAAGATACCTAGCCCTTCTCAATGAACTGAAACAACAAGGACAACAGTATCACCCTGCCAGACCTCTATGCAATCCAACAAAGTAAAACTCTTGATTACAGCCTCTGACAGAGGACCTCTGAGTAAAGGGGGCTATGGAAACACAGAAACATAGAAAGATGATGACATAAAAAGACTATATGGCCTATGTAGTCTACCCAGCTGCACAACTAATTTAGCTTTACAATTCCCAACACTTCTTCAAAGATCCCCTATATTTATCCCTTGCTTTCTTGAATTTTTTTCACTACCACCTCCACTGGGAGGCTGTTCCATGCATCTACTACCATCTCTATAAAGAAATATTTCCTAATATTACTCCTCAGTGTACCCCTTTCACCCTCATCCAATGAACCTTTGTTCTTCTGTCTCATTTCCATTGACCCAGCGGGATGTTATTCCATAAAGTACAAGGGTGAAAGCTTGAGTAGTGTAATAGGGTGTTACAGTCAATCAGTTTTCTATAATGCATGGTCTCAAAAGAATTAATACATGTTTTGACCAGAGTATCTGAAAAAGGATAATTCATAGAGGATACGGTGTTGAACAATTGGGGCCGGCCAATGGCACGGATACCCTGTCATATGGTAAGGGCCATCGGCGCCATCTTTATGAGTGGCAGCCGACGGCCCAAGAATGGGAGATCGCTTCCAGGACCACCACTAGACCATCAGGTAATTTTAAAATGTTTTGGGGGGCTCGGGAGGGTGGGGGAAGCTAAGGGGTCATTTTTAAAGGGTCGGGTGGGGTTTTTTTTTTTTTATCGAGCCATCAGCGCCATTTTTGAGTGGCAGCCAAAATGACACCAATAGCCCGAGAGCGGGAGATCGGTCCCCGTGCCCCCACTGGACCACCAGGTACTCGTAAAAAGTTTTGAGGGGGGTTCGGGAGGGTGGGGGAAGGTAAGGGGTCAATTTTAAAGGGTCAGGCCTCACTAAAAAAAAATTAACGATGTGAATCGGAACCGATTCCGATTCACATCACCACCGATCAGATTGTTTTCTCCCTCTAGCCGAACCCGATCGTTAAGATGATCAGGCACACGATTCACATCCCTAGTTAGCAGTGCTGGAGCTGCATCTAAGTGAAGTATCTAGCTAATTGGTTAGGGGTATCAGTGCTGGAGCTGCATCTAAGTGAAGTATCTAGCTAATTGTTTATCCAGCCTGTGCAACTCAGTCCTTGTTGGTTGTTGTCCGAATATGTCATCTTTTCATCATTCCCCTGCCGTTGAAGCAGAGAACTATACTGGATATCATTGAAAGTGAAGTATCAGGCTTCTTTGGTTTGGGGTAGTAACCGCCGTATCAAGCAAGCTACTCCCCTGCTTTTTTGTGGATTTAAATTCTTTTTTTTTTCACATTTCCTCTTGCCATTGAAGCATAGAGCAATGTTGGAGTCACATTAACTGTGTGTATGTTTATTGAATAAGGGTATATTAATCTCCAGGTAGTAGCCGTCATTCCCGCAAGTCGCCCCCATGCCTCTTCACTTCATTCACATCCTCTAGACTTTATGGATCCATAGTGTTTATCCCACGCCTCTTTGAAATCCTTCACAGTTTTGGTCTTCACCACTTCCTCCGGAAGGACGTTCTAGGCATCCACCATCCTCTCCATGAAGAAATACTTTCTGATGTTGGTTCTGAGTCTTCCTCCCTGGAACTTTAAATCATGACCCCTGGTTCTGCTGATTTTTTTGCAACAGAAAAGGTTTGTCATTGTCTTTGGATCATTAAAACCTTTCAAGTATCTGAAAGTCTGTATCATATCACCTCTGCTCCTCCTTTCCTTCAGGTTTAGTTAATTTTCAGGGGAACAAATATACCTTTTTTGATCTGTCTCAGTTGTAAAATCTTTTGAGGGATAAAATTTCATGGTTCTATTTGTTCCTATTATAGATATTCATGATAATGGGCTTATGATTGAAGATATCACGGATATTTGGGATACGGATCCTATTTCTTGATTATGTACATTTCTTTGGTTTCTTGTCCCCCTCTGAGTTAAGCAGGCTGGACACATTCTCGCTATATGGGTTTCTTTGACAACTATTTTTTCCTTTTTTTTCTAAGCTTGAATTGTGTTTTCTTATGGTTTACTTATAGATCTTTATAATTTTGAGAAACAATAAAAATAATAATAAAATAACACAGGTGACAATGCTAACCCCTGGGGAACATCACACCTAAGATCCTTCCGCTCTGACAGGAAACCCCCAGTACTCACAGAAGAGACCACCCTGTCAAATAAATGGGCCGATACAGTAAAAGTCGCGGAAGAGCGGGCAAACGCCCGCTCTCCTGGCACGCAATTCTGTATTTAAATGAGGACCCGCGGCAAAAAGAGGTGCTAGGGACACTAGCGCATCCCTAGCACCTCTTTCTGGACAGGAGCGGTGGCTGTCAGTGGGTATGACAGCCGACGCTCAATTTTGCCGGCATCAGTTCTCAAACCCGCTGACAGATACGGGTTCGGAAACCGGACGCCAGAAAAATTGAGCGTCCAGTTTTCGAGCCGCAGGCCAATTTCAAATTTTTTTTTTAACTTTCGGGATCTCCAACTTAATATCGCCATGATATTAAGTCGGAGGGTGCACAGAAAAGCAGTTTTTACTGCTTTTCTGTACACTTTCCTGGTGCCTGGAGAAATTAACACCTACCTTTGGGTCGGCGCTAATTTCTGAAAGTAAAATGTGCAGCTTGGCTGCACATTTTGCTTTCTGAATCGTGCAAGAATACCTAATAGGTCCATCAACATGCATTTGCATGTTGATGGCCCTATTAGGTTTGGGGGGGGTTGGATGCGCGTTTTCGACGCGCTATTACCCCTTACTGAATAAAGGATAAAGCTAGCGCATCAAAAACGCGCGTCCAATTGCCGGTTAACAGTGCGCTCCACTGGAGCGCACTGTACTGTATCGGCCTGAAAGAGAGTGAATCCAATTTAAATGACTTCAAGAGAAAAGGAAAGGAACTTTAGATGACACCACTGTGAGGGTCTGACCTGTTACATATAAATATGAGTTTTAATGATGGAAAGGTTTTCTCACTCTCTAAAGAAAAATCACTGACTTGCCTTTCAAGCAAAAATGCAATATGCTAATTATTCTAGGGATGACGTGCCTATGGCTCATTTCCTCTCATTAGTTCAGCCAAGCATTTTCATTTTTTAATTAAATTTGAGCACTGCTTCTCCAGTTAAAAAAAATGCCCAAACAAACACCTAAAAGAGTGCAAAACAGCATCAAAACTACAAAGTAAAAACAAGCTAACATAACAAAAAAACAAAAGCAATATCCACCCAATACTTCAAACAAACTGTTCAAGAGATGCTAAAATATCAACATTACCTAAGTTTCTAATATGTATAGGGAGACTGTCTCAAAATAGTTGAGAAAGATGATTAATAAACTATGAGGTAGGGAACTTCATCACATCAACATCTTAGATTCTAATCCTTTCTAGTTCAACTGGCGTGTTCAGGTGCTTGACTCATGCCCTAATACCTCTGTGCTCTATTACCCACCACCATCTTCTCTGCCAGTTTCTGATTACACGTCCATTCTGTATGTCAGTACCTTCTTCCCCACTCACAATGTCACGTACAATGCTGTGCAAACACATGGCACTACATAAACATGCAATATTGGTCACAATAATTATAAATCGCTGAAAATGCTCCAGCAAATCAGAGCATTGGATTCATGCAATTCTCTATAAAGTCCAGTGGCCTGGGTAGATACATCTGTACTTTAATATGCAGAATTGTACCAGCGGGGAGGGGGGGTCCCCATAAAAGTCCCATAGACTCAGGAAGCCCATTAGTGTCCCTGCACGGGCCCCTTTCCCCTGAGTGCCCTGGTCACCCTGGCCTAAGGCCTATCCTTATACTGTCTTGTTTCAGTGCCCTGGTCACCACCTGTAAGGTTCTGAGGGTAACACCCTCTGTCTCTCTCATCGGCAAGGGGGCACTGGTTTCCAGAGGATAAAAGAGCACTACAACCCCCACCTTCTAAAGCTACACGACTCATCTCTACCAGAGACCGAGCTTTTTCCACAGCAGGTCCAGCCATCTGGAACAACCTACCTGCAGAACTCAGAATGGAACCGTGCCTACCAACATTTAAAAAAAACTCAAAACTTGGCTCTTCTTACAAGCCTTCCCTGATCCTTCAAACTTTCACTAGACAACTACAACTACTCAGCATTGAATTTGGAACTTCGCCCCTTCAATATTCTCATCAGTTACTAGTCTCCTAGTATTTTAATTTAATACATTCTTAAGGTTTCTCTTTTTCCAGCTGAATTCAGCTTCCTAGTTCATGGTCCTTGTTATTATGTAACTTTCTTACTTTTCTGCTTTACCTCCACTAATTATAAAAAGTTGTTCCTTTGTTATGTTATGTTACACTGATCTACCCCTGTTCGATGTAAACCGACCTGATATGGTATTTAACCTTGAAGGTCGGTATAGAAAAATGTTAAATAAATTAAATAAAATAAATTTCACACCTTTCCAAATATTTTCCTGCACCCTACCTCTCTTTTTTTTTATTCTTCAAAGTGATTTATAATAAGATAAAGGTATGCTGTTGCCAGTGTTACCACTCCCACATTTGATTTAACAGAAGCATTTGCGTCACGACATTTGCCTTGCAGTACTCACATGGTATATGTGCTCAGTAACAGGAGTGGAGGCAAAAGTACGGACTAACTTCTAGAATAAGAGGCACAATGTGGAAATACGATTAATACTAAACACTTCTATTGTGTAATCTCTGATATGTTTTCACCTCCGGCAAGGTTTGGACGTTTCTCTGCCATGATCAGATTTGGTGGGAGAGAAATTATCATGCAGAAAAATCCCTTCTTAGTTTTCTCACTGATTAGTTTATTGTTGAACTTCCCTTTCTTAGCTGTTACCAAGCCAGAATCATGTCAGCAGACCCAGGAAATCCTGAGCAAATTTCGAACAGCTCTCTGCCAAGGCCCGTTTTCCTGTGCCCCTAAAACTAGCATTATCCAGTCTCCTGAAAGATAGTGAGAGTGCAAGGTCTTCACGCTTGTTTAATAAACGTTTTCCAGGCTTCTCTTTCAAGCTTGCAGCTCAGTTTTCCAGCTTCATCTGACTCTTGCTTCCTCTCATGGACTCCAGGGCAAACATTAGGGATCTCAGGTAGAGATGCTGCAGCCAAGGAGTAGGCTTAAAACCAGATGCGGCCCACTGAAATGAGAATTTCATAGCAGGATGTCTTTAAATAAAACTCATATTCATGGATTGCTGAAATGTACCCTTAATAGTAAGCAATAAAACACAAGCCACTTAAAACACTGTGACAGTCAAACCAAAACAGCAACATTGCAATACATTAGGAGTTAATTTAACATGTTAGCAAAATGATATTCATACATGTCACTAGCAAAATGTGTAACGGCTGTATGTTAAATTTGGGGTACAATAAGTTAATAGGTACTATAATTGATGTCTCCTATGATATAAAAAATATCATTGTATATTCATTTGCATGACAGAATGTGAGCACAAGAGAAGAAAAAGATCTAGCTGTATTTTTCTGGTTCATATTCGCCCTCTTGCCCCTTTCCCCGCCCACCACACACACACACACACACACACATAAAGAAGCTTTACATGCTGGAAAAGTCTGAATTAGTCAATCACACAAAATCAGGCCTGGATTTATGGACAGGATTACTAGACGTGTGTCTAGGGCAGCAAATTTCCTGTCTCCCTACCAATCCCCTCGATGCCATGCAGACCAGCATTCCTTCCCTGGACTTCTGTTGAAATCACCACTATGGCCTGCCAATATGACTCCCCTTCTCTCTTTCCCCCCCCCCCCCTCCCCGAATCCTGATGCAGTGAGTTCAGAGATTTAAGCCTAAGGATTGCGTCATTGGAGCAGAGAAGGTCTAGGTGGGGGGGGAGGAGAGGTATGAAAGGACTCAGAGGCTTGCGGAGAGGGGGGATGCAGTATGTGGCACCTGCCCACTCTTGTCACTGCATAAAGCTGCTCTCTGCAAGGATGCCCAGGCCAGTAAAATGTGTGCCTTAGATAGGCCTTATGGGTTTATTTTCACCCCTAAGAAAGGCTGCTGAGAGATTTAAAAAACCAAATATTAATGCATAATGAAAAAGTGTTTTCTCTTTTTGTGGGTCTAGCCATGAAAAGAACTTCATTCCATATCTTTATCATTACTGATTTTTATTATTAATATTATTATTATGCTTTCAACAGATGTGGTGCCATAATGCAGAAGAGGCTGAGATACTGAAACACAAAAAAGTCAAATCAGCAGGCTTTGTGACACTTTAATCACCTACTGTACAGGCCACCAACTGGGCCTTGCAGTGCTGAGAGCCCCGAGCTGTTCAGGCACCCAACGGCTCCAATACGAACTTAAAATCGAGCCTACGTTCACTACGATGGGGAGCAAGCAGCTTACAAATGCTCTCCGATAGAAGGTCTCTCCCTATAGACCTTCCCATTAGTGCCTCACCTTTTCTTCTCTTGACATGAGGAAAAGAACCAGAGCTGGGTCCACCCCAAGCTGTGCCCAGCTTGAAGAGGCCCCCAAAGGCAAGCTGTCTGGAACTGTGTGTGTGTGTGAGTGTGAGTGTGTGTGTCTGTGACTGTGTGTGCGAGTGTGTGTGTCTGTGTGTGTGAGTGTGTGTGTCTCTGTGTGTGTGTGTGTGTGTGTGTCTGTGTGTGTGAGTGTGTGTGTCTGATTGTCTTCTCTTCTCCTTTTCTGCCTTAGGTGCCCAGAGTTCTAAACAGATTTGTTTTTCATAGAAGCTCCCATTTAGTCAAAAGTTCAGATTTTTTTTTATGTACTTTTTAGTTCCAAACTGAGGCTGAATTATTATCAGATCTCTGCTGCCTTCTCCCATTTTCCCTCCCTGGCCCTGCATCTGATTACTCCAGTCCTGCTCTGTAATTAGATAAGTTCCCGAAGCTCTGTAACCTGCACTTTGAAGTCACTTTTTTTTTTTTTTGGTTGCCCAGTTAACTCTTCAAAGGGCAGCAGCTTGTGAAATGGCTGTAAAATAGGCTTAGATTACCTCCCAGTGTTCAAGGGAGCACATTTCAGAAAACATTTCCTCAGCAAAATAAAAAAAAAAACAAAAAAAACACCAAAGTTATAAGGCCTGTATGCTCCAAAGAAAAATCTGGAAGGAAGAGCATGAACATTTACATTATAAAAAAATATATATCTATATCTATCTAATCAACCATATTTTAGGTATCAAAAGAACATTCCCGCAGTAACCAGACACCCCCCTGTTGTAAACAGCTGCTGACTACCCTGCTAATTTTCCCAGTAACCTTAGGTATAAATTATTTGATGGCGCAGCCCTGTTGGAACTGTAAGATGTTTTACTTTATAGATGAGGGAATAAATCTTTTCTCGTCTAACAGTCTGGCGACAAACTTGGCATCCATTCTCTGTCCGTCCCCTCCCGATTACAGAGTTTATTTCCAGGGCCCAATCCCATTTCTTATGGCCTTCGCATGCCCCTGGATGAAGGCAACTTGCAAATATAAACTGATGTCAAATGTTAGATTAATATCAGGCTGCAGGAAATCAGAATGCTGGGTTCTAATTAGCGGGCAGGTGGTCTGTGATCATGATAAATTCCTTCGTCTGCTTGACACACTTTTTAAATGTTAATGCTCTCCAGAGGAATAGGCTGGGTTCTAATGACCGAAATAATGGCTGGGAAGGTGAGCCCTCGGCGAATGAGGTCTCCAACCTTGGCACCTCCATGCCAGGTGGCGCACTCGGCAGGAAGGGCACCAGGTGGAGAGTCTGAATCTTGAACGGAAGAGACCGATTCGTCGGGGTGAGGGGGGGGGGGGAAGAGGGTTAATCAGGCATACCGTGCAGCGGGTGCCCAGACGGGCACAGCGTGTCTTCGCCCTGTCACAGGATTACAAGATCCAGTTTCTTCCTGACTGTACAACTTAAACAAACTAGGACGTGAGCTTCTCACTCCACCCTTAAGCTGTTTGCTTTAGAACAAAAAAAAAAGAAACCAGCAAGAGGAGCTGGTACACAGAGAGTGAGATACCAGCCCAGATAAGGGTAGATTTTCTTTCTTCCTTCTTCTCTCCCATGTTCTTTCTTTCTCTGTCTTTTTTTTTTTTTTTTTTACTTTCTTGAAAATCACAAAGGATTTTTAATGTATTCTAAATTAGAGCAATGCCAAAGAAACTTGCAATGACAAAGGGTGCTTCATTTGCGAAACATCCACTCAAGTTCTGGAGAAATTTCTTATGAATTTGAAGTAAGGAAAGGCATATGGCACACATAATGGCATTTGCTAATTAAAAGGGTTGTTCAGACCCTAGAGAGTGCTGACAATACCTGTCTCTTCGCCTTTAAACCATCACAGATATAATGCTGCCCTACCCTGGCTGCTGGATAATGAAGACCTTAACATCGCACACTCTCCTTATGAAGTAAGAAACCATTGGGCCAGATTTTAAAAGCCCTGCGCGCGTAAATCCGGCTGCCGGCACGTGATCCTCCGGCGCGGTGGCCGTGCCGGAGGATCACGTGCCGGCAGCTGGCCGGTGCGCGCAAGTTACACCTGCCTAAATAAGAAAATAAAGGTAGGGGGGGATTTAGGTAGGGCTGGGGGGCGGGTTAGATAGGGGAAGGTGGGGGGGGGAGCGGAAGGAAAGTTCCCTCTGAGGCCGCGGAGGGAACAGGGAAAGCCATCGGGGCTCCCCTAGGGCTCGGCGCGCGCAAGGTGCACAAGTGTGCACCCCCTTGCTCGCTCCGACCCCGGACGCGAGCACATGTTATAAAATCGGGCGTAGATTTGTGTGCGCCGGGTTGCACACAAATCTATGCCCTCGCGTATCTCTTAAAATCCGGCCCATTGGCTTCATTTAGTCATGCTTCACTTTGGACTAGAAATCACCCTAAAAGAATGGTAGGCCTTCTTACCATAGAAATAGAGATTATTAAGGCAGATAATGACCAAAAGGCACAGAGCTGGTGCAAGGGTATTAGGCACCCTAGGTGAATCTTCAATCTTGTGCCTTCTTCCCTTACACACCTGCCTATGGGCAGCAGGTCTAGCCCAGCGCCCCCCTCTCTCACCCCACTCAGCATCCACTTCTCACTCTCCTCTCACCCTCTGTCCTACATCCCCCTTCCTTTTCCAGCTATCCACAGGGCCCAGAACCCTTTTGCTCCCTCCCCAGTATCCTCCTTGTTCTCTCCTTCACCTCGATCTCCTTCTCCCTTTCTGCAATGCCTGGCAATCTCTCTCTCTCTAAACTCTACCTGACCAGAATCCTCTCTCTCTCGCTCCACCCCTCCCTCACCTGCCCAGCAATCTCTCTCCACAAGTCTTCATCAACTCAGCTTCCTTTCTGTCTCCACTTCCCCCACATCTACCCACTAGCATCCATTCCATACTGTCTTGTAGTGCTGTGCCATAAACGTGGGAAGGTGGCACCTGGAGATTCCTGCTATCCCCACCCCAAAAAAAAAAAATTTATTTTGGCACCCTAGGACACTGCCTATTTAACATAAATAAATAAATAAATGGAAGAAGTGGCTCTAATACGGCCAATCTAGTCTACTCAATTTCCTTCCTTCCTTTTGCAATCTCGATTATCTGTGACTGCAACAGGACTACCTAACATTTAGGAAAGGTGTTAAAATCTGGCATTAGGAGAAGTGTTACTCTTGAATTATGGAGAGTCAGTAAGTAAACGATAGATTAATTATATGTATTGTTTAGAAATGCGTCTCAAATGAATTGTGGTTTATGATTAATTTTAATGTGTTAAGGATGGAACAGCGATACTATTTTATAAAACGATGATACGCTTTCTCAGGGGGTTGAGGGGTTGGTAGTTAGAAGTAATAGGTGTTTTAAAAGTGAATTGATGCTTTATTGTTTTAATGTATTGCTGCATGCAAATTATTTTGAGTTATTTCTAGGATAAAGCAATAAATAAATAATATAAATACCCCACTTAATCTTTGGCTTTTTTTTTTTCCACTTCTTCACAACTAAGGATCCTCTATGCTTATCTCATACTTTTTGGCATTCTGTTACCGTCTTTGCCTCCACCACCCATCCCTGGATTGCATTCCAGCTATCTACTAGCATTTCCATTAAAAAAAAAAAAAAAAATCAGAGGGCCTAGCCCCGAAAGGTTGTTTCTCATTTTCAGGTGAATTTTCAAAGGAGTTACACATGTAAATGTAATATACTATTGTAGCAGTTTTCAAAAGCCATTTACCCACATTTAGTGCATGTAACACAGGTAAAGCCTATTGACAATTCAATGACATATATTATACCGATTTTCAAAAGCCCACTTATTTATTTATTTATTTAGCATTTTTTATATACCGAGGTATAGCAGAGTTGCCTTCACTCCGGTTTACATACAGAAACAACATGTTACATTGAACGATGTATGAAGTTTACAATTTAAAAATTAACGATAAACAAAGACATAACAAGGAGAATGAATAACAAGATAACACAGGATAGAACCCTGAATAGATGACCATAGATCTCATGAAGCATTGAAGGGCATCTGTATCATTGAAACAGGGAGATTGAAAAATAAACTTTCACGGGTAAAATGCATTTACTCATGTAAAACTAGTGTAAGCATGTGAATGCTTCTGAAAATCAGGCCCTTTATAGGAAAAAAATGTTTCATACATCGGGTCCTTAAGAGGCTGCTCGGTTGGGGACATTATCTTGCATCAAGGCTAATCCTCAAGAAGCACCACCATGCTTTTTCAGTCTCCCTTTACATACAAATCTTTCATTAAAAATATTGTACGCCGGTGGGCGCTTCCTTACTTTACATTAGAGCAGCAATTAGCTCCAAGAATGTTCCTAGGGAATGACAACAGCATAAGCCTATCATGCGGCACGGAAAAGTGAATGTCTTTACACAAGAACAAAGAAGCCTAACAGCTCAGGCTAGGGAGGCCTGCCCTGTTTTAGATTTTCCTGCGAATGCCATCAATTTCATTCCAGGCCATTTATTGCAGAAAGGGCAGCAAACAAAGGCATAAGTGAATCGATAGCAAAAGGTCAGCTAACTATCAAGAAGAGCTGTGATATCTGCTGATTGTAGCCATGTCTCTAGGCATGATAAAACTCTGACAGGCTCATATTTAGTCTTCACTGTGTTTAGAAATATTTTTGATCTTCTGCTTGACCCTGTGGAATTGCTGAAAAGCATTTCACAGTGGCAGCCGATTTTTAAGTCAGGGTGGGTGAGCATATGTTGATAATTAAGTAATTTTGCAAAATTGGAAATACAAATTATATTGTTTGCAACCAAAATAATGGTCTCCCAATTATTCTGCCAACAGAAGTGACTTGTAATTCTTGGCAGGTCCTTTCATGCCAACCATTGTTTTCTTAGTTATTAACAAGGCTACAGTTGGTTCTTTTGATTATTAATAATAATAATAATAATAATAATAATAATAAGGTTTGGGCTAGAATTCCTGCTAGTGAAAATTAAAAACCTGAAAAAAATATCTGGCAATAAAAATCCCTTTGAAATCAAACCTTAACACTTTATCAAGTGGAAACATTGCACCTTTTTTGAATGTTTCATTCTTGTACAGTGCTTGAAAAAAATGGTTGAAAATGCAAAGAACGTCAATAACTACAGTAGAATGTTTGCTCTCTCTCTCTCTTTATTGCTTAGGATCTGAATATCTCCTAAGCAGCTAAAACGTGTTTGATATTTACTTTATAATACAATTATGCAATTTAGGTGTCTCCCTGGGCTACTTTTAGTGTAAAAGATGTGTAACAATCTGAAATCATTACGATACTGCTGTTCTGAAAGACTTAAGGGGCAGCCATCAATATCACAACAGGGATCACCGATTTCTAGCCTACTGATTGAATATTGCATTTAAAATTATGAAACTAAGAACAAAACTATATCTCTGCACATTCCTGCCCAATATATTTTCACCTCCACTCAGTTCATAATGGGGCCATGCAATAAAACTTGTGCTAAAGAAAGGTTTAACATGCACCACAGTGACAGTTCTATGTGCATACTCAAAATGCCACTTAACAGGCAATGCAATAAATGCTACCACATAAACACTAAAAAAAAAAAAAAATCACCCACAAAAGCATGTGCATGGAATTAGCATGGATGCCAACATGAAAAATCATGGCGTCCACACTATCTGCCTCGAAATCCCCCACACTAACCAGCCCAAAGTGAAAGGGCCAGTTAGCACAGGGGATTTCTTCCCCACCCCAAACTCTCCATCAAAGTTGTTGCCCAGAAGACCAAACCCCACACACCATAATCTGTTTCACCCAAACCCCTGCAGTGCATCAAAGTCATCCCCGAACCCCCGTCACACTTTGAGGCACCTTAGGAGTTCAGCATTAGCTGAACCCCCTCCCTCTTCTCCCACCGTGCATCAAAGCAGCACCCCCAAGAAACCACGACTCCCCCCCCCCCCCCCCAATACTCTCTTGCCCTCCTACCCTTCTGGAATGCCTTCTTTCCATTCCAAAAGGACCCAATTCCACTCTTCATCATCAGGAAGAAATCTGCAAAGAACAAGTTAGTCCCTTTCATTCAGTCAATGGCTTTATCGTCAGCTAAACAACTTGCCCCCCTGGCAGGAATGTAACAGTGTTGCCACCCACTTTAACAGCCCTTCTGCCATGTCTGCTGCTGAGCTCCGAATGATGCCATTAATGGCCTACCAGCATCGTTCAGTGCTCAGCTAAGGTACCAGCTGAACGGCTCCCATGGCCCTCTTGCTGTTGAGAATTGGGACAGAGGAATATCTAGAGTGCCCAGAAGGCAAGCCAGAGGGCTAGGCTGGTGGGGGTGGATTGCTCTGCCTTCATGGGGGAATCTGAGCTTCCTGGGGTGGAGCTGCTTTGATATGTTGAAGGGGGCTTGGGATGCTTTGGCGTGCAATGGGAGGTTTTGGGGGATATTTTCATGTGTGCAGTTCAAACTTCTGAGGTGGGGCAAGCTTGATGAGGGGTTTGAGGGGGAAGAAATCCCTCATTCTAAACAGGTCTTTCATTTCGGGTTGGTAAGCATGAGGAATTTTGAAACACAACATGTATAGCAAAAATGTAACATTTGGTTTGAGGTATGTGTTACAGTTTTGGCCTTAGGGGGTGCATGGTAAATAACAGGGGGAGATAGCATACCATGCTAGTTACCTACACCTGCTAAATCCTAATTTGCATATAACATTCATGCCTTTACCTGCAGGTAAAAAAATGAAAATTACAAAATTATTTCATACTTGCGATATTTGAAGTGGACTATTGAGAACCTGTGTTCAAGCGACCGTCATACAGCACTGGGTCCAGTATATCTTATCCTGATTTTTTGGTTTTTTTTTTGCTTTTGTTTTATGCACAACTAAATTTTATGCAAACGAGTTCTTTTAGCGAAATTGCACTTATCTGATGGTTGCAGCTGTAGCTGTATGCGAATCCTGATGTACTTGACTCCGCATTGGTTTGAAAGCTGATTGCTAGTACCAATGATGAATATATGATTTATTTATTATATTCCTTCACCCTCTTAACGCCATCTTCAATGCCCGACACTGCAGCTGAACATGTGAGGAATAAGAAGTTTGTTTCCTCTGAAGAAGGAGTATTCTCCGAAATGCTGCAGGTACTTGCGGTAGTTGATGCGTTTCCATATCCTCTTCTTGTTTCTTCTAGTGCAGAGTTGCTAGGCCAAAAAAAAACCCAAACAAACCAGGAAGAGGGCTTGTTGGAGCATGGACATCTCTGAGGGGTGACTGGCAGCTGCCCAAAGCCAGGAAGGCCTTTTTAAAATAGCATTTCACTACTTGAATTTAAAGTTAAAGGGAGTAAAAAAAACAAAACAAAAAAACAACTGCAAAAATCCCTAAATCATAAGGGGATCCCAGTTCTTAAAAATTAAAAAAAAAAATTGCTTTTTCAATTTCACCTGAAACACAAGCAGGGAAGGGCAATTCATCTCAACTAAATTTAGCCAAATAAAATGACCTGACTGAGATTGTCCTCTTCAAATGTGGCTAAGAGTGTGCATGACTTGAAAAGCATACATACTTTTAGCCACAGGGATAAAGAGGTGTTTTTTTCGGCCTTTAGGCCAGGGAGGGAAACGCAAACACACATTCAATTTTCAAATGTGCATGCAATATTTTGCCACCCCACACAGGAATTGCACAAACAGCAGGTGCAAAGTACACAGAGCTTTTAATGCACCTACTTCGTGCTTGCCCGTCTTCAAGAAGAAACAACATGGGAAGTTTCTCTGTTCCAATTTTTTTTCCTAAATCAGGAGTTAGCAATTCTGGTCCTGGAATGCCCCAAACAGGTCTGGTTTTCAGATACTGACGCTGAACATGTCCGAGGTACACTAGCATGCACTCCCTCCACTGTACTCAACTCTGTTTCAGGCATATTCATTGTGGATATCCTGAAAACCAGATCTGTTTGCGCCGCACTCCAGGACTGGAGTGACCCTACCCCTGGGCTGTTTGAGAATCATTCCCTGAAAGTTTCTATGCACTGCCATGCAGGTTCGATTCCTAAGCCCAGCCCCCACTCCCTGGGCTGGCCAGGGCCGAGGAAGCCAAAGAACTGCTGTAAATGAAGGCTGAGGGGCTCCATAGCCCACCAGAGGCTGGTTCTAATTGAGCTGGAAGCCCAGCGGAGCAGGAGGAAACAGCTGAGTCAAACAGAAAGCTCTTAAAATTGAACTTTGGTGAACTCAGGTATAGCCTTTTATATACCGTTGAAGAACACTGAGCTAGATTTAGGTGCATCATAAAAGAGTAACAACTGGGAACAGAGCATCTATCTATCCTCCAGTTACACATTACATGGGCAATTGGCACATGGTATAATGTGGCTCTGTTATCTGCCGTTGCATCAGGGCTCAGCACATGGCAAATCTAGCTTTCCTAATGGCTGGCTAGAAGGAAGGAAGAAATCTATGAAGAGCAAGTTAGTCTGTTTCCCTTTTCATTCCATCAATGGCTTTATTGTCAGTTAAACAACCTGCCCCCTGGAAGGAATGTGACACTGCTGCGGCCCAAATGTGTTGCAATTAGAGCCCTGGCAAACAATGCATTGTAAACAGGCCACCTTAGTCAGCCTTGGTGTCACAGTGTTCACACTCTCTTGGCAGAGATCCCAGGATTCTGCTACTGCTGGCCTTCGCCAGTGTTTACCCACCTGTGCTGCTAAGTTAAACATCACTGCTCCAATTTTAGCTACCATGACACTGCTGAAACCTACAGCCATGCAGAGCTTCGGAAGCAACAGTTCAGATATGAAACTCACACTATTTAAAAAAAAAAAAAATAGATGTATATCACGCTTTCAAACCCTGTTTTCATTGTAACCCTTTACAATGGATCCAGAACCTCACCAGCCACCATTGTGGCTGCAGAGCCAGCAAATCTAAAATTAAGTTGTGAAGCAGATCTTAGCACTCAGGGACCTTGTGTCTCTGCACTTCATGCTGCTGGTGAAAGTCAAAGAGCACTGCACAAGAGCCACCTGTCGAATATATTACATTGCGTCCTAGCAGCAGGCCTACAGCCCAGCCACTTACGTCTGGCCTGCCTTGCAGTGGAGGTGCAGAGTCGCACCTGGAAATCCTCTGACAAATGATGTTTCATTAACTTTGAAGACTGCCGTATCATTTTCACAGGTTGAGTGCACATCGGGCGGAAGAGAGTTCTTTCAACAGCCCATCAGAAAAGTTACAATAATGTCCAAAATATTTCAAAGAATAAATGCCTCGCCATTTGTTAATGATAAGTTCTGTGTCAATTAGATATAATAGGATAAAAGCCTATGATTAGGGACCTGAGGCCATACAAATTTGGAATGGTATTTCTGACTGGCTGTTGTGTGTGTGTGTGTGGGTTTGTTTGCTTTTTTTTTTTTTTTTTTTTGCTGCCTTATTAGTGCATCATGTGACAAGCAGAGTGGTCTTGTGCAGTCACATCATCTGCTTTTCGTGTCAAACAATCTTCCGAGTATTTTTCACTCTGCAGTGATTTCATGAGCTCCACAACCTGAGCTGCTAACTTTCACGAACATGGAAATGTCAACAGATGCAGCACATACCTATCAAACTCCTCGTGCTGCTTTCTTCCGAATCTGAGAGCAAGCCTCCCCCCCACCCCAGTGTACTGCACCATCTGAAGGAAATTTAGATGCCTCTCCTGGCGAAGAAACAAGCACAGAGGATCTTTAGTGGTGAGGAAGTGTGGATAAAGTCAGCAATCATGTAAGGTCTGTAGTTTTGCAGTAGGCTGTTATTTCCTACGCTACTAACTCCTTCACCACACTGTAAAAAGTAAAAACAGCTTCAGCTTAAAGCTATCGGATGTATTGTAGTGTGTAAGTGACTCTTTTAGATTGTACTGCTTAATGGGGTGTTCCCAAATTTTAAAAAAAATTACCCTGTTTTCTTTATCCCTTAAAGAACAAGGTGAACATTTTTCAGTTTTTTATAGGTTAATAAGGAGTATTTGTCTTAGGTTTTGTTTTTTTTGTTTTTTTTTGCTTAGAGTACTTTGTGAAATAATTAGTGTGTAACCTGTTCATAACAATTTTGCCAAAACATTACAGTTACAATAAATAAAATTAAAATTAAAGTTATTATTCATTTCTTCAAAATGAGAACTAGAACCAGTGTAAATCATAGTTAACTCAAAAGGTTTTCAGCTTTTATTTGCATATTATTCATGTTGTTTGCATTACATATTATATGCATGAGTTTGTAATTACATTACTTATTACAAAACAAACAATATCTGGGGTGCACAGCTTTAATATTTACCTAAAACAAAGTAAAAGAGTTTGTGAAGTATTGGTGTAAATTTCTTTAGATCTTAAATCTGATCAGCAAAAGAAGGAATCATGCTCACTGCCAGTCTGATACAGTAAAGTTCGCGGGAGAGCGGGCAAGCGCACAGGCCAGTGTCCTGTGCGCGCGATTCAGTAAACCAAAATATTTAAATTAGGGCCCGTGGTAAAAAGAGGCGCTAGGGACATTAGCGCGTCCCTAGTGCCTCTTTTTGGACAGGAGCGGCGGCTGTCAGTGGGTTTGACAGCCGACGCTCAATTTTGCCGGCATCGGTTCTCGAGCCCAGCTGACAGCCATGGGTTTGGAAACCGGACACCGGCAAAATTGAGCGTCCGTTTTCAACCCTCGAGCCGCGGGCCGATTTTAAATTTTTTTTTTTTTTACTTTTTTTAACTTTTGGGACCTCCAACTTAATATAGCCATGATAGGGCATGATAGTAAGTCGGAGGGTGCACAGAAAAGCAGTTTTTACTGCTTTTCTGTGCACTTCCCCGGCGCCAGCAGAAATTAACGCCTACCTTTGGGTAGGTGCTAATTTCTTAAAGTAAAATGTGCGGCTTGGCTGCACGTTTTACTTACTGTATCGCGCGGGAATGACTAATAGGGCCATCAACATGCATTTGCATGTTGCAGGCACTATTAGTCTCGGGGGGATTGGACGCGCGTTTTGGATGCGCTATTACCCCTTACTGAATAAGGGGTAAAGCTAGCGCGTCAAAAACGCGTGTCCAAATGCCGGTTAACAGTGCGCTCCACCGGAGCCCGCGGTTCGAGGGTTGAAAACCGGAGTGTACTGTACTGTATCGGCCTGTGAGAGTCTCGGGAGGCAAGAATGCAGTACCCTTTGGAGGAGGTGAAGGATTGCGCAATAGCTAAGGGCCATAATATGTTTCGGAGGTGTCCTAAAAGGATGCTTAAGGTAGCTAAGAGCCAGACTTGTCTTTGGAGGAATCATAGAACAGTGTTTCCAGCCACTGATCCATGGATCATCAGCGGTCCCTAGTAGCCAGGGTTGGTGCAAGAGTATTTCATGCCCTAGCAAACCATCAGTCATGCATCCCCTCCCCCAACTTACCTATTGGTGGCAGCTCCAGCACAGCACTCCCTCCTACTGGTGGCAGTGGCTCAAGCACAGCTTTCCCTTCCTTGGTATTGGATTTCGCACAGCGCCTCTTGGAACCTTGTATGGGGGGGGGGGGGATTTTGCTGCCTCCCCCCAAAAATGTTTTGCTCTTTAGGCAACTACCTAATTTGCCTAATGGCTTCACTCCAGGCCCTACGGCGCTGCACACTGCTGCTGCTGCTGCTTCCAGGTTTGGGGACAGACTGCTAGCATTCTCCAGCTCTTCACTAGCACTGGCACTGAACAGCTGATCAGGCCAGCAGGCTAAGCAGGAACATCGCTCTCTGCTGAGGCATGGACTACGCCACGCTGGATCTGTAAATAAACCCCCCCAAAAAATCAAGCAGGTTGCTGGCTAGGCAGCTGTAAAGGCTGCTGCAAGCAACTAGCCCCTTAATGTAAGTTATTTTAGGCCCAGGCTATGCTATGCTCCAGAATTAGTAGACCTGAATTTTTCCTTCCCCTGATCAGGGTGCAAAAAGCACCGATCCTTTGTCATCATTCTTATAATAAAAAATTACGGTCAAGTCAAGAGACGGCATCATTCATTTATGGCACGCTTTTCCAACAGGAGAGTTCAAAGCATGTTACAAGAATGCAACGGATATTTCAGGCACAATATGAAGATAGGGCAAATCTAGTAAATATGACACACATTTCAGTTACAGTACACAAATTTGGCAAAAACAGCAAATATCGTTAATTTTTGCAACAATGTGCAATATAACTATTAATAGTGGAGGAATTTGTTTGGAGTGGTAGGACATCAGGCTGACTAGTGTACCAAAAATTGAAGAGGGAATATGGCGAGATGAAATAGGGCTTCTGCATTACTGGTTTGGGCCAAACGCTTCTCCAAAGAGCCAGGTTTTTAAAACATTTCTGAAGGCAAGGAGATCTTCAACAAGTGTAATGGCAGACAGTAGGATATTGCACAGAGTTGGGGGCCGATTCTGTGAAGGTCCTCTTTCTGGTACCAGTGAAACATATTGATTTTGAGGATGGAACCATAGGGCATGCCTGAAATAGTGAGTACAGAAAGCAGGCTAGTATAGGGGGTAAGAGAACTGCTGAGATATAATGGCGCCTAGCCTTTGAGTGTTTTGTAGATTAGGACCAGAATTTTGAATTTGGTGTGAAGAGTGGTTTGGAGCAAGTGCAGGGATTTCAGGACTGGCATTCTTCAAACCCTTGTCTTTGCATATCTAATCATACAGGCTGCTGCATTCTGTATGATTTAGGGCCCTGGGGAGTCTGACGTCTCTGCATTTTAGTTAAGGAAGGGACCTCCATGCTTTTCAGTCACTGCAGGCAACTCCTTCACCCCCCTCTCTTCTGGTGTCTCTCCCAACTCTATAGCCTGTTGGTCCACATTAATTTAGAAGGTCAACCAAGCAGCCCCTGACATCAAAAAGGTTGAGAAACGAGCCAAGATGGCTGGAGGAGCTCTCTCTTTGATTAGAATTTCCTTGTTCTATTTCCTGGATAATTTGGTTTGTTTGCACGATGGCACACACAAAACGCAAAGTGAAACTAAAAAATAATATACCTGGTTAAGAAGAAGGCATTCTGCAAACTAAAATCGAGAGCTTCTTTGAATCTACCCCGAAGATGCTGGAAGCGAGGGTCGCTGAGGAAGAGAAAAAGGAGCTCGGTTCCCTGATCTCGCTAAGCCCGAGGGCCCCAGAGATGCCATCTCCACCTCGAGGTCAGACCGGGGTTCGAGTGGATGAAACATCGCGATCCCTAAAGCTGAGGAGGAGGGAGACATCGTCCCCAGAGTCAGACAGAGGAAGCAGAGAAAGAGCAAATGAGGGAGATGAGAGAACTCCGGTGGGAGAAATCACATCTTCACCTGGGCTCCCAAAGGCTGAACCGGCCCGAGAAATCAAAGAAAGTATCATACTTCAAGGATCACCAATTTTAATACCGGGTACTGTGTTTTCCTTGCCAAAGCCTCTGAAAGTAACTCTAGATATGCTTTGGAATGCCTTAGTTTCAATAGAGTCGCAATATCTACATTAACGCAAGCGTTTCCAGAGTCTAATAAAAGGGGATTAAACATTGAAAAGACTGTGAATTTGCAGCAGGAGAAAATAGAGAAAATGGAAGAAAAAGTAAAATCATTAGAAAATACTCAAATTAATTTGATTAAATCAGAATGTATTGCGGAGAAAAAGTTTGAGAACATTGAGAATTCTCTTCGATATTTGAACCTTCGGGTTGTTAATTTTCCGGTAATTAAGAAAATGTCACCGGTGGACATATTTAAAAGTTACCTGTTGGAATGTCTAAAGATCCCAAAAGAGATAACACCAGTGATCACGAAAGCATTTTATGTACCTAGCAAGGTTATGGTTTCTTCAGGAGCAGACATACAGGAACAACAGTCGATGAATATTTCAGAACTGCTGGAGATGTCATCACAAACAGAAATACATACAAGAGGAACATTACTAGTTTCATTTGCATTTGAATATGATAGGAACTTAATATTGAAATTCTTTTTTAAAAAATAGGATGGTTCAATACTATAGGCAACAAGTCTGGATCTATCCAGACATAGTTCACTCTACACAAGAGCATAGGAAGAAGTTCCTAATAATGAGACTAGAAGTGATAAATCTTGGGGCTAGTATGTTACAAAGGTATCCTTGTAAATGCCTATTAAAATTTCAAGAAGAAAAATATGTATTTCTAGAGCCGGAACAACTAAGGAGCATCTTAGATGGAAAGGGTTGAATTGTGATGCTAGGGAAGTATAAGGGGATGGTAAGAACATAAGAACATAAGAAAATGCCATACTGGGTCAGACCAAGGGTCCATCAAGCCCAGCATCCTGTTTCCAACAGTGGCCAATCCAGGCCATAAGAACCTGGCAAGTACCCAAAAACTAAGTCTATTCCATGTTACCATTGCTAATGGCAGTGGCTATTCTCTAAGTGAACTTAATAGCAGGTAATGGACTTTTCCTATTTAATTTGTTTGATAATGTGAGCTCCTTTATTTTTTATATATCTTTGGCTCCATATTTCCTTAAATAACTAGAGATCTGGTTTGATAATGATGATATTGAAGTGTATATGTACTGTTAAAAGAGAAATGTTTTGTAGGATCTCTGTTCTTTGATATATGATGTAATATCTGAAATTGCAAAATTAAAAATAAAAAAAAGGTTGAGAAACATGGTCTTAGAAAGCTGCTGTAGGTAGCTAATGGCCATGAAATGTTTTGGAGATGTCCTAAAAGGATGCTGTAGATAGCTAAGAGGCATGATACCCATTGGAGGTATCCTAGAAAGATGTTGTAGATTTCAAAGGGCCACATGACACCACAGAGAAGTTTCTTAGAAGGATGCTGTCAGTATCTAACGGCCATATTAGCATTTAGAGATGTCCTAGAAGGCTGCTATTGCCCCATCCTCAGTAGCTGGCAGACGTAATATGTGTCACTTACTGAACTTGAAAGGTTCTGTGAACGATTCTGTACAGATTTATACGGCTATATGATTGGCTTTTTTTTTTTTCAGGGGGTACTCGCTGGTACTGATTTGCTCTGTGGTTTCTCAAAAAAAAAAAAAAATGGTATCTTGCAAAGATTCCGGTACCTTTTTTTCCTGAAAAATAGCACTGGATATATGGATGCACAATGGCCTTTAATCAATAAAAAATTTTGTTACAGGTACAAAATGAGGGAAAGTCCTTTTGAATAAGGCCCAATGTATGGAACCCTTATTTTGTGTCTCACATGCAGACTGGGTAGCTGTTCTGCAAGATTCCTTCTTATCTTCGTACTGCTGGATCTCACACTGAATATGCTGCTGGCCTGTGGTGGCGCTTTTAAAACCACAACTGCAGGTATGTGACACCCAAATATTCAGGAATGAATGCTACATAAACAGCTGCTGAGAACTCAGGCCATGTCATGGGATATTTTCCCCAAACTATAATGGGGGGAGGGTTCTTCCTAAATTTTCTTTTTCTGTTTACACTTTTTAAGGTAAAATTAAAATCTTACTTGACAATAAGGACTGATACTCTCTAAACGTAATAGAGTACTTTTCGGCTTTAGCAAGCACTCTCTTGGCAGCAGAGATCTTTCGTGCCCTTTTCTCTTAACTAGAGTGCAGAGCACGAAGGCAGGCGATGGCTGCATGGCCTTCTATTCTACTTCAGTAGTGCAGGCCCGGCTTCATCTCCAGCTTTCTCTTTGCTTTCCACCACCTGGGATCCTCTGCGCTTGTCCCATGCTTTCTGCAGCTCCAATACCCCGGTTTTTTGCCCCCCCCCCCCCCCGTAACTGCGGTTTGCCGGCTTAGTGTGGGGGAGGGGGAGTAGCAGGGAGGTCACACTGCTGAGAGGGAGGGGTAGGCAAAAGGGACCCAATTCAGCTCTAGCACCTGGAGCACTTGCGGAGGTGGCATCCTCTGTTTTCCCCTAAACTATGCCCATGCTGATGCGAATGCAGTCTCCTCCTCCTCCTCCTGCTGGCCCATGCAGGACAGTGCGGAGTCCTTTCAGGGATGGGAGCACATGTGCTCCCCTGAAATTCCTCCCATGCCCCCACCACCTCCACTGGGAGGCTGTGCCAGGTACCCCCCACCCTGTCCGGAAAGAAGTGCCTTCTTATGTTGCTTTGAAATAATTTCCATCTACCCCCAATCTGGCTTTAAAATGTTTTTCATGCTGATAAATAGCAGTAAATCTGCATTTGCCAAACCTTCTGAAAAGGAGCAGTCGCATAGCAGATGACCTCGCTGTTCCTGGAAAGTGCGCAAAAAGAGACTGCCAGGGAAGCAAAGATGTACTCGGCTGTGTCCCAGCAGCGTGTTCCATGCTGATACCAAGAGAGGCTGGCTTGCAGCTTGGGATGATTCTGAATGGAAATATTTGCATCCAGGATTCCTCAATTTGGAATGCTTACAAAACTTTTTTTTTTTTAAGCTGAAGGCTCTTGAAGATAGCAGACATTTTCCGTAGAAGTGCAGGATGAGTCAGGGGCCGTTAAACGTTATCACAGTCTCTACTCCAGCTAGAAATAATAAGTTCAGCTCTCATGGCGGAGCAACAGTGCATAGAATCTGTTCTGTAAACCTTTATTTGACAGGAGAACACAACTTCAGCACTATGAGGGTCAGAGAAGGATAACACATGTGCCTTTAAAGTCAGAGAAGTCTAGGGACAATCTGTCAAACCACAAAGGTTGCAGGACTCAGGACAACAGGATTTTGAGTCGGTCAGCTCTTCCCTTATTTCTCTAGTGAAAAAGAAAAAAAAAGGTTTTCTTTCCCTAACAGACCTGCACAAAACACTAAGGTCTGGGAGAGGATTCCTAGGAGCGCGGCTCTAGAGGGTTTACACTGCCTCATGTGATTGTCATCACAGAGCAAAGAATTTTCTTTCTTTGTTCCTTTTTTACACTTTGGATTTGTGCAATGCTTTTTCTTTAGGCAGACTGCTTGCATGCTTTACAGTTTAATACTGCGGAATCATATGCGCAGCCACCTCTGGGGTGAAGGTCCAGGCCGGGCAGCATGTTTCTGGAGCTTGAATGGGGCTGAGGAGGGAGGGAAATCTGTTCTTCTCCGTTCTATCCCAGGAAATTCTAGCACTTGAATCCACCACCATAGGACCAACCGTTAACATTTCTAAATGAGCAAACCATCGTAAAGCAATATTTTTCTCAGTATAAACAGAACTGGCACCCTTCTGTATGATAAGATGATATCTAACAATTGCTCTTTACGGAAAATGGAGTGCAAAAGAGTTAACTTTTCTCTACTTGTCTTGTCTTCCCTCCCTAGCAGATGCTGCTGGCTGCAGTCCAAGCCCCGGAGGGCTGTTTGCTGTAGTTTCAGAAAGGGGTTTCAGGTCTCACCACCTGTAGATAACACAGGTATGTCTCACTCTGTAATCCTCATGGGAAGGTAAACGACTAGCGCCCTTTGGCCATTACGCTCACATTCAAAAATGTTATAATCTTCACTTCCCCAAACGTGCCTTGCCTTTATTCACCCTACCCTCTAAATACCTTCTCCTTCCATTAGTGAATGGTTCTCCCTGCCCTGCAGCGGCGAGGTGGAGCGCTGCGAGGCAGAGCGGAGAGCCTGAATCTGAAACGCAGGCCCCCAACTCCAAGCCCAGTGTCGAACGACATTTTCTTTTAAGTCTCCAGGCTGGCAAAAACCTGCGTTGCTAAAGCCACTGAGCACAGCACCAGTGCTACTTCAGAGCGCGACAGCACGTAAAGCCCAGAAGGCCCGTTTCATCCGCCCAGGTCCCTGCTTATTGCATCACATACTTAATTGCTGGCTTTGGGCCTTTCTTCTCCATAAATAGGGATATTTGGGGCTTATTCCACGCTTTCTTGAATTCAGAGTCTGTGTTTCCCTCCGCGCCATTGAGTAGCTGCTCTTCCCTATGAAGAAATGTTTCCATATGTCAGCCCTTAATCTATTCCTCCCCAGCCTCATATTTTGGCACCTTGCTCTGGACCTTTCATTCCATTGAGAGGAAATGAAAGGGCTCTTGGTGTAATATTATACAGTATATAGCTAAAAGGTTCTAGGAAACTACAGAGAAAAAAAAAGAGCAATGTAGGGATAAGAAAATGGCACAAGGTCTAAAACCCAAGAAATGGGTCTGTGAGGATGTTAAAATCCATCCTCACGTTTTGCTCCACTTTTCCCCCCTAAAATCAGTTTGCAGCTCTCCGAAGAAATAATCCGGGGCAGTGCTCACTCTTAGCATTCTGTAGTTTTCACTCGGAGGCCGGGAATATAATCTGGGCACTTATCTTGGCACTGGCGATCATTTGGGGCTGATGAGCCACGTTCACTCCACGTGAGCACGTTCCAGCGGAGCCCGAGTGAAAACTTACAAGAGACTCGCCGAGCAGACTGAAGATCTGAAAGAAGAGGCACTAATCAAAGCTCCTCGGGCCACTGAGTTGGATCGCAGGTGGCGCATTGGTTTAGTGAAGCCAATGACACCCTGGGCAGTGCAGCAAGGGAGTGGCACAGACCCCTGACGTGCTGGCGCTTCTTTGTGTTGCCTGGTTTTTATTGCATCAATATAACACGGAGAAGGGAAAATTTGTTTTCTTAAGTCAGAGCTGAATCTGATATTTCTGCTTTTCAGTGGCTTCCCTAGGAGATAAGTACACTAAACAGAGATTTTTTTTTTTTCATCAAGATAAAAGTGTTTGCTCATAAAAAGCAGTTGAAGCAGGTATAGTTTACAAGCTAAACAGACTACAATCACTGAGGCCTTGTAAAAATATAAAAAGCTCCATTTGTGTCTATGGCTACCTGATAGGATAGGTTAAATCCCACTGATCTGTTCCGTTCCTTAATATAGAATATTTATGCACTCCTAAAATAAAATTAAAACTTTTTGTAGTTGCACAAGCAGTGAGTCACCTTTAAACTCGAGAATTGTTAATGTTCCTTTGCTGCCACCCAGTGGTTATAATGTAGAAATGCATAAAGAGGCAGGGGATAGAGCTGACAGATCCGACTTCCCCTGCCCTCAAAACTTCCCTTACAACAACCCCCAAAAAATGTTGCATTGATGCATTTCTTTGTAATGTATGGCGGAGAAGATGTAATCCAAAAGTTAAGCCATTTCACTATGAGTCGGAAGTCCTCGGACATGAGTTCAAATCTTAACCTCTGCCAACAATTCTGTGCAGCCTTAACCAAGCCATTTCAAAATCTTCTGCCTCAGTTTACCCTAAAATAATTGGGTAATACTACTACTACTACTACTACTACTAATATTATTATTATTATTATTATTATTATCATCCCTTCTTCCCACTCCTCTTTATAAGATTACATGTTGCCTAAGTGCTAGATATGTGCTGTCCAGTCATCCACTCCAGAGGTTGTTGTTGTTATTATTATTATTATTATTATTATTATTAATAATAATGTCTGATGAGTTAACAATTGAAAACTACTTTCTAAACACAGTTGCATGTTAATTCTTAGTGCAACCTCTAAACTGGTGCTGTAAGGGCTGATTAATTGCAGAGCTGAGTAGCATGCACTTACTGGACAGTTCAGCCTGTGACTATGTGCCCGAGCAGTCAAGCAGAAAAATCACACATTGTAAACTCCAGAAAAGAGCATTTTAACTAGAGAGCAACCCTTGCAGCACCAAATCCTATTTGCATCAAATTCATGCCATCAAAAAAAGTTGTTACAGGAAACTGCAGTTTCTGCCCGCGATTGTGGTGGGATGAACTCGCCTGTTTGTTTACCTCGCGTGTGGGACCCGGCATAAACACTCCCTACGAACCAAAACGTCAGCGAAAGACTGGTGGTGGAGAATCTCAGAGAGCAGTCCCCTCCTGGGAATGTTTTTTGTTCATGCCTGCACATCTAATGGAAGGGAAAGGGAATAGTGCTACTTGACAGTGGAAAAGAGAACATTTGCAAAAAGGAAACCTGAGATGGGTTGCTATTTTTTTTTTTAATTGCTGCTTCGGTATTGAGATTATTTCTGCTGTCAGATAATGTTCATTGATAGGGGGGACATAAAAAAAAAGGTCTGAGTTTGGATGGGTTTTCCCCTGTGCGCGCACTCAGGAAACCCATTGTAAAGAACGATCCGAGCGTGCTGACATGCATTGCTCGTTATGCGCTATTCTTAGGCCTCGCAGCTCATGGTATTTGTTTTTTGAGTTCACAGCTTTGCATTCATTTTTAGGTCTTCAATATTTATATTTCAGATTCTTTGTTTTACATTTGTAGGTAACCAAAAAATTAAAACACACCCACATGACAATAAGGAGCCCTGTAGATCACTACAGTATCAAGGTGACTTTTACTGTCGGGATTTCCGGTTCCATAGCATAATGGCACTTTCCTGTATTTTGAAGGTTTGCTTTCCCTTTCAGCCTAGGTACTATGCAATTACATTAATAAATGAGTGGGCGTAAGCCCCCACGGATTTGCCTTCTTTCATGCGATCATTGCCTTGCTCGGCTTCCTTACTTCCTCACAAACCTTACAGAGGGCAATGACAAGAAGATCTCAGAATCTGTTGCTACTGATAGTGGCAGACGATGAAGTTTCAGAGTCATTCTTTGAGGATGCCTGGCACTCAGGACTACAACAGACAAGTCAAAACGAGTTCGGTAAATGAAGAGGCGGAAAAGGGAGGTTCCTCTAACGTTCCCTGGTTGCATATTTTTATTTATAAAATTCTTATAGCCTGCATATTCCATGAGTCAGTCCACAGCGGCTTACAGTGTACTTGCATAATAAATAATCAGTGAAATAAACTAAAAACAATACACTTACATAATAAACAATGAAATAAACTAAAAAAAATGTACAAATTCAGAAAAGAAAAAAAATTCTAAATAGACAAGAAAACCCCCATTTCTGAAATGCAAGCTTAAAAAGTATGTCTGAAGCACTTTCTTGAAGGTTTTCAAAGATGGTGCTGTTCCCTTGGTTTCATGTTCCATATCTGAACCTGCCAAAGAAAATGCTCTTTTTCTATTTATATATACTGAATCTCCATGATATAAAAATGTATCTCATGCATATTCATTGTAGATATCCTGACAACCTGACTGGCTGTGGGGTCTCCAGGACAGGTTTGGGAAGTCCTGATCTACACCAGTGGCCCTGGCAGCAGAGATCTATGAGCTATATAACTCATTAGCAAATGGCTCAGCAGGATGGGCCTGCTCTCCTGCTTTAACTTACAGTGCCTATCTTTGCTGCTGCTGCTGCATCAGGGAAGAAAATGAATGCAGAACAAGACATGGAAGCAAGTGCAGTTGTTTTTGTTTTGTTTTTTGTGTCTTTTAGATGCTTCATGACACTATTTGTGGCTTCATTTATGTTATTTTGCAGGTGTGTGACTACTGGGAGTATTTGCTGACTCATAACAAAAAGGGGAATTAGTTCACCCCTAATTTCCTCTTTGGTTTGAGCAGAGTCTAGCTATTACTCAGGGTCACACTAGATCACCACCCCTTATATAAAAAAAGTACCAATTCAGAACTGTGCATACATCCCCATGGGTCATGATTAATATAGTGTTATGGATGACAATGATGAACAAATCACCCAATCATATAACAGCATCCACTTGTCTTCTCTTCTGTCTACAGAGATTTCACATGTGAGTTGGTGACTTCATGCCAGGGCCAGTGCAAGGGGATTTGGCACCCTAGGCGAGCCTTCTCCCTTGTCCCCCGGTCTCTGCCCCGACTCCTACCTCATTCTCGATCACGCCCACCAACTGTGTGGTTTTCTGGGTCACAAGCAGGTAGGGCACTGCTCGTGGCCCGCCAAATCTCCACTCCTCTTTGCCATCGCTTGCGGCCCAATATAGCTTGCACCCAGTGGCGCACCCAGTGTCTCCGGCGCCCAGGGGCCAATGCATTTGTGTGCCTCTCCAGCATCCCCCCCTTAATCCTTCTAGTACTAATGCTTAACGTCACAGAAAATCAGTGGCATCTCTAGACAGAATTGTTGGGGGAGGGGGGAGCCAAAATGACATTTCTTCATCACACCCACCTCTATAGCATGGATCCTGCTTTAAAATTGGTTATTAAAAAAAAGTGTTAATAAAAAAGTCCACAGGGTCTTCTGCGTAATTTTAAAAAGCTGGCCAATTTCACACTATAAAATTATTTGATAGCCTCATTCAACTAATTCTATATGGCTATGAGAGTGAAGTCTGGAATTTATAGGAAGGGACAGAATGTCAATACAAATCCTGCACCTCCAGTTCTGTAACTCTGTGCATCCACTGAAATTCCCCCAAACAATGGAGCTTGGATGTTTCCCTTACAGCTCTTCATACTAAAAGATATTTTCAAATTCTGGTGTCACCTCACAGTAACAGCAGCACAAACACCTTCCACTGCCAGGCACATTGTGAACGAACACAAAACCTCGCAAAAAAGACACTCAAAATCTATACTGCAATCCCATCGTAAAATAACAGTAATAACACCAAGGACTCAAAACAACAATAACCCTACTTGTGAAAAAGCAAGGGTAAATATTACACTGGGTCCTAGAATACCAATACACCACCCACTGAGGAAACAAAACAAACCCGATTGCTATAGATCCCTATACAGACACTATATGCTAGCAGAATCTCTCATCATGGTCATATACACAGAGCAGAGACAGACCCTCACCAAATACAGAATAAAGCCACAAAAAGTATAAATAGAAATGTGCAGACAAAATCTGAACTGTAAAACGCATCACGCCAGACTCTATACAGTGTATCAATGGAAAAACAAAAATTTCACCATTCCTCGTGAAACACATCAATAAAATCAAGATATATAAATCATTAATCATAATTATAAAATCATACAAATAAAATAATTTCAAAACAGCTGATGAATATTCAATAATTAAAGACTCATGCAAATTTTGAAAGCTTTACCAAACACCAATAAAATATTTCAAACAGAAGACACATCACATACTACCCAATAATTAAAATGGTAGTCAATCAAGAAAAATTAACTTAAAAAGCCACCTTTACTTACCCTCTCCGGCGTTCTCCTACTCCTTTCCCTTGCAGGCCACTCCAGAAGCAGCAGTAACTTCTGAAGCTGTCCTCACAGTCCTCTTCCTTAGGGACCACAACCAGTCTCTTCTCTCTCTCACACTCACACACACCAGTCACACCCTTTGGACCAGTTTCTGTCTCTCACACACCAATCATCTCCCCAACCAGTCTCTCTCTCACACACACAAGCACACACATACCAGTCATCTCTCTGATCAGTCTCTCTCACACACACACACATACACTTCACCTCTCTGGCCAGTCTCTCTCAATCACACAATGCTCTCGCTCTCTCTTACTAACACACAAGCTCTCAATCACACACATGTTCTGTCTCACTTACAAACAGGCTCAGTCAAACACATGCCCTCTCTCACAGCCACAAGCCAGCCAAAAACATGCTCCATCTCTCTCGCACACACACATTGACTCACACAAGCACCCGCCCTGACTCACAAATACACCACACACATACAGAGCACCCTCCCTGTCTCACACATACACCACACACAAACAGAAGCACCTTGCTTTCAGACTTGCAGCATTTTTCACTTTTACTAAAAGTGAAAGTGATGCTCCAACCGTTTAATAAGAAAACCACATTCCTATCAGAAGGCGAAATGACATCCTTCAGGTTCTGTCCTCCCAAGGGACAGCCACCCACACCGTACAGCTTCTTTTGTTTTACGCTTTCAGTAATAAAGCAAGTTTCTTTCTTCAAACTTCAGTCATATGATTATTCATGTGGGAGATATGGAACAGAAAGACATCCTTAGTCAGCTTCCCTTTTAAATGGGAAGATTCCAGTCTTAGTCATTTAAAAATATACATTTTCTAATGGCTTAAAAAAAACAAAAAAAAAAAACCGTTTCAGATTGGAACTATTCTAGTCTTCATGTTTAAATTATGCTTCAAAAAAAAACCCCAAACCCCACCTGGCATCACTATCTTAAATTTGTGATTTTGCTGAATGAACATTTTAAATACTTTAATTTTTTTTTTTTTTTGCTTTAGTATTTGTCTCTACCCACTTTGTTAAATTTTATTTTCCAGAACAGGGATGCTTAAAATTCAGTAATTTTATCTTTCATCCAACTTTTCAAAAGTTGCGCTACCAGCACAAAAGTTGAGGTATATGTACTATCACATTTCATTTTTTTAAACTGGCAGATTCCTTTCTCACATACACACACACAGAAGCTCCATTCCTTTCTCACATACACACACACAGAAAGAAGATCGGCGCAGCCGGTCTAGCTGATCACGTGGCCGAAGAAAGGAAGATCGGTGCAGCTGGAGACCAGGCACTGAGACTTAGGGGGCACCATGGCAGGCAGTCAGCCCCCGACTCGCCCTGCCACACCCCCCCCCCCGGTGGTCCAGCGGAGGACCCAGGAGCGATCTGCCGCTCCCGGGGTCTCGGCTGCCACTAAGCAAAATGGCGCCGGTGACCTTTAGCCCCTACCATATGACAGGGGCCAACCAATGGCACTGGTAGCCCCTGTCATAGGCCTAGATTGCCTAGTGGTTCCTCCAGCCCTGCTTCATGCAAGGGATGTTAGGAATAAAACATAGCAGCTGCTGGCCTGGCTTCTCAGTCCCATCATAGTCCATGATGTATTAATAGTGCAGTATAAAACTAGGTCTGCAATTTGGCTCAGTTTACAGGCTTTTTAACTTCTAAAAGCCTTTTTGTGTATTAAAAAGTAACAAAACAAAGCAATGTTGAAAGTGGAAGTAATTGTCTTCTGAAATGTAATTTTTTGCTTTGTTTTGTTTAAAAATCACTGTGAAGTCGACGTACTAATGTGCATTTGCCTTTGCAAATGCAATAATGCGCACAAAATCCACAAATAACACTGTGTAATCACATTTTCTAATTTTTATGTGCATTATTTGCCATTTTTTCTCTTGTAATTTTACACTTGCAACAATATTTGCAAAACATTATGCAAAATTGCCAGATCAGGTCTTGTGCATGGGGGCACATAGGGAGAGCCACAGATCATTCAAAGCCCCATAACTTTCCCCAATTTGCACACAGAGGGGAAAAGACTGTCTGTGCAAGACCCATAGGATTTCTTTTCTCTCTCTCTCTCTCTCTGAGGCTCTCCTGAACATCAGTACGGTCACACACACACACACACAAAAACCACTGTTCGCTCCCATTCTGTTGTTTAAAAGAAGTCTTTACTGCAAAACTGGAGGTAGAGAAAAAACAAAGTCCAACAGCACACTTTAGCATAGTGCACGGACAGCAAACAAAATCCAAAACAATTCAGGTTCTTCTCACCTATCCCCCATACAGATAAGCTCTTAGGCGATGGTACCCTTCCACCCTGAGCCATCTCGGGACATTTTGGGTAACTGAATCTTCTCTTTCTTTTTCTCAGCAAGCACTTGGCTGATTTGTTTGATCAGCCAGAACAATATAGATTTTCCCAGGTCAGGATTCATCTCCTCTGACACCTCCCAGGTACACCCAACCAGTCCTCTGAAGGAACCCTTCTTTCTTGAGTCTCTTCAGATTCTGATTCTCCTCAGGAACACTTCTTTATTCCATGCTCTCTGGAACTCCCAGAACATAAGAACGTAAGAAATTGCCATACTGGGTCAGACCAAGGGTCCATCAAGCCTGGCATCCTGTTTCCAACAGTGGCCAATCCGGGCTACAAGTACCTGGCATGTACCCAAACACTAAGTAGCTCTCATGCAATTGAAAAACTTGACTACTGCAATGCTTTGCTATTAGGCCTACCAAAAAACACATTGCAGCCATTACAAATGCTTCAAAATGCAGCGGTGCGCATCATCACCAACACGCACCGCTACGATCACATCACTCCTGTGCTTCAATCACTTCACTGGCTACCTGTTGCATCCAAGATCATTTACAAATCGATTACTCTGATTCATAAGGCCATTTACAACCAAAACATGCAATGGTTTCCCGAGTACCTGTATTTCAAAAAAACAAACCGTCCAATCAGATCTCAACATCAGGCCAGACTGCTGATCCCTTCTCCTAAACTAACCAAACTTACATCCACTAAAAAACGTTCCCTCATCATAGCAGGAACCAAAATGTGGAACAGTATGCCCACGGATCTTCGCCAAGAACCCTGCCACCGAAAATTTAAGCAGAACTTAAAAACATGGCTGTTTAGAAAGGCCTTCCTTTGAAGGATGTAAATTATGCAATTACATACTTCGCTTCTCAACTTACTCCTGATTCCTGTATACTGCCTTGCCTTTCCCTTTCCCACCGACTCCCATTCCTCCTTGATATGGGGGGGTGGGGAGGAGACAAGAGAGTCAGACTAGTAGTGCGGGTATGACTCCCTTCCCCTCCTTCTATGATTCCCCCTTTCCCTTACCCTCATTTTCCCTTACAAATAACTCCCTTCAAGTCAGACTTTTGTTAATATTATTACTCATATATATTTGATATGTATACTCCTAGTTTTTCTGTTAAATTAGCACTTTACTTATTCCACTTATGTTCATTGTAAAGCCTTTGGCTGAATTACTGTTTGCTGTAAACCGAGGTGATGTGCATTACGTGCTGCAGTATATAAAAAACTATAAATAAATAAATAAATGCCAGTAATAGCATTGGCATCAGTAGCTTTACCCCTCCAAGAATCCTTCCTTTCAGCAGGCCCAATCAACATCTTCACAGAGTAGAAACATATTTTTCTCTTGAACTTTCCCTGTGGAGGGGTTGGCCTACTGGCACCTCAGCAGAACACCAGAACTTGGAATCCTCTTTCCTTCTGCTCTGCGTCACATTTTTATACACCCTCACAACCCCTTGCAAAAGGGAGTGGTATACTACTTTAACTCACTGACATTACACTGACCACATTATAGGGGCAAGGTCTAGTTGAGACTTCTAAAACACATAAAGGGCACCAACACCAGCTGAAGCCCCAGTTGACACATTTGTAAGGGGCAAAGCAAACATGCAGGGGAAGAATTTGGGGTGCCATCACACTAATAAGCTGAAGAATAATACAAATCAGTTCAGTAGCGATCTGTGTATAGCAAAATTACACCTGGAAAATCATGCACATTGGTGTAGTTAAGATATTGCTGCGAAAATATCCACCAGGTGGTCAATGCAATTATAGAAGAAAGTAAGAATGCTGATATCAATGTTATCATCCATCTGGGATGACCTCACTAGAAATGGTGTCTACAAGGTACAGGAAGATTTTCAAAATCTAGGGGAGAAGATTAGACACATGGCAAAGATTATTGCCTTTTCAGAAGTACTACTTGTTCATGGAAAGGGAAAGGTTATGCTATATAGATAATTTCAATGTCTGGTTCAAAACCTGGTGTAAGGAAAATGGTTTTGAATACATTGGAGGCTGGGGCCATGTGTGGAGCAATAAAAGATTATATGGTAAGGATGATCTATATTTGTCTGTGGCAGGAAAGAGGATACTAAGTGAAAAATTAAGATCATACATTATCAGGCAATTTAAAGTAGGGAGTTGGGGTGGTAGGAGGTGACCAGTGAAATTGGAATGTCACCCTCAAGCAATACAGGAAGTTGGAAGAGAAAGTAACAAAATCAATCAGTTCAAAAAAACAGAAAAGGCAACCAGGAAGAGCAGCTGGAAAGCTATGACCACAAATGTTCAAGGTTTAAGTAACAAAATCCCAAACCTGCAGGCCCTAATGGTAGAGGTGGAATTGGACATTGTTGCTGTTATGGAGACCTGGTTCATTGAGTCTCATGATTGGAATACGGCCATCCTAGGCTATAACTTGTTAAGAAAGGACAAAAAAGGGGGAGGAACAGTTTTTATTTGTAACCTATCATTAAAATCATCCATTGTACCTGAAGACTGGAGGATAGCAAATGTAACCCCAATATTTAAAAAGGGCTCCAGGGGCGATCCGGGAAACTACAGACCGGTTAGCCTGACTTCAATGCCAGGAAAAATAGTGGAAAGTGTTCTAAACATCAAAATCACAGAACATATAGAAAGACATGGTTTAATGGAACAAAGTCAGCATGGCTTTACCCAAGGCAAGTCCTGCCTCACAAATCTGCTTCACTTTTTTGAAGGAGTTAATAAACATGTGGATAAAGGTGATCCGGTAGATGTAGTATACTTGGATTTTCAGAAGGCGTTTGACAAAGTTCCTCATGAGAGGCTTCTAAGAAAAGTAAAAAGTCATGGGATAGGTGGTGATGTCCTTTCGTGGATTGCAAACTGGCTAAAAGACAGGAAACAGAGAGTAGGATTAAATGGACAATTTTCTCAGTGGAAGAGAGTGAACAGTGGAGTGCCTCAGGGATTTGTATTGGGACCCTTACTTTTCAATATATTTATAAATGATCTGGAAAGAAATACGACGAGTGAGATAATCAAATTTGTAGATGACACAAAATTGTTCAGAGTAGTTAAATCACAAGCAGATTGTGATAAATTGCAGGAAGACCTTGTGAGACTGAAAAATTGGGCATCCAAATGGCAGATGAAATTTAATGTGGATAAGTGCAAGGTGATGCATATAGGGAAAAATAACCCATGCTATAATTACACAGTGTTGGGTTCCATATTAGGTGCTACAACCCAAGAAAGATCTAGGCGTCATAGTGGATAACACATTGAAATCGTCAGTTCAGTGTGCTGCGGCAGTCAAAAAAGCAAGTAGAATGTTGGGAATTATTAGAAAGGGAATGGTGAATAAAACGGAAAATATCATAATGCCTCTGTATCGCTCCATGGTGAGACCGCACCTTGAATACTGTGTACAATTCTGGTCGCCGCATCTCAAAAAAGATATAATTGCGATGGAGAAGGTACAGAAAAGGGCTACCAAAATGATAAGGGGAATGGAACAGCTCCCCTATGAGGAAAGACTAAAGAGGTTAGGACTTTTCAGCTTGGAGAAGAGACGGCTGAAGGGGGATATGATAGAGATATTTAAAATCATGAGAGATCTAGAACGTGTAGATGTGAATCGGTTATTTATTCTTTCGGATAATAGAAAGACTAGGGGGCACTCCATGAAGTTAGCATGGGGCACATTTAAAACTAATTGGAGAAAGTTCTTTTTTACTCAATGCACAATTAAACTCTGGAATTTGTTACCAGAGGATGTGGTTAGTGCAGTTAGGGATGTGCAGACAAAAAGTTTATGTTCATAAGTCCATAAGTCGAAAGGGGGGGGGTCAATTTCGGTCAATATGGACATATGTAGAATTCCATAAGTTGAGTCTATGTCCATACGTGCACCGATTCCCTAAATAAAAATTTAAACCCCTCACCCTCCTTAATCCCCCCCCCAAGACTTACCAAAACTCCCTGGTGGTCCAGCGGAGAGTCAGGACGCCATTCCTGTATTCCTTTGCGAGGAGCACGTGCCGTCGGCGTCACGCCGGAACTTTTGGCCAGCTTGGGGGGGGCCTCCTGACCCCCCCAAGCTGGCCAAAAGTTCCGGTTGAGTCCAACGAGGGTCCCGGAGCGAACACGCGGGGAATCACGTGCCGTCGGCGTCACGTCGGAGTGACACGGACGTCACGTGATTCGCTGCGCGTTCGCTCCGGGACCCTCGGACACAACCAGAACTTTTGGCCAGCTTGGAGGGGTCTCCTGACCCCCCCCAAGCATGGGGCACATTTAAAACTAATCGGAGAAAGTTCTTTTTTACTCAATGCACAATTAAACTCTGGAATTTGTTACCAGAGGATGTGGTTAGTGCAGTTAGGGATGTGTTAGGGCCTCCTGACCCCCCCAAGCTGGCCAAAAGTTCCGGTTGGGTCCAACGAGGGTCCCGGAGCGAACGCGCGGGGAATCACGTGACATCCACGTCACTCCGACGTGACGCCGATGTCACGTGCTCCTCGCAAAGGAATACAGAAATGGCGACCTGACTCCCCGCTGGACCACCAGGGAGTTTTGGTAAGTCTTGGGGGGGGGATGAAGGAGGGTGAGGGGTTTAAATTTTTATTTAGGATCAACAATCGCGATTTCCAACGTATTCAACATAGCTATGTTGAATAAGTTGGAAATCCAATCGTTTTCGCCTCATCACTTTTTTAAGTTAAAAAAAAAAAGTTGCGTTTTACATATGCGGTCAAAACGAATGCACACCCCTAGTTAGTATAGCTATGTTTAAAAAAGGACTGGATAAGTTCTTGGAGGAGAAGTCTATTATCTGTTATTAAGTTCACTTAGAGAATAGCCACTGCCATTAGCAATGGTAACATGGAATAGACTTAGTTTTTGGGTACTTGCCAGGTTCTTATAGCCTGGATTGGCCACTGTTGGAAACAGGATGCTGGGCTTGATTGACCCTTGGTCTGACCCAGTATGGCATTTTCTTATGTTCTTATGTTCTTAATGTCTCTGATGTTCGGGTAGGGGCTCATCTGAGCACAACGTGATCATCAGATGGTATGTTTCGCATATCGCGAATAGGATACAGAGAAGTCATAAAAAGACCCGAGTTTTGAATTTCACAAATACAGACTTTGTCAAAATGGGAATGTACCTAGAGGAAGAACTGAAAGACTGGGAGAAAATGGATGAGTTGGAACAACAGTGGTCCAAATTAAAAGAATCTATTACAAAGGCAACATATCTAAATGTTAGGAAAGTAAAGAAGAGTAAGAGGAAAAAGAAACTGATCTGGTTCTCAAAGGAGGTGGCTGGGAAGAGCTAGGAAAACTGAAAGTAGACAAGGCCATGGGGCCAGATGAGGCTAAGCCGAGGATGCTGAGGGAGCTCAGAGATGTGCTGGTGGGTCTGCTGAATGACTTGTTCAACAGATCCCTGGAAACAGGAGTGGTGCCATGTGATTGGAGAAGAGCGATGGTGCCATGTGATTGGAGAAGAGCAGTGGTGGTCCTGCTTCACAAGAGTAGGTGCAGAGAGGCTGGAAACTACAGGCTGGATAGCCTGACCTTGGTGGTGAGAAAATTAATGGAGACTCTGCTGAAGGAAAGGATAGTGAACTATCTACAGTCAGGAGGATAGCTGGACCCAAGGCAGCATGGATTTATCAGGGGAAGGTCCTTGCAGACAAATCTGATTGATTTTTTTTGATTGGGTGACTAAAGAATTTGATCGAGAGAGTGATCAATGTGATCTATTTGGATTTCAGCAAAGCTTTTGATATGGTCCCACATAGGAGGCTTGTGGATAAAATGAGAAGCTTGGGAATGAGCACCAAGGTGGTGGCATGCATTACAATCTGGTTGATGGATAGAAGACAGCATGTAATGGTAAATGGAACCTACTTTGAAGAGAGAACAGTGTTAAGTGGAGTAACAGAGTAGATATGCCAGAAGGAATAGAGAGAATGAAACGTGATTTAAGGAAGCTGGAACAGTGGTCAAAGATATGGCAGCTGGGATTCAATACCAAGAAATGCAGAGTCATGCTTCTGGGATGCGGTAATCCAAAAGAGCTGTATGTGATAGAGGGTGAAAGGCTATTATGCTTGGACAAAGAAAGGGACTTTGGGGGGATAGTGGCTAGCGATCTGAAGTCGGCGAAGCAATGTGACAAGGCATAGTTAAAGCCTTAAGAATGTTGGGCTGCATAGAGGAAGGAATAACCAGTAAGAAAAAGGCGGTTATAATCCCCTTGTACAGGTCCTTGATGAGGCTTCACCTGGAGTATTGTGTTCAGTTCTGGAGACCGCATCTCAAAAGGGACAGAGACAGGATGGAGACGATCCAGAGAAAGGTGACCAAAATGGTGAGGGGCTCCATCAAATTACTTATCAGGAGAGATTGAAGGAGCTAAATATGTATACCGAGGAAATTCAGGGGAGATATGATACAGACTTCAGATACCTGAAAGGTTTTAATGATGCACAATCGACAAACCTTTTCTTTTTTTTTTTTTTCTTTTTTTTTTAATTTATACTTTATTCAATTTCTTAATACATTTACAAAGAAAATGAAAGTAACATTTTGGAAAAACACACTGTACTTTTGAAAGCAATTATATAAGAAAACATTCAATTATGTTTTTTCCCAATTTTTAAGTCCACAATATGGGAAGTTGTCACATATAGAAAATATTTGCTAAAATAAAAAGGAAAATTCACTCTATGAATACAAGAGCTTATCTATTTTATACCAGTTATATTACCCAATAAACTGTTAGATTCCCCTCCTCCACTCTTATCTATAAGAAAAACTTCTAAATGTGCTGGGTCAAAGAAGATAAACTTATTTTTTGATATATTATGATGCATTTGCATGGAAATTTGAGAAAGAAGGTGGCTCCAATTGAAGCCACCCTCTGTCTCATTTCAAGAAATTGTTTTCTTCTTGACTGGGTAGCCCTTGAGACATCCGGAAAAGCCTGAACTATTTGGCCACAAAATTTAAAGCTTCTATTTTTAAAGTATTTCTGCATTACCAGGTTTTTCTCCTGCTCCAAACCAAATGCCACAATCAATGTGGCCCTTGTTTGTATATCGTCCTGCGATGCTTCAAGAAATGATGTCAAGTTAGGACTTTGTGCAGCAAGTTGGTCTATACCACCTTCTGATGTTCCCTCTATTCTTCTCATATTTGAAATATAATACATCTTGGAAATCGATAGATCACTTAATATTCCCAAAATTTCTTTTACATATTTTTTAAACAGTTCTTGTGCTGATATCAACCTTGTGTAAGGAAAATTCAAGAACCGTACATTTTTACTCCTTAAACTGTTATCTAAATTTTCAACTTGCTTATATAACATTAAAGAGTCCTTTTCCATTGGAAAGAAATTAGTAGAACTAGGGGGGTCACAAAATGAAATTCCAGGGAGGACAACTGAAAGCTAACATCAGGAAATATTTCTTCACAGAGAGGGTCGTGGATGCCTGGAATGCCCTTCTGGAGGAGGTGATAAAGACAAAAATAGTGAAAGAATTCAAAGGGGCATAGGATAAACACTGGGGATCCCTAAAGCTAGAGGATGGAAATGAAGAAAAATGTGCAAGGGTGAAACTTGCTGATGCAGTGGTTACTACCCTTAACCAAAAAACCTTCATACTTTTGATGCAACTCCATCATTGCTCTCTGCTTCAGTGGCAGGGGGAAAAGAGGAAAGGGAATTGGATTCAGACAGCAACCAAAGGACCCTGATTTTTATGGTCTGGGGAAACAAATAAGCATGGGGGTAACTTGCTGATGCACCTTTTGATACAACTCCATCATTGCTCTCTACTTCAATGGCAAGAGGTAACAAGGAATTGGATTCAGATAGCAACCAACAAGGGCTCTGACTTTTACAGTCTGGGAAACTGATAAGTATAGGGGTAACCTGCTTGCTGGGCAGACTGGATGGACCATTTGGTCCTTTTCTGCCATCATTTCTATCTTTCTATGTTTTACATTTGTTTTGATCTTGCTACATGAAAACTGACACAAAACTACATTTATACATTATGTAATGGATCTGGTATTGCGAGAAAACTATTTCACAGTACCGAGTTATTCTTGCGAAGTCAACCACTGGTTGGTACATTGGCCACTGTATGAGAGGAAAGGAGTGAAGAAGTGGGATGTTGAGGATGAGGATGGAGGGACTTCAGAATCATGAATACACAACCCAATTGGATTACATGAAATTTTTTAATTGCTCTGGGCACTATGACTAACTTTAAAATGAGCACGTATACGCCCATATGTGAGCACATGTGTATGCGAGAGCACAGACACAGAAATTTTAAATCATCTGCGCAAGTAGTCTCAGATGATTTAAAATACATCTATCGCACATATATATGTGCCCCTAATTTTAAGCAATTACACGCGCAAATGTTAATCATTTATCTTCCTTAGAAACTTGTCGGCATTAACATGCACAGCTAAGCTGAAATTAAAACGTGTGCGTGTGAAGGAAATAGCTAGTTTGACCAAATAGCCCACCAGTTTGCCCAGTTTATCTCTTGGTTTTTGAGACCCTCCTGGTTCTTCAGCCTTTACTGCCCCCTGGTTTACACAGACCCCTCACCCAGTTGTTTTAGGCCTAAAATGAGTTTTCTTCAGGCTTACAACTCATCAAGAGCAGAAGTGGAGTAGCGTGGGTAACATCTGATGCGCCCTGCAGGGTGTTGAATTGAAAATCCGCATTTATGCACGTAAATGCTGGGCCTGCCCCAGAACACGTTTGACATGCCCTAACTCCACCCCTTTTTTCTGCTCATTGGGTTACTTATGCACATGCAGATACACACATAATCACAATCAGGCCATTTTAAAATAAGAGTTGCTCGCGATTGGCCCAGATACTTGCATATATGGGTCTTTCAATGCGAGCAACTGTTTTAAAATTCACCCCTTTGTGGGGCCCTCTTATGCTACTAAAATTGTTCTAACCTACATATTTTAATATGGCAAAATTGAAAGGTGTACACTTAAAGAAAATGCAAAAGACTAAGCTTGATAGCAATGGAGACCCTCACATAATGTTATCAAAATAGCAGCCTATATGTATATCAAGGAAGGATTATGCTAGGTGGACCTGTTTCTTTCTGAAATGGCAGCATCAAGCCCAGATGTGACCCTGCTCTGTTTACTTTGTGCACATTCAGATTTTCATGTGTTTACAGCAATTTCCATCTGTGCCTCATGCCTTCATGTCCCAAACCTTATTAGGCAGTTTATAATGCATTAAAACAATTCTGCACTTCTAAAAGATCTTCTCTGCTGTAAAAAAAATTATTTATGATGATGTAAATACTATTATTACCAGAAAGAATTCAACAATATTGTAAAATCTGTTTACTATGATTGATATTATAGTTTGCCATATATATATATTACAGTGTTAGTATGAAATGTATGTGGACAGTTACTCTTTGTAGCATTACAATATGCAGAGTATTATACTTTTATTTTAGTACAAGCCTGGACAGCATGTATACAGTACTAGTAACATTACCATTATACCATTTAAAACTCTGGATTAGGCATAGAATACTAGCGCTATACCCATTGCAGTATAAAATTTACCCAGCATGACTCAGTGTTGCAGTGTTATTGTCTTTTATAGCATCAAATGGATACAATATGCATAGAGATTCATAGCCAAGGAATTTTATTGGCATATCAATGTGTGTACGTGTTGCCAAAGTAATATTACTTACAGTAATACTAGTAGTAATTTTGCTACAGTTTAGATTCATACAGCATGTTCACAATACTAGGAATATTACTGTTTTCAACAGTATGAAACAACAATATAAGGACAGTTTTATTAATACTGTTGTTCTGTAAAAGGTATACTGTGTACATACAGTACTAGCAATACTGCTGTCCAGCGTAAAATCATTCAAGCATCTATGTAGTACTAGTAATATTGCTCTAATAGTACAAAATATGTACCATGTGAATACAATACTCCAGCATTTCTATTTGTTCTAATGTAATTCTATGTACAGTATGTCCATGGTACTGTAGCATTACAATCTACACAGTATACATACAGTGCTATAAAACATCAATATGTGTCATCCTGGCAGTGATCAGAGAGTACTACCATACCGAATGACTTGGTGAATGCCCCATTGTATAAACTTGACATTTCTTTTCTTCTCTTGGGGAGCATATTTAATCTGTCCGTTGCTATACATATCAAGCTGTGTTCCCTAAGAATCTGTACCACTGACCTAGAATGAGATAAAATATATATAGGAAACCAGGGCTCTTAAACTACCGCTCATACCGTCCTATTTCAAAACATTCATAATGCCTTTGTGTTCGTTTTACTGGCAGAAAAGTACCACGGGGTTTTCAAGCAATGACTGATTAGTGCTTAAGGGGAAAAACATGATCATGGCAGAGTAAACCAGGGAGTGCAGAAGAAAGAAGCAGAAAACGAGAACACCTCAGGTCCTAACATGTCCAGGGAAAGCAATGGGTATCTAAAATGTCTTGTTTGTTGGATTCTTTAAAAAATAGATACTATGTAAGATAGAGAGAGCTTCTAATTGAGCAAATAGCACATTCCAAGAAATGAAATTCTTTCTTTATTGTAATTTACTTTCCATCACATCTTAGAAGGGCAGAAAACTGATCTGCATTATCTCATTAATACTGCTTCCTTTTTGCATTATTCCGACCACATAACCGTGAAATCGGGCGGCTCCCATCTTACCAGTATCTTAGCTGCATTTCAACTCTGGCTTTAAACCCTACCGCTGAATGTGTCCACACTGGTTTTAGACGAAGCCTCCCGGAATGCTGAATTATCATATAGACGTTCCTTGAACCATTTGTTTCAGCTGCCAACAACTGAAATGGTGCATGCAAAGGCAGCCTTGAACAGGAAAGGCATCAGGAAAAGGTCACCTTTTAACTATTCCATTTATTCAGCTTAGGTTTTTCTTTTTTTTGTTGTTGTTGTTGTTCTGAAGTCAAACTTAGTATCCTCCTGAAATATATCATCTTACAAAAACATCATCTACTTGCAGTACACAGCACCTCCTATGATGACTTCCAAGCAATTATGGGCTCAACTAACTAGTTAAAACGGGTCCTTTCGTCTTTTCCTAATGCCTTGACCCAGCTGCTATAGCCCAGCATTATTCCCCAATTTCATTTCAATGTATTTTCAAATAAACAGAAGTAAGCTTTATGAACAGATACCCAAAGCTTGATAGCTTGTCAGAATTCCAGAGGCCCAGTCCAGACATTACACAAATCTTACATATGGACTGGTCTTTGCTGCATTCAATATCATAATATAGAACTATGGTTAGGAAACTGGGGGAAGAGGCGGAGAAATTGCATTTTTTTAACCCATCATACTGCAGGAGTGTGGGTGTAAATAATCCCCCATTACAAGGAGAAGGAAATCTAGAAAGAATGACTAAGACCCCAGGTGAGCTGGGGGCATTGTCATTGCTCCCACAAATTGCCTGAGTTCTTATCTTCACAAAGATAGTAACTTTTAAACCGGCCTGCAGACACTTATGTGCACACATTCATGGGCTCACGCCCCGGGAAGTGGCCATTTTATAACATACATGCGCAGTTTTAAATCGACACGCGCCCATGCATGCAAAGGCCGCTTCTACCTCGTAAGTGAGAGGATTTTAAAAGTCGTGCGTGCTGATGCCATTACCCATTTCCAGGCTCGTTCCCAGTTCGCCCAGGTAAGGGACAGGACTTCCAAACCACCCTAGTTTAATAGCGTCCCTTCTCCCCTGTTGGCCCCGACCTTTAAAACCTTGCTGCTCTGCCTAGATTTTTTTTTTGTTTTACAACTTACAATGCCATCCATAGCGGAAGTCAAGCTACACACAAGGGACCCCCAGGGTGCACCAGTCCGCGTAAGTATTTACACGCAGATTTCAAGGTTGAATCCAGGAACGCCCATGCCTCACCCAGACCATGCTGATGCCTCGCCCCTTTTTTTTTTTTAACTTTTCATTTGTGCGTGCAGCGACAAGTACGTGCATATCTGGAAGTCATGGCAGTTACAACCCTATACAAAATAATGATTGGGGGGGGGGTAATATGCACAGAGCGGCAGTTACAACCCTTAACAGAAGGCAAGGGAGGTAACCTGTATGACATGGCAGTTACAACCCGAAACGGAATGCACAGGGCTACCCTGCACGAAGCAGCAGTTTCCAACCCTGAAGAGAATGTATGGTGGTAACCTGAATGGAGCAGCAGTTACAATACTAAAGAGAAGGCATGGGAGCAACCTGCATGGAGCAGCACCTTGCTGGGCAGACGGGATAGGCCATTTTGATCTTTATCTGCAGTCATTTACACTTGTTTCTATGGATGCCCCAGTCACAGAAAATGGGCCAGATGTTCAGCACCCACAACGACATGTTGTTCAATGAGAAATATGAATATTTTTGTACTACTCCTCCTACTATTTAACACTTCCACAGTGCTACTTGACACACGTAGTGCTGTACAAAAAAACACAAAAATGGTCCCTGTTCAGTAAAGCTTACAATCTAATCAAGACAAACATACAGGGCAAAAGAGACTTTCAGAATTCCATTTATTCCATTTATTGTCTTAATGGTTAAAAATTAAAGGAAGCTATAAGTAGGATAATCAGGGGTTAAGATTTAAAAACAGCTTCAAAAAGGTGGGTTTTTAGATGGGAGTTAAATAAGGCAAGAGGAAGCATGACGCACCAGCTCAGAAAAATAGTTTCAAGCATATGGTGAGGCCATATGAATGTCCATTTCATTTATCTCAGTGCATTGAGATGAAGTTTGCAAGATCAAGACTGCTGTGAATTGCAATCTTATAGGATGACGACTTGGGGCTCTGTTATAAAAAGATGTCTGCTTACTGCAGCAACTACTTGGACAACAGGATCCCCCTGGTTTCCTAGTGCTACATAGGACTCCTGGTTTGACAGATTTCAGGATCCAACATAGGGCCTGTTTTAGAAAGGACTTTTTTGGGGCTGGCCTAGTGACTCAGTGGAAAGCACTGTGCGCTTCCATGTGGACAGATCCAGTTGGATTCCTGGATCACGTCTTCTATATCCCTAGTCAGCCAGAGCTGGGGATACTGTGAAGAGGCATAGGGATGGAGTCATGGTCATCAATAAGGGCTCCACGGTTTAAAGAGCCATCAATACAGGGTTCTAGAAGGAGCCCTGTTGCATGGTTCTCATCCTCAGGACCACTGCTGCAGGGCACAGATCAGGAGCTGAGGATGGGTCTATTAAAATAGGGGGAAAGGCCCAGATAGTTGTGAATGAAGTCCCAGACACCAAGATGCCAGCAATAGGTCAAACTGAGCTGGAAGAAGAAAGAAGAAAACTACCTGGCCAAAAAAAAGGACTTTTTCCCCCATTCTTGCCTAGGGAAAAATTTCTTCTGGAACTTGGCCCATAATCTTTCTCTTTAAGTCTTAACACGATGTTGTGCATGGACCCCGTCATAATTATAACTGCTAAAAAGCAACAGAGGAATGAGCAAAATAAACAGTCACACAGAGAAGATCTTCCAAGTTTGAAACCATGGGAGTGCGATTTTATTTTTTTTTCTAATGCATATTTTACAACTGAAATGCTATATATATATATTATGGCACTGTCAAACCTTACCGTAAACGTGCAGCAAGTTAGCATCTGTATTTCTACTAGTCTGGGGGTTTTGCCTCATATCATTTTAGGGATCAGCCAACAAAGAGGCAGAACTGGTCCCCTAAAAGGAGGACTGCCAAATACGTTTGTAAATGAATACCTCTGTAAATCATTATAGTCATTTCTGAAAGCAAGCTGTGATGTTAGAAAACTAAAATCAGTATTTCTTTAAATGTGTTATTTGTAATTCATTCCAGCTGTCTTGCACCAGTGAGAATAGGACTTCTGTAGTTACTACAGGACTGCATCTTCACTGATGGAGCAGAAGCAATATGAGCAATAGTCATATTATCAAATGGCTGAGGCGTTTCCAGCATTGTATTTTTTTTCTTGGACAGGAGCATATGAATCCAAATGTTTAATGCATATGCATTTTACCACGGAGTGCTATGAATGTGCCCTCCTGCAGTGCAAATCATAATCAGAGTCAGTTCAGCATAAGCTAAAATGGATTAAGGGTTTACCTTTAGAATGTTAAAAGCAAACTCTGTGCATCAGGCAGAGAGGCAGGGGTCCTCTGAACATTCTCTTACTGCTGTATAGCACAAGGTGTGCCCCAAAGCATTTCAGGGCACTTCCCGGTGTCCGAAGGCACTCAGCTTTGGTTTCTTTTCTCGCAAAGCACTTGGAGCATACATTGAAATCCCTTATGGCACACCTTGTTATGCATTATTGACTACCTACATCAGGGGTCAACAAAGGTTTGGGGGCAGAGTGCCAAGAAGCCCATAATATCTACTTATGATTCCAGAAGTGCAAGACCAACAAAAGGGATGGAGGAAGAAGACGATGGGGGTATGCATTAGTTAGGTTCTCTCTGCCACACAGCTGTGATTCTTTTACTGCCTGTGTGTCTCTCCCTCCCTCACAGTCCTTAACTCTCTCGCGGCCTCCCACAGCCTGTGTCTTTCTCACATCTGTTCTCCCTGTGCATCTCTCTCCTAGTCATTGCTTTCTCGCTGCCTCTTATCTCTCGCTCAGGTTGAGGTGGGGGAGGGGGGAGGTCTCCGAGCTTGCTCTCAGTGTCCATCTTTCTACAAATTGCGTGTGGGATTAAAGGAAGCACGGAGAGAAACAGAGTGGCTTACAGACTGGGCTGGGCCTGAAGAACACCTGCCACCCTATCCTATGCCAGTTGCTGGAAGTGGGGGGAGGCCTTGCAGAAAGCAGTGTGTCCTGCTGATGCAGAGAAGGGCAACGCCTAGGTCAATGACGCCTGAAGTCGGCACTCTCTGTCTCTGAGCAGCTGGGAGTAGGGTGCTGAGCCAAATGTTTTCAGGTGGGGGGTTGCCAATCCCTGACCTATGTCATGGTGAAAGTATTAACCAATCAGAGGCTTCCATCCCCCACATGTGCGACGCCATTATGTCTTATTTCTGAAAGATTTCACAGGCATCCTTTGAATTCTAGCATTGGCCCTGGACAGAAATGGATTGTCTACAGACTGTGATACTTTTTATACAAACTCACCCACTCTTTTCTCTACTTTTATTTTATAGAGTGCTGCTGGAGCAAATATTTAATTTCAGGCACATTCATCAATTAAGTATAGTGGTGAATCCTTAAAACTTTATTTAATTAAAGCTGCCCCACTTCCATACAACCCTTAACTATTAAAGCTGCTCCTGTTCCTTAATTAATTCTATCTTCAACCCTCTTGATTTCATTCTTTCCTATCATGGCCTTATACTGAGCTCCAGACTGAGGACTGCATCTTTCAGTTGCTTAGACAGAACTGGGACTGAAATTCCAAACTTCATACTGTAATCCCAGTTCAGGGGTTCAGGTGAAATCTAATGGAGTCATAAAAGAATATATATCTCTGGGCAAAATCCAGCTGTGGGGGTGTGTGTGTGTGTGTGTGTGTGCGCGCGTGTGTGAGACTTCACTCTGGTTCTGCAGGAAACAGGGAAGACGTAGTGTGGGTGTTCAAATTAAATATTACTAAGATTTCTTCAGAATAAATAAATGTGCGATCAGGTATAAAAGAAAGCTGTTCCAAATTATATCTGCACTCAAGCTGGTTTCTTTCACTGAAATCCTTTTAATCTCTCTCTCTCTGAGTATGTGTCCTCAGCTCAGGATCCTGGGATAGCGTGTACCCTTCCTGATGTGGATGGTAAGTTATTCCACTTGGGTAGGGACATCCTAGATGTGAGGTGGGTCTCTTTCTCCCTCCCCCCCCCCCCCCCCCAAAAAAAAAAAAATCATACCTGAGGTCTATGGGAGTCCAGTTCTTTCCCAGCCTGTGTCCTCTGTCACAAAGTGTGGAGATCTCCAGTAATGGGTCTATAAAGATCTTGTCTCTTCTCTCAGGAACTTCTCACTCTGGTCTGTTCCTGAAGGACCTCCCTTGGAGAAAGATGCGATGTTAAAAAAACAAATGGGCAAGTAAAATCCAGCTTCAGTGTGAGGAAGAACAGTAGAGACTTCCTCACCAACCAAAAGGGGAAAAACACTGTTAAAGACCAAAATCTTCCTCTGAGAAGATGACTCTCCACTGATTCTTCCCTGAAAGTAAAAGGTATGCTGCAGATTGCCTTGCCCCTGGTCCACATATCTGGAAATGTTCTTACTCCGGTGCCAAGTTCTCCCTTCAGTCAAAAAATCCCAAATCCTTAATCTTTTAACAAACGTCTCTTTACAATATTCGGAGACAGATCCTCACAGGCCAGGTATGCACTATAAAGAATCTTGCTCCTAAACATAAGCTAGGCCAGTAGGCCATCGCTCAAAGCAGATAAAACAAAAATAGTTCCTTACTCCCCAAAAGCCAAAACCAAAAGACCATGCTGTCTACTCTCCTAGCCCCTGCTTGTGGACATGGGAGCTAACCATTTCAGATGGAGTCTAGGGAGGTGCTGAGAAGAATGGTATCTCCCTCTAAAGCTGACTACCCATGGGCTGGGAGCTAAGGCCATCGATTGGAGACCTATGGGTCTCTACAAGACCATACAAGAAAAAGGCTGATTAGCAACAGCCTCCATAATCATAGTTCTTGCAACCTTTCCAGGCCACCAAATGTCATATTTGGTGATACTAAATTAAAAGTGCCTCCGCTTCAATTTATTCCAACTCACTTTAAATCTTCTCAGTCATAGCCTTGCTGTCTTAGCTCTCTGGTTTGTTTTTTTATTGTGTGTCCTATTTGTCTCTCTTGACTTGATTGTAAGCTCCAAGGAGTAGGGATTTTCCATTATGTCTCCCTATACAGTGCTGCATACATCTGTTATGCACTATACCAGGGGTCTCCAACCTATGGCCCATGGGCCTCATTTGGCTTGCGGTCAAATTGTATCTGCCCTATGGTAGCAGAAGGTGATATCTGGCCTGTGGCAATGGAAAGAGGAGGAGCGGGTTACTGTAAATCATTCCTAAATATCCTTGTGTTCAAATATCTGCAGAGAAGCACCACTGTACAAAGTCAGGTAATATATACATTACATAAGGTAGCAGAAGGAGAAAGAAGAACCATGGGAGTGCATTCAGCTGCTGCCACCTACTCTAATACTGACTACCCATACCGAATATCAGGAATAGGCATTTCCTCTTGCTGTTGATCTCATGCATCTCGTCATCAAAAGCTGCAAGAGGAAGTGCAGTCTGTGATTTTTGCGCATACCAAGGTGACATATAAGTTGTTGGTTTCAGAGGACTGGAGACAGACAGATTTATTTCCTCTTCACAAAAGTGGAAGTAAGGAGGAGGCAGGGAACCACAGCCCAGTCAATTTGACCTCCATGGTGAACAAATTAAAGGAATCACTGCTAAACAGAGGATACTGTATTTTCTGGAATCCAATAGATTATAAGATCTGAAGCAGCATGGTTTTACCAGAGGTAGGTCTTGACAGACAAATCAGATCAATTTCTTTGATCGTTACCAGAGAGTTGGATCAGAGGAGAGTGCTAGATGTAGTGTAGTTGGATTTCAGTACGGCCTTTGATATTGCTCATCATAGATGACTTCTAAATAAACTGAGCAACCTTGGCATGGGCCCTAAAGTGACTGACTGGGTTAGGAACTGGTTGAATGGGAGGTGACAAAGGGTAATGGTAAATGGAGTTCCCTCTGAGGACAAGGGTATACTTGCTGTATGTGGTAGGAACTGGTCTTTGGACCATTCAACATTTTTTAAAGTGCCATTGAGGAAGACTTGTAGAGATAGGTTTCCCTTTTTGCAGATGATATCAAAATCTGCAACATGGTAGTCAGCCAGGAAGAAATGCAAAACATGAGAAGAGATCTAGTGAAGCCTGAAAAGTAAGCTAGAGTCTGGTAGCTAATATTAAATCCTAAAAAAATGCAGACTTATGTGTTTGGCCTGAAAAAACCCAAAGGAGTGGTACAATATAGGGCTGGGTTGGTCAACTTTGGTCCTGAAGTGTCTCAAACAGGCCTGGTTTCAGGAATCCACAATTAATATGCATGAAATAGATTTGCATGCACTGCCTCAGTTGTATGCAAATATATCTCATGCATTTTCATTATGGATATCCTGAAAACCAGATCTGTTTTTGCCTCCTGAGGACAAGAGAGGGGGTGAGATTCTTCTAAGCACAAAAGAAGAGCGAATCAGATTACATCTGATGATCTTAAGTGGCCAAAAAAGTGGATAATGCAACGACAAAAGCCAGAAAGATGCTTGACTGCATAAGGAGAGAAATGATCAGCAGAAAAAAAGAGTTGATATTTCCCCTGTATAAGTCCCTGGTGAGACTTCATTTGCAATACTGTGTATAGTTCTGGAACCTGCACCTTCAAAAGGATATAAACCAGTTGGAACAGTAGTATTTGTTCTAAAGCATATGAGGATAGACTCAAAGATCTAAACATTAGAGATGTAAATCGGAACTGGTATCGATTCGGATTCCAGTTTCACATCATGAAATTTTTATCTTGCAGTCTGATCGGGTTTTTTTTATCGGCTGCGCCCGTGCCGATAACCAAAAAATACAGACGACTCTTTAAAATGAGTTTGTTAGTATCCCTCCACCCTAGGGCCGATGGCCCTTTGCCCTTAGCACAGTGGTTCTCAACCCTGTCCTGGGGACCCCCCCAGCCAGTCGGGTTTTCAGGATATCCACAATGAATATGCATGAGAGAAAATTTGCATGTTATGGCGGCAGTGTATGCAAATTTTCTCTCATGCATATTCATTGTGGATATCATGAAAACCCGACTGGCTGGGGGGGTCCCCAGGACAGGGTTGAGAACCACTGCCTTAGCATGTGACAGGGTATCCATGCCATTGGCCGGTCCCTGTCACATGGTAGGAGCAATGGACGGCCGGCGCCATCTTTAAAAATGGTGTGGGCCATCCAGTGCACCTACCATGTGACAGGGGCCGACCAATGGCACCGATAGCCCCTGTCACATGGTAAGAGCAAAGGGCCATCGGCGCCATTTTGATTAGTGGCAGCTGACAGCCTGAGCATGGGAGAATGCTCCCAGGACCCCCGCTGGACCACCAGGTATTTAAAAAGTTGGGGGGGGGGGTCCGCAGGGTGGGAGGATACTAACAAACTCATTTTAAAGGGTCAGGTTGTGTTTTTAGGTTGTGTCCTTTCTTCCTGCCCCCCCCCCCCCCATAACGATAAGAAAACCCACTAAATTAATCATGGGGTTTCCTATCGCTATCAGGGACCCCCTGATATCTGACGATATTGAAAATATCGGATGATATTTTCAATCGTCAGATAAACGATTCACATCCCTACTAAACATGTATATCCTGGAGGAAAAAGACGGGATAAAGGAGGTCTGATAGCTCCAATGTTTCTATGCACAGGAGGTGAATCTCTTTCAATGGCTCTAGAATGAAGGGGCATGGGATGAGGATGAAAGGGGAAGACTCAGGAGTAATCTAAGGAAATATTTCTTTACAAAGAGGTAGTCAATGCATGAAACATCCTCCCCATAGAGGAGGTAGAACAAGGCCAGTATCAGAATTCAAGAAAGCATGGGATAAATACAGAGCTTCTCTGAGGGAGTGGTAGGGATTTGCAGCTAAGTAGTTGGTGTGGATGATCTTTTTCTGCCATCATGTTTCTATGTTTCATAACCCCCCAGCAGTAGAACAGGGCCCATGTGGTGGCACCGCAAATGTTGAAGTGCCAGTGGAGTTCCCAATCCCAGCCGACAGAAGAGGAACACCTGAGTGAGAGAGGAGAAGTGTAAGAGGGGAAAAGAGGGGAGGGGAAGGCAGTGTGAATGAGAGGTGGATGAGAGGAGGGAACAGGGATAAAAGGAAGGGAAGGCAGTGTGAGTTAGGGGTGAGAAGGGGAAGAAGAAGCAGTGAAAGGGGAAGGGAAAGGAGGAGTAAAGGACTGAGAGAGAAAGGGGATGGTGGAAGGGTTGAGAAAGGAGGGAGAAGTATTAAAAGCACAAGAGTGTATGGGGAATGTGAATAGGAGAGACTGCACCACAATCACACCACACTAACATTTACCCACTCCACACTCTGGCGGGGGGCAGAAGAGGCAGATGCTGAGGAAGGAGGGAGGTAGGTGGTAGGGTTTCCAGGGGTGTGGCAGGGTCACCATCTTCCTAGAAATATTTTTGACTGACACCCTATCTGCCATTACCTTTGTGGGGACTCTCTGCCCCCTGCCTCACCCTTCCCTGGCATTTCATGTTACCAAAAGGGCCAAAGCAGAAAACTCCAAGGGAGACTACGTCCACCCTCTCTACCCCTCCCCATGCATCAGAACTCCAAGCGGACCCCGCTTTGCCCCCCCCCCAACCATCTTAGGGCCTCATTTTCTAAAGTATCACAGGCCTGCGATACTTTAGAAAATTACGTTAATGGAGGGGGTCAAAACGGGGGGGCAGTCCTGCGCTAGCCAGCGGCGATCGCACCGCCGTGGTGCGATTGCTGCAGGTTTCGCACCCAAAAGCACCACCGTGAAAGGTGGTGCTATTGGGCGTGAAATAGGACATGAAAAGGCTCCTTACCTTTTCACCGTCCGCACCTTCTTTGCAGAGTCAGCCCCGGTGACGCCCCGACTCCTCTTCTTCCGGGGCCGACTCCGCCCCCATATCGCTAGCGCACGCTTGCGCTGACAACGCAAGACTGTGCTGCTAGCGCAAGCATGTGCTAGCATTGGAAAATGAGGCCCTTAGTGATTTAAATATTGTATATGAGATGTGATCCTCTGTGTTATACAAATTGTGCGGATGATGACAATAATAATAATAATAATAATAATAATTAAAGCGATATAAGAATTATCCAAAGATATTTCTACACAAGCTTTCAAGATCACATAGCTCATTTCTTTCAATATAATATGCAAGCTAATTTATTTATTACCATTTGATTTTTCACTTTTCCCTACCGGCTATCATGATTCCCTCATTTTAAGAATGTGTGTGAGAAATCATGCTTAAAATAATGAGATTCTCAAGGTGTCCTATTAATATATAATTCAACACATAGCCTCTGTTTGGAATACAGTATTTGCCGTGTGATGTCAGTGTGTAAGGGGGATACAGTGACTCATAAATCCTTATGGTTTCTATTTCACTGCCATCTATTTTGCCATGATTGTATTTTTAAAAATGGTTCCCTTCGTGTAAATTCTTACCCTTCATAGCTGAAAACAACAAATCCTTGCACAGAATTTCAGTATTTTTATTGATGCTTTTTTTTTTGTTTGGAGCAAGGAAGGGAGAGAGAATTCAATATGTTTTATGAAGTCCATTATGTTTTAAGACCAGTTTCAATCTTTTCGGCCATAAATCAGCCAGACAGCCTACATTCCTGCTTACAGATGGAGGCAAAACTGAAAACAGACATAAAATACTCTCATGTTCCATTCTAAAGTTATAGGGCAATGAGGCCCCAAACCGCTCCTCTTCCACAGGTTATTGTGTACAGGAGGCTCGCAGCAAAAACCCATTGGATCTTAAAAAAAAAAAAAGGCAATCAAGCTCTGGAGCAGCCACTCTTATATTAGGCCACTACTGACAGCCGGTACCGTCTCAATACAATGAAACATGCTGTTACAAATTCAGCAGAGTAGCATACCCTCCTCGTCACCGACAGCTTTGTCTCCCACATTCCTCCATTTTCACCTGCCTAGAATCTATTTAATGTATCTTTGGCTCCAGCAAAATCAACAGCTATCAAAACACCTGTAAAAACCTCCAGCGGTGCGGAGAAAATCCTTTTGGGGGATACGTAACTAGGGACCAGATTTTGGCACAAGCACAATAAGAAAACAAAGCAAAACCTTGACATTACCAGCATTTACTGACACTGTGTGGCAAAATTGCCAGCATCTGTAAACCTAAGACTCGAGGACTGGCTGCTCTTGATAATCGGGGCTGAGGATGGAGGAGAAGCTTTTGTGTCAGAGGATTGGGGCCAGAGTGCGGGAGGGAGAAAGAGGCGGCAGCAGCAGCAGACCAGGGCACAGGAGGGGAAGGAGGAAGATGCACTAGGGACTGCAGGTTGGGACTTGGACAACAGGAAGGAGGGAGCAGAGATCGGGTCCTGAAAGGGAGGAGGGAACAACAATAATAGATCAAGGTCCAGGAAAGAGGGACAGAGAAGGCAGCAGCTGCAGTGGTAAACTGGAGCCGATTGGTGAGTTTTGCATGTATTGATAAGCCACAAAAAGTAAAATGAAACAATATGAAATGTCCTTTTCTAAAGGAAAAATGTGATAAACATGAGTCACTGTGCATATGTGTAGCAAGTCAAGGAAGCATTCCCAGTAGCACCTCAATCTCATATATTTGATTCTCTAAGCAAGGCAAACACTTGTCTAGTGCTAAATCACAGCAACGTATGTAATCCTTGTATCAGAGGTCATCTTAATTAGGATGAGGGTTCTTTTATAAAGTCGTCAATTGGAGTGTAGTGGACCAGTGAGTGAACTCCCATTCAATGTAAGGGTGAGCAATCCTCTATGTAACACAGGTAACCCAGTGCTAAAACCCGAGAATAAGTCCATAGTACTCCTTCAGCAATTCAAAAGGTCTCCTTTATTTAAACAGGAATATATTTACAAGTTGCATTCACAGGAGCAATGAGTGATACAAAGTCTGAGTTCATGTGCACAGCAAATCAGATTGTTAAATTTGAAAATCCAATACAGCATAGTTGGGATTAAGTTTCTTAAAATCCAATCCAACACTTCATGCAAAAGTTGAAGAAATTGTGTTGCGGTGATCAAATTTGCAGATGATACAAAATTACTCCAAGTTCTTAAATGATGATAATGAGTTAGAGTACAAGAATTAGATAGATGTAGATTATTGTAGTACGATATATTTTAATAACACTTTTATTTCTTTTTTAGCATTATGTGTTTGTTTGATATTATTTAAATTTGTATGTAAAACGTTATCTGCATTGAACAAGTAAGGATTTGCAGACTATATGATTTTTTAATAAATAAAAATAAATAACTAAATCACAAGTATATTGAGAAAAATTGCAAGAGGATCTTGCGAGAATGGAAGACTGGGTATTTAAATGGCAGATGAAATTTAACGTGGACAAGTGCAAAGTGATGCACATGGGGAAAAGCAACCCACACTGTAGTTACACGGTGTTAGGTTATGTACTAGGAGTAACCACCCAGAAAAAGGGCCTCGGCATCATGGTGGACAATACTTTGAAATCCTCAGTTCAGTGCGTGGTGGAAGTCAAAAAAGCAAGCAAAATGTTAGGAATTATTAGGAAAAGAATGGAGAATAAAACAGCAGACATCATAATGCTTCTGCATTGCTCCATGATGAGACTGCACTTAAAGTACTGTGTGCACTTCTGATCACTGCTCCTCAAAAAAGATACAGTTGCATTGGAAAAGATATAGAGAAAGGTGACCAAAGTGATAAAGGGAACGGAATGGCTCCCCTATGAGGAAATGCTAAAGAGGTTAAGACTCTTCAGTTTGGAGAAGGAATGGTTGAGAGGAGATATGATAGAGGTCTACAAAATCATGACTGGAATAGAAAAGGTAAATGTAAATCGGTTATTTACTCTTTCAAAAAATACAAAGATTAGGGGACACTCCATGAAGTTAGGAAGTAGCACATTCAAAACTACCATAATTGGAGAAAAACATTTTCAGTCAACAGACAATTAAGCTCTGGAATTCATTACCAGAGTATGTGGTTAAAAGGCAGTTAGCATAGCTGCATTTAAAAAAGGTTTGGACAGATTCCTGGAAGAGAAGTCAATAAATTGCTATTAACCAAGTAAACTTAAGAAATAAACACTACTTATCACTGCCATGTACTTGTGACTTGGATTGATCACTGTTGGAAACAGGATACTGGGCTTGATGGATCCTCAGTCTGGCCTTTTTCCTAATTTAAATTTAATTTGGAGGTTTGGGATCAATGGTTTCACTATTCAATAGACAAATCATCGAATATCTTACTCCAGCTTCAGAAAAGGTACTTAGAGTAAAGCCCTTGGATTTTAAAATATGCCACATCTCCCGAGCTTTCCCCAGGAAATGATCTACTTACTCATTTTCTACCAATGGATTTGGGTCCCATGGTTACAATATGGAAGGGTCCATTCATGCTCACAGATCCAACCTTTACTGAGGTAATAATGATACTGATTTCAGTTTCTTTCAGGAATAAATATATTCTACAATTGGATTTCATAGTCCTCCCAGGAGCTAAAGTAAGCTTTGCAGAATGCTTAGCAACCACTCACTAAGCCATGACTTGAGGAGCTTCCACTCTCAGCTTACCACTGCTCTTCATACAACCAATGTGCATTAAACCAGAAACAGAATCAGGCATCTCCAGTCCCAGAGTGCCACAGACAGGTTTAGTTTTCAAGATACAAGCAAATATACCTCATGCATATTCATTGTGGATATCCTGAAAACCAGACTTGTGACACTCCAGGACCACAGTTGCCTACCCCTACACCAAACACTACTACAAGACTGGACATCTTTCCCTGAAGCATGCTCATAAACATGCTTATGTTCCACCAAAAGGGCTTGAAACATAGAGTTTCAAGTTTCCTGGCCGATACTATGTGGTACAGGGGTCACTCACAGGTTTATTTCATTTGTAATTCCTGCCTCTGCATAAACCTCAGAATGAAACCATGATCTCTTAGGGACAAAGCATCTTCATGAGTGGGGAGGTGGCAGTGAGACCAATATAGAGAGACAACCTATATTTAGAGAAATGTTCCAAGATTGCTTGTTGATATATATTCTCTTTCTTTCTTTCTTTCTTTCTTTATTTATTTAAGAGGTTTTCTATACCGGCATTCGTGATTAAAAATCACATCATGCCGGTTTACATATAACAGGGGGTGTGAACAACAGAAACGGAACATTGACGAGTGCAAAAAAGTTCTTAAAGTTACATCACAACAGGGATCGAATAACTGGGTAGAGAAATAGAGAAAGATAATCGAGCAGTTAGTATAACTATTTACATTAAATTGGGAAGTCTCTTATAAGATATTGCTGTTATTCAATTGGGATCAGGGAAGGCTTGTTTAAATAGCCAAGTCTTGAGCCTTTTTCTGAAAGTAGGTAGACATGGTTCTTGTCTCAGATCTGGGGGAATAGAATTCCATAATGAAGGTCCGGCTGTGGAGAAGGCTCGGTCTCTGAAAGTTACGTGGAGAGTGGTTTTGGTTTGCGGAACGAGGAGAGATCCTCTATAGGCTTCTCTGATGGGTCTAGAGGATGTGTGTCGTCTAAGAGGGATCTGTAGATCAAGCGTAGTATGGTGATGGATAGCTTTATAGATGATGGTGATAGATTTGTGGAGAATTCTAAAGTGTATTGGCAGCCAGTGTAAGATCTTGAGAGTGGGAGAGATGTGATCTCTTCTCCTGGTGTTAGTCAGAATTCTCGCAGCAGAGTTCTGGAGCATCTGAAGGGGTTTAATGGAAGCGGAAGGGAGACCAAGTAAGATAGAATTACAATAGTCTATTTTAGAAAAGATAACTGCTTGAAGAACCGTTCTGAAGTCTCGCACATGAAGGAGGGGTTTGATTCTTTTCAGAACCTGTAGTTTATAGAAGCCGTCTTTTGTAGTTTGTTTGATGAAGGATTTTAAGTTAAGATGGTTGTCGATAATAGTTCCTAAGTCCCTTGTTTGAGTAGTAAGTGGGATGTTGGAAGGCATGGAGAGGGGTTACTGTTTTCTGGTGAGATGATAAGAAGTTCCGTCTTGGCCGTATTTAATATCAAGTTTAGACTAGTGAGAAGGAGATTGATTTCTTGAAGGCAGATTTCCCAAAATTCCAGGGTTTTGGTGATGGTTTCTTTGATGGGGATCAAGATCTGCACATCGTCGGCGTATAGGAAGTGAGTTAGTTTCAAGTGGGTTAGCAGTTGGCAAAGCGGAAGAAGGTATATATTAAAGAGAGTAGGGGAAAGGGAGGAGCCCTGAGGAACTCCTAGAGATGAAGTATAGCGGGAGGATTCTTTGTTATGGATTTTAACCTTATAGCCTCTATTGCTGAGGAAAGTGTTGAACCATGATAGTGCAGTTCCTGTAATTCCTATGTTTGCCAGTTGATTGAGGAGGATGGAGTGGTTAACAGTATCAAATGCAGCCGAGAGATCTAAGAGAATAAGTAGAAAGGATTGGCCTTTGTCAAGACCCATGATGATATGGTCAGTCAGGGATATGAGAAGAGTTTCCGTGCTTAAAGCTTTGCGGAATCCATATTGGGAGGGGGTATAGTATTTTGTGATCTTCCATGTAGTTGGAGAGTTGAGTGTTGACCAGCTTTTCCATGATCTTGGCAATAAATGGAAGATTGGAAATCGGGCGGAAGTTGTTGGGGTCTTTGGGGTCTAGATTAGGTTTCTTTAAGAGCGATTTTAGAGAAGCTAGTTTAAGGTCATCTGGAAATAGTCCCCGTGATAAAGAGCAATTGATGATGTCAGCCAGTGTTTTGGAAATTGTTTCTGGTATTAGAAGTAGGAGCTTTGTAGGTATTTGGTCGAAGGGGTGGGAGGAAGGTTTCATTTTCTTAAGTAACAAAAGGATCTCAGAGGCTGTGATGGGTTCGAAAGATTCAAAGGAAGTTCCTTTGTTTAGTATCTGCAGAGCATTCGTGAGAGAAGTGTTACTGGGGGTCAATCGCTTCAGCAAGTTCGATATTTTGTCTTGGAAGAAAGTTGCCAATTCCTCAGCTTTGGATTGAGCTAGGTCTAATGGAATATCTGGAGTGCTGATGTGTGTCAGGTTAGATATGTAAGTGAAAAGAGCTTTTGCGTCAAATACAAGGTCATGGATTTTGCTAGCATAATAATCCCTTTTAGATCTTAGGGTGGAGTTCTTGTATTGATGGAGAGCTAGTTTGTAGGCGGCTAAGGTGCTGGGGCAGGGGGCGTTACGCCATTTGCTTTCTTTCTGCCTTAGGCTCTGTTTGAGTTTACGAAGGTTGCTTGTGAACCACGGTTGTCTTTTTGTTGGGTTCGGGTTTAGTTTTTTTGTTGAGAGGGGACATAGTTTGTTTGCCACTGCCTCCGTGATATTGCTCCAGGAGAGGATAGCTGAGTTGGGGTCAGAGAGGTTAATGTGAAGAAGCTCAGAAGCGAGCTGGTTGCTGAGGTCGTCGGAAGAGCAGGGTTTTCTGTAAAGAAATGAAGATTTCGACGGGAGGTTTTTCCTGAATTGTGTCAGAGTGAAGGTGGCGGTGATTAATGAGTGATCTGACCATGGGACCGGAGTGCAGGAAGACTTAAATGATGAATTCAATTGCTAGGAAGTATGAAGAATTCTAAGCTGTGGAAACAAAACTTAACTTTTTGTATAAAAGCCACAGATACAATTGGATGGGCCTACCATAGCCTTTTTATACCTCTTCAGTCTCTACTCTCATTTAAGCCAATAATTATTTATTTATTTATAACAATCTCATATTCCGCATCTTCCAAAATAAGTTACAAAAATATACACTAATAATAAAACAAATAATAGACATATAAAAACAGACACACATACAAAAAAATTAAAACTGCTTGTTGTTAGAAGAAATACTCCATATTACTTAAAAGCCTCAATGAAATAAAAAGCTTTCACCTTCTTTAGAAAGGTTTTAAGATCTTTTTCTTCATGGATCTCAACAGGAATAGCATTCCATAAGTACTGTATGTGCAGAGATAGTAGACTTAACATTCACCAGGATCTGGGCTCATTACATTTCTACAGCTTTCTCCTAGTTAGTTTTGAATGCTCTGGCGTGTATAGGGCCTCTCTAGCTCAAGAACATTGGAACGAAAATAACCAAAAAACAGCATTCAAGAAAACTAAACAAAATATCGAAGCTATGAAAACTTGTAATAGTCACACTTCATCAATGAAAGGAAGGTGCACAAGCAGGCTGGTATTTAACTATCTCAGCATGTGTAATCCTAAATCACATCTTCCACAGATGCATCAGAAAAGAAGCATTTCATTCATCCCAGTAGGATTATAGATAGGATTATAGAAGGTGCTGGGGAGGAGACAGCTTTCATGGTACATGTGAGCACCAACGATGTAGGAAAATGTGGGAAAGAGGTTCTGGAAGCCAAATTTAGGATTTTATGTAGAAGGCTGAAATCCAGAACCTCAAGGGTAGCATTCTCTGAAATTCTCCCATGTGCAGGTCCCCAGAGACAGGGAGAGCTCCGGAGTCTCAATACGTGGAAGAGATGATAGTGCAGGGAAGAGGGACTCAGTTTCGTAAGGAACTGAGGAACCTTTTGGGGAAGGGAGAGACATTTCCAAAAGGATGGGCTCCACCTTAACCAGAGTGGAACCAGGCTGCTGGCGCTAACGCGCTAACTTTTAAAAAAGAGATAGAGCAACTTTTAAACTAGAACAAGGGGGAAAGCTGACAGTCGCTCAGCAGTGCATGGTTCGGAGGGAGATATCTTCAAAGGATACTAATGAAACAGGAGAGTTAGGGCATCCCAACAGAGAGGTTCCAATGAAAGCAAACGTAGTTCATGTTCCTAAAAGTAAAGAATCACCTGAGCTAAAGAATTCCAAATTATCCCTATCAATTGAAAAGCAAAACAAAAAATGCACTTTGAAATGTCTGTATGCCAATGCCAGAAGTCTAAGAAGTAAGATGGGAAAGTTAGTGTATAGCAGTAAATGATGAGATAGACATAATTGGCATCTCAGAGACCTGGTGGAAGGAGGATAACCAATGGGACAGTGCTATATCAGGGTACAAATTATATCGCAATGATAGGGAGGATCAACTTGCTGGGGGTGTGGCACTTTATGTCCGGGAGGGTATAGAGTCCAACAGGATAAAGATCATATAAGAGACTAAATGCTCAGTAGAATCTATATGGGTAGAAATCCCATGTGTGTAGGGTAAGATTATAGTGATAGGAGTATACTACCATCCACCTGGACAAAATGATCAGACAGATGATGAAATGCTAAGAGAAATCAGGGAAGCTAACCAATTTGACAGTGCAGTAATAATGAAAGATTTCAATTACCCCAATATTGACTGTTGATAGTACCCTGGTAGAGAGTGCATCAAGCTAGGGTGAGAGAATATTGTAGAAATCTCATCTTTGTGTGACTTTCCTCACTCTAAATCACGTCAAATCTTCACTGATGTGTACTGTGCTGTTCGTACGTCTCACTGTGCATGTAAAACTGACCCCAAACCCTAGATCACCACCAAAACCTCACCTCAAGTTACTAGCTGGCACTCCTATAGTGGTATAAAAAGTTGACTACTATGTTTGCCATCTGAGTCTCTCTCTCTCTCACAAATCCAGCTTTGGGCACAGCTTAACACCAGGAAAAAAGGGGTAGTTATTTCCAGCATGGATTACGCTATCACACTGTGCAATAATGCCTCTCATTTTCATAATTCCCTCCCCAATCGCACCCTTTGAATAAATTTTAAAAATGTGTATTCATGCCGCGCATTGTGATAAATATCTCATGTGTTAGGGCCCTAATGCCGAGATAACACCATAACACATTTTTTTTTTTTAATTTATACTTTATTCAATTTCTTAATACATTTACAAAGAAAAAGAAAGTAACATTTTGGAAAAACACACTGTACTTTTGAAAGCAATTATAATAAAAGAAAACATTCAATTATGTTTTTTACCAATTTTTAATTCCACAATATGGGAAGTCATCACATATTAAAAAAAAATATTTGCTAAAATAAAAAGGAAAATTCACTCTTTGAATACAAGAGCCTATCTATTTTATACCAGTTATATTACCCAATAAACTGTTAGATTCCCCTCCTCCACTCTTATCTGTAAGAAAAACTTCTAAATGTGCTGGGTCAAAGAAGATAAACTTATTTTTTTGATATATAATAATGCATTTGCATGGGAATTTGATAAAGAAGGTGGCTCCAATTGAAGCCACCCTCTGTCTCATTTCAAGAAATTCTTTTCTTCTTGACTGGGTAGCCCTTGAGACATCCGGAAAAGCCTGAACTATTTGGCCACAAAATTTAAAGCTTCTGTTTTTAAAGTATTTCTGCATTACCAGATTTTTCTCCTGCTCCAAACCAAATGCCACAATCAATGTGGCCCTTGTATGGATATTGTCCTGCGACGCTTCAAGAAATGATGTCAAGTTAGGGCTTTGTGCAGCAAGTTGGTCTATACCACCTTCTGATGTTCCCTCTATTCTTCTCATATTTGAAATATAATACATCTTGGAAATCGATAGATCACTTAATATTCCCAAAATTTCTTTTACATATTTTTTAAACAGTTATTGTGCTGATATCAACCTTGTGTAAGGAAAATTCAAGAACCGTACATTTTTACTCCTTAAACTATTATCTAAATTTTCAACTTGCTTATATAACATTAAAGAGTCCTTAATGAAGGTGGCTCCACTTGTCTGCAGTGATGTAATTTGTGCTACCGAAGCAGCCCCTGTTTGTTCCATACGTTCAATTCGTGTCCCATAGTCTTTCAGCGTTTCCTTTGTCTGGGCTGAGAAATTGGTGGACTGAGCCATTGATAGAGAGAGATTCTTCTCTATCTTGGTAACAGCTCTCCATACATCAAGGAGAGTAATATTTTCAGGGTCTGGATCTGGGAGTATTGGCAATTCAGTCATTTCTACAACCGGATTGTCTCTACTTTCCACAGTAACTACAGAGTCCTGAACTGATGGAACATTATTGCTTTCCTTGTTAGGTCTTACATCAATCAATTTTGGGGTAGTTACACCGTTACTAACCCCATTATTGATTGGAGACATATTGGGTATCTGGTGTGGGGTGGGACTAGCTGTTGCTCCCGACGAGAAAGAGATATCAGAGATGACTTCCCTCGAAGTCTGACTCATCCTTCTCGCTAAGTGGATATCCATGGGACCCCTTACTTCCTTTGCGACTGGTGTAGATACCGCAGGCTTCAGCTTCCGCTTCTTCCCCATCAGATCGAATTATTTTAGTCCGACAGCAGATTTTTCCCCAGGGGTGCGCCCCTTTGGCGCGCGGCTTCGGCAGCGCGCCGGCGGCTGTGCGCCGCTGCAACTCGGTTTAAATAGTCGCGGCTGTCTCTCCCGGATGACGTCGGGGAGGGAGGGTGGAAGTCCGATTCTCTCTCCCGGGCTCAGTCCTTTGCACCCCGCTTCTCTTGGGCAGCTCTTCCAGCAAGGCTTCCACTGACCTGACGCCGTGACTCGGTTTAAATAGTCGCGGCTGTCTCTCCTGGATGACGTCAGGGAGGGAGGGCGGAAGTCCGATTCTCTCTCCCGGGCTCAGTCCCTTGCACCCCGCTTCTCTCGGGCAGCTCTTCCAGCAAGGCTTCCACTGACCTGACGCCGCGACTCGGTTTAAATAGTCGCGGCTGTCTCTCCCGGATGACATCGGGGAGGGAGGGCGAAAGTCCGATTCTCTCTCCCGGGCTCAGTCCCTTGCACCCCGCTTCTCTCGGGCAGCTCTTCCAGCAAGGCTTCCCCACCATAACACATTTTGATGAATGACTCTCTTAATTAGTTAGCCTACTAACTATAGCCAGCAAAGTTTAGGACAGCTCTTTTTCTCGACCAGTCTTAGCCAGCTAAGTCATCTGGCAAATTCTGAATATCAGAGTTAGCCCGTTAACTTAGCAAATTCTGAATATCAGAGTTAAGTTATGCCCCTGGACCACCCCTAACTTATCTGGCTAAATTCTAGCTGCCTAACTTATTAGCCAGCTAGATTTTAGGAAGATAAAGGCTGAACATAGTCGGGTAAGCCATTTAGATGGATAACTATTAAGTTATCCATCTAAATGGCTTTTGAATATGGACCTCAGTCTAAAGAATATAGTCTTCGTTGTAGCTTTTTGCAGAGTTAATCAGATCAAATGCATTATACGTGCCTGTCTATCAGTTAATGTATATTCTCTTTAAAGGAGAATTACTGTAATTTACTCCTGAGAACATGCTCCCTCACAATGCACCACCTCGCCACTGGGCCTCCACTACTTCTAACATATCTGCTTACTTCCTGAAATGTACATTGGGTGATTGACAGGTGGCTGAACGCAACTTTGGTCCCACTTCTGGAAGTGTGCCAGGAAAGGGAATAGGTGGAACTGCAGCATTACAGAGTTTGTTAGTATGCCGCTGACCAGCAAGGCAGTGAGGAGCTAGCAAGCTGCTGTAGTAAGGAAGCAGAAGTAAGAAACTTTAGGTAATATCGGTAGGAGGGACAGCAGATGAAAGTGATTTTGCTGTCCCTTGCAGTTTGCCACCTGGGTCATGCCAGCCCTGATAAGGAACTCTATAATGCACATTCAAACAGCTAGAATTGTAAAAAAATATATAAATAATTAAAAACGTCCTAAGTTACATCAGATGTTTAAATTGAAATGAAAAAAATTGTACCTTTGTCTTTATTCTTCACATCTTACTTTTCTTTCATTTTCTGGATCTCCTGATTCCTTGTTTTCATTTCTCCCTCCAACTGATTTTGTCAGTTCTCTCTCTCCCCCCCCCCCCCCCCCCCCCCCCCATCTCTCTGCCTTTCTTCCATCCACCTGCATATCACAACTCTTATTCTTTTGCACCTTGAACATTTTTTTTTCACCTATCACCTTTTTATTTCCCATCTTATTCATCCTTTAGCCCATCTTGGCCTTCTCTCACCTATCTCTCCCTGCAACCCAGCTATAGTATCTACCCTTACTTCTTCTGAGCTCTATGTCAATAATTTTTCCCTTGCTCCTTCCCAGTCTTCCATCTTATTGTCTTTCTCATACCCTTCTCCTCCCCTCTCACTTCATCTCTCTTTGTACTCCATTTTTCATTTTCTCTTCCCCTTCCCAATGTCTCCCTCCCCTGGTGCCCACTCTACCTTCACATTCTCTTCTGACTCCCTGCTTTCACCTGTAGCTCCCTTCTTTCCTCCCCTCCCTCTTGTATGGTCCCCTGCTATCTCTCTCTTTCTCTCTCTCTCCTCCCTCATGGTTCCTTGCACTTACCAACCCCTGTGGCTCCCCTCTGACACCCCTATTTCAGTGTTGCCAAGTTTCTCAGCACCAACAAGCCCTATTTTGTAATTCTTTTACAATGCAGAGATTCTTCTGGGATGCCTGCAAGGTTGCAGCAGTTAGACAGCATGATAAAGAACAAGCTATAGGGCTTTAAAGCAGAAAGAGACTTGACAGGAGCAGAGCTACAGTTTGTTAAATGTTTTCCTTCTCCAATGACTGTGACCGGCAGAAGGAAGAGAAGGAGGAGTCCCATGCATTAGCAGTTTACAACTTTTCTTCACTCTCCCATTCTCGGCAAAACATAACCTCGCTCCCTAAGCCCCAGGTCCTGTCAGGGAGTCAAGCCACTTAAAAAAAACTAAACCATGGTAAAAAATCGGTACTTGGTGCAGCTGTTTGTACACACAATAGATGTGAAGACAAAGTGATTTAAAGCCCTGATGGCTCTTTGAATTTGTGTAGCTCTCAAGAGATTGTTTTTGCCAATACTGCTGCTATTTATTCTCCTCCCTCTCCCTGCCCCCTCCTAGAAGCTGCTTCCCTATGCAGATGCACTCTGCAAATTCTGTTTGGCAGCCCTGGGAAAAGAAGGAGTTGGAGGGGCCTTTGCAGCAGAATGATTTGGAAAGGCTGGAGGAGTGACAGCTGGGGAGGGACCTGAAGAGAGACAATGGCATGAGGTGAGATGAGATGAGATGAGCAGTAGTTGGAAGTGAAGGGAACAGTGGAGTAGCTGCAGCAAAAGCTGGAGGAACAATGTATAGAGGAACATCAGCTGGTAAGGGAAAACGAGCTACAGTAGCAGCTGGAGGTATATGTATTTGGGGGCATGGAGGGGGTCACTGTGATTTTTAGCACTAGCGATGCTTTCTAATGACTACTGTAGCTGTCAGACTGCAGAAGAAACACCCGGGTACCAGAAACGTAGACAACGATATGACTACAAATATGCTTATCCCAAAGCTCTGAGCAGCAAAAAAAGAGCTCCAGTCAGCATCCACAAGAAAAGAAACTCTTGAAAAAAGCATAGGGCAACCAGATGAAATTTTGGTCAAACCCAAATTTTGAGAATCTTGCTGAAGGTGACTGGTGCTCATAAGTAGCTCAAAGTCAGAGAACAGATGGGAAGGAGATGGAATCTCATTAAAGACTGAAAACAATTTCATAAAGAGGGTTGCTCCTTTTTAACATTGACACTTTAAACCTGTTTCTCTTCCAAAGTAGGGGTAAGTCCTGCCAAAGCAGGAAAATAAAATGGCTGTAAATCATGGCACATAAGGGTAGTGCTTAAGCTAAGGGGACTTTAAAACCAGAAAATACCCAAACTATAAAAACATCAATCTTAATAGAGAGATAGATTGAGGGCTTATGACAATTTAAGAGCTCTTCTCAAAAGACAGTTTTCTGACCTGTTCCAGAAGTGTGCGGAGAGCAGTCCCCATGAGAGACTCCTTGGGAAGTAAAAAATCATGGGATAGGAGGCACTTTCCTATTGCGGATTGGTAACTAGTTAAAAGACAAGAAAAACTCCTCTCTCCACACCCTCTCCAAATGGTCAGTTTTCCAAATGGAGAAAGATCATAAGTGGAGTGCCACAGGGATCTGCACAGGGACCTGTGCTCTCTAACATATTCATAAGAGATCTGGAAAAGAAAATGAGTGAAGTAATCACATTTTCAGATGACACACACTTATTCTAAGTTGTTAAGACAGCAGGGGATTGTGAGGAACAGCAAAAGGACCTTGCTAGACTAGGAGACAGGGCATCTGAATGGCAAATTAAATTACTGTGGAAAATTGAAAAATGATATTCATTGGGAAAAAAAAATTCCCAACTACAGGTACACCATGCTAGGTTCCATATTAGGAGTCACCACCCAGGAAAAGGACATTGGAGTTCTGGTGGATGATACATTGAAATCTTCAGCTCGATGTGCAGCAGCAGTAAAAAAAAAAACAAAAAACAACAAATAGAATGTCAGGAATGATCTGGAAAGGAATGGACAGTAAAATGGAAAATATTATATTGCCTCTGTATGAAGCCATGGTGCACCCATACCTTGAATACCGTGTGCAGGTCTGGTCGCCCCATCTCAAAAAACAGAGCAGAACAAGAAAAGGTGTAGAGGAAGGTGACAAAAATGATAAAGGGGATGGAACGCTTCTCCTGTGATGAGAGTCTACACAGGTTAGGGCTCTTCAGCTTGGAAAAGAGATGGCTGAGAGGGGACATGATAGAAGTTTATAAAATCATGAGTAGGGAGGAACAGGTAAATAAAGGATGGTTCTTTACCCTTTCAACTAATACTAAAACCAGGGGACACTCCATGAAACTAAAAACCAGCAGACAAATTGTAGAAAGTACTTCTCCATTCAACGCAGAATCAAGCTGTGAAATCTGTTGCCAGAGGATGTGGTCAAGGCGACTAGCATAGCAGAGTTTAAAAGAGGTTTGGACAAGTTACAGGAGGAAAAGTCCATAAAACATGATTAGCCAGGAAGACTAGAGAAAGCCATTGCTATCCTTGATAGTGAATGACCAGCACTGGAGATATTTGGTATCTTCTTAAAATCCTGATAAATTATTAGGGTCCGATATTCAGCGCCACTTAGCTGGATAAGTTTCAACTTAGCTAGCTAAGTGGCAGTAACTGAATGTTTGGCTGTGTTTAGCAGCTGCCAGTTAGCCAGATAACTACTAATCTGGCTAAGTAGTTAGCCAGCTAAGTGGTGGACGAGACAGGGGCATAATGGAGAGAAGATACTTGTCCGGCTAACTTAGCTGGATAAAGTTAACTGAATAAGTAGCAATATTTTAGACTTATCTGGCAAAATTAGCTGGGTAAGTTAGACCTACCATTGAGTGGGTCTAAAATGAGCTGGATAAATCGACTTGACTAACCAAACGTTATCTAGTTATATTCGACAGTGTAGTCGAATCGCTGAATATCTCAGCTGTTAGCTGGAAATGTTTATCTGGCAATGTTCTGAATTCGGACCTCCTAAAATAGAAATAAAGACCTATATTATTAGCTCTTTTATGGTAGAAAATGAATTACAGTAGTTGGCCATCTTGAGCTATCATGGACATTCTTTATGGTTCATGAATATCACAATCAGTGTTAGTAAAATGGAAATTTGCTGACAATTGCTTATCTGTAGCGTAGCAACAGAAATATGCTGATTGAAGCTGAGAAAATTGATCAGCTGAGCCAGTTACTGAGGAGCTGCTGCTGAGTCTCTTAGTATAATGTGCATATCTTTGCTGCTGCACCATGTTTGCAGAAACTAAGTGACAAGACTAATAGAAATGCAAGACAAAGCTAAATAAGTCACAAAAGAAATAGGAGCAAGTAAGTTAGGAGAATGGGGAAAAAAACAACTCGTAAACATGAGAAAAGAAAGTCCTTCACCAAAGATGTAAGATATCACAAATATCAGATACCACAAGAGCTGAACCACATGTTTTAACACTATAGTCACAGCCCCTAGTCCTGCAATAGCTCAAGGACAGTGGCAATTCTATGATAGAGTTGCACCTTTGCTAATGAAACTTTTAACTTTATAAACATAGTTGTTTTCGGTCCTTTCTTATATGCCTATGTAATTTAGTTAGTTTTTTTCTAGCTTTTATTTGAGTAAGGGAAGGGGGATCTTAGTAAGCAGCACAGGGAAGGGTGGAAGGTGGCATCAGCTTAGGGATTAGTATGGAGAGGAGTTAGAGGGAGGAAGGGAGGAAGGATTGGAGAAGGGGAAATCTAATGGGAAGGTGAGTATTGGGAGGATCAGGGAAAGAGAATCAGGAATGGAGGCTGGATGGGAGAAGAGGGGATTCAGAATTGAGAGAATTCATTCATCATACACACACGCATATGCTTACACACATACTCACATGCACACTCACACTCACTTAGACATACACCCAGTGCTAAACCCCTCCCTCACACACCCTCACCAATTTATCTTCTCACACACAGACATATTATTTGTCTATAGGGGCAGAATGTGAAGAGTGCAAGGGGGAAAAGTGCCCACTCACCACACATCATTCACTCCTCCACATCAACTCAACAACACATACCACCTGCAGTAGCTCATACATGCACCCCATCCATCACCATATACCCCACCTCTACATTCACACACCCTCTCCAAGCCTTCTGACCTATACCCTTCCCCACTGAATGCTCCTCCCCCCAGCACACAGACACCTACAACCATTCTTCCACCCCCAATAAACCAAATGCAAGACACTGATAATGTACACATCATAAAACTCACTTTCTGACATTGCTATGCAAGTTATTACTTTTTCTTATATGGTGGGTCCCTTAACAGCAACACCCACTCAGTCAAAGGAAGGGTGGGATGAAGACTTCTATAGCTCACTCCCACCCTTACTTTCATTAATGTCACTTGCCCTACCCAGCTTGCATTTTCCACCTAGACACAAACATGGAATCTAGAGCAGAGAGCCTAATGGCAGGTTTGGCAAACGAAGTGGGCAGGGACGCAGCCCCTAGTGTGTGTGCATATATATGTACCCAATAATATTGCAAAACAATAAACTGGAAGCAGTGTTCCCAAATTGTTTATCAAATGTCATCACTAAAAATGAACACTGAAAAATTCTTAAAGCATGGCTCACTCATGAAGGATGAAAAAGCCAGTTCATAACTCGCCACTCCCAGCAGCAAGAATAATATTTGCTGTTGTCGATGCCATACAGCTTTACAAGAAATTTTAATTTACCACTGGCTTAAAAATCATCCTTTAATTTACATTAGTGCATATATTTCAAATGTGGTGTATCAATCATTAACTAAATAGCAATAAATCAGAAGACCAACATAAAAGCAGACGTAATCCAATACATCAAAGTAATGCGGAATACCTTTCACATTTTAGCTTAAACAAAAGCATAGATATAACCCTAACCAAAGTCCTTCGTTTCACACAAATTAATGGCTTCCTCAGGAGGGTTATGTGACAATATGCTCAATTTATCTATTAGCGTCCATTTCAGATTTTAAGTCATGCAACTAACATTGGACTACCCCACCTAGCTTGTTCCCGCTACTCTCCTACCAGTTGCAATGTTAGGAGAGTAGCAGCTAATAGGAGAGTAGCAGGGATATGTCAGGTGTGGTGGTCCAGTGTTAGTTGCAAGAACTACTAAAAATACCCTTGCCAAAGGAAATCAGATTAGAGGGTACTTGGGAGGTGTATTTTTCATAGCTGGCCCCTAACCTCTGGAACTCCTTTCCCTTATACTTATGTCTTGAAAAATACTTTCATAAGTTTAAGAAACAACCCAAGACATGATTTTTCTCCCTTTATTATGATGTTTGATTGATTTTAGTTTAGGTTTTTTTTTTTTGTGCTATCCATTATTGGTATTGACTTTTATTACTTACCTTGCAGTTTATTCTTTTTATTTATTTATTTTATTTATTTAGGTGTTTTATATACCATTGTTCCAAATGAAGATCACAATGGTTTACAAGATCTGATACATATTTATAGTCAACGACCACATATAGTATGTTAGCATTCAACTTCTAGTCCGACACCCAATTATATACATGTTCCGATTCATAGTCATAAATATTCTAGGAAATTACACTAGCTACTGTATGTTCTAGTTCATATTTGTCCATTTTTATGGTCGATCTAACAGGAATACAGGTTCTAATTCTACTAACCTATTGCTCGCTCTATTAACATTATCTCTGGCTCTGATGTAGTTGTTATCAGATTACTGGTCTCTTATGTTAAATCATATGCTTTTCTAAAGAGCCATGTTTTCAGTTCATGCTTAAAATTCTTTCAGTCTGTTATCCGATGTATTGATTCTGGAAGAAAGTTCCACAACTTGGGGCCAGCTATGGAAAACATTTGGTCTCTTATTTGCGTTAGGTGTGTGAGCTGAGTTGAAGGTACCATATGCAGTCCTTTGTTTTGTGATCTTAGATCTTTCTGTGGTGTGTAGTGTTGAATTGTCACTCCTAATAAACATGGGTTAATATTGTTGATGATACTGAACATTAGAGATAAAACTTTATAGTGAATTCTGGATTGTACAGGAAGCCAGTGCAGTGCAATCAGTGAGGGGGTGAGGTGCTCAAATTTCCTTGTTCCTAGTAAACATTTTGCAGAGGCATTTTGAAGTAGTTGTAGTGGTTTTAGTAGACTTGATGGTAGTCCTAGTAAGAGAGAGTTGCAGGAGTTTAAATTTGAAAATATAAGTGTTTGTAAGACAGTACGGAAGTCATGAATAGTTAACAAGAGTTTCAGTCAATGTAATATTCTTAGCTTGGAGTACCCTATTTTGATTCATTTGCTAAAAGTCATGGGATAGGAGGCAATGTCCTTTCGTGGACTACAAACTGGTTAAAAGACAGGAAACAGAGAGTAGGATTAAATGGTCAATTTTCTCAGTGGAAAAGGGTAAACATTGGAGTGCCTCAGGGATCTGTACTTGGACCAGTGCTTTTCAATATATATATAAATGATCTGGAAAGGAATACAATGAGTGAGGTTATCAAATTTGTGGATGATACAAAATTATTCAGAATAGTTAAATCACAAGCGGATTGTGATACATTACAGGAGGACCTTGCAAGACTGGAAGATTGGGCATCTAATTGGCAGATGAAATTTAATGTGGACAAGTGCAAGGTGTTGCATATAGGGAAAAATAACCTTTGCTGTAGTTACATGATGTTAGGTTCCATATTAGGAGCTACCACCCAGGAAAAAGATCTAGGCATCATAGTGGATAATACTTTAAAATCGTCAGCTCAGTGTGCTGCAGCAGTCAAAAAAGCAAATAGAATGTTAGGAATTATTAGGAAGGGAATGGTTAATAAAACGGAAAATGTCATAATGCCTCTATATCGCTCCATAGTGAGACCGCACCTTGAATACTGTGTACAATTCTGGTTGCCGCATCTCAAAAAAGATATAGCTGTGATGGAGAAGGTACAGAGAAGGGCAACCAAAATGATAAAGGGGATGGAACAGCTCCCCTACGATGAAAGGCTTAAGAGGTTAGGGCTTTTCAGCTTGGAGAAGAGACGGCTGAGGGGGGATATGATAGAGGTCTTTAAGATCATGAGAGGTCTTGAACATGTAGATGTGAATCGGTTATTTACACTTTCGAATAATAGAAGGACTAGGGGGCATTCCATGAAGTTGGCAAGTAGCACATTTAAGACTAATCGGAGAAAATTCTTTTTCACTTAGCGCACAATAAAGCTCTGGAATTTGTTACCAGAGGATGTGGTTAGTGCAGTTAGTGTAGCTGTGTTCAAAAAAGGTTTGGACAAGTTCTGGGAGGAGAAGTCCATTAACGGCTATTAATCAAGTTTACTTAGGGAATAGCCACTGCTATTAATTGCATCAGTAGCATGGGATCTTCTTAGTGTTTGGATAATTGCCAGGTTCTTGTGATCTGGTTTGGCCTCTGTTGGAAACAGGATGCTGGGCTTGATGGACCCTTGGTCTGACCCAGCATGGCAATTTCTTATGTTTTTATGTTCTTATGCTTATATGCTTTTCATAGTGAAGTTCTCGTTGATCTGAATTCCCAGATCTCGTATTTGATCCGAGGGAGTAATATTAGTGATTCCCAGATCTAGGATTGGTGGTTTGATTATTGTGTTGTCTTTCCTTAACCAAACTATTTCAGTTTTTTTTGGGTTTAGAGCTAGTTTCAGTTGCGAAAGTTTTTGTTGTATGTCTTTCATGTATGTTGACAGAGACGACACAGTTTTCTTGAATGTTTTGTCAAATGGGATATAGAATTGTATGTCATCTGCAAGTAGGAAGAAGTTGATTATTAGATTTTCTAATAATGTGCATATAGGCAGCAGATATATGTTGAATAGTGTGGCCGAGAGTTCTGAACCTTGTGGGACGCCTGGACCTTGGAATGATAGAGTCTAGCGATCTGAAGACAGTGAAGCAATGTGATAAAGTGATAGCTAAAGCCAGAAGAATGTTGGGCTGCATAGAAAGAGGAATAACCACTAAGAAAAAGGAGAAGATAATCCCCTTGTACAGGTCCTTGGTGAGGCCTCACCTGGAGTACTATGTTCAGTTCTGGAGACCGTATTTCAAAATGGACAGACAAAGGATGGAGGTGGTTCAGAGAAGGGTGACCAAAATGATTGGGGGACCAGGGGTCTCCATCAAATGACTTAAGAGAAGAGGCTGAAGGACCTAAATATGTATACCCTGGAAGAATGGAGGTGCAAGGGAGATATGATACAGACCTTCAGATAACTGAAAGGTTTTAATGATGCACAATCAACAAACCTTTTATGATGGAAAAAAATTAGTAGAACTAGGGATCAAAAAATGAAACTCCAGGAAGGACAACTCAGAACAAACATCAGGAAATATTTCTTCATGGAGAGAGTGGTGAATGCCTGGAATGCCCTTCCAGAGGAGATGATGAAGACAAAAACAGTGAAAGAATTCAAAGGGGCATAGGATAAACACTGTCAGGGGAAATTTAAAATGCTGGCGCCCGCAAATCCCAGGAGATATGTGCGTGGTCGGGCTGTACACATGCCGAGCGCATTTTCAGGGCCATGCACCTATCTCCCGGTATGCGCGGAAGTGCCGGGTTTTTTAAAAGGGCCGGGGGCAGGGGCCGGCCGGGACTGCACCATTATGTGCTGTTCTGGTGAAGGGTGCATTGGCTGGCTGCTGGCACGCAAAACTTACTTCTGCTCAAGAGAGCAGCTAAGCTCAAAAACAAAAAAACTATAGGGTAGGTAGGTCAGGTTTAGGAGTCTGGGATGAGAGGGGAAAAGGGAGGAAGGATAGGTAGGGGGTTAGGGAACTGGGGATGGCCCGATCGTATCACCGTGCACTGTTAAAGAAAATAACTACCCTTGCGCACGCGAGTGGATGCGCGCATGTTATAAAATCGGTGAGTCAATGTGTGCATGCTGGGAACCGCACATACATGCAGGAGCACTGGTGGAGTTCTGGCAGCCGCATGCCTCACTTCCAGCAGTGCCAAGATTACTAACTAAGGGGGTAATTTTCTATTGATATCGCACGCGAAAAGGGACTTTTCGCGTGCGATATCTAGATCAGGGCGGAGTCGGGGCGGCGTCAGCACCGGAAGAGGAGGAGTTGGGGACGGCGTTGAGGCGGACGCCACGGAAACTTCGCTGACGGCGAAAAGGTAAGGCCCCTTATTGTTGCCAGTAGCGCACCCAATAGCACCACCTTTTATGATGGTGCTATTGGGTGCGAAAGCCGGCAGCGATCGCACCCAGTGGAGGTGCGATTGCTGCCGGCTTTCGCCGACCCGTTCCCCCCCCCCCCCCGCCCTCCGTTAGCGCCGGGATTCAGGAAACTGCGGTAGTTTAGAAAATCCAGCCCTAAGTTGCACATCTGTCTCCTCCTACACTTATATATAGAGGACGTTAGAGTCTGGGAGTTTTGAAGTTTTCTCACAGCAAGGAACTAAGCAGACTGGCTAGAGAAAGAAGTCTATCAGGCTGATGCAGTTCTATGTGCTCAGGTTAGTTCACAGGTTAACCTGTGGTTGGATGTGTATTTTGGATGCTCGCCTATAACCCCTTATGCAATAAGGGGATTAGCACATCCAAAATGTATGTCCAAACCAGCACATAGCTAATAGCGCTCATCACATATAATTGCCATGTTGATGAAGCTATTAGCTAGTACCCTCTTATGAAAAATAAAAATGCACCCAATGTGCATATTTTTACCCTCAAAACTTAACGCCATTTCGGGAGCTGGCCTTAAGTCTTGAGAAGCTCCAAAAGATAACAGAAAAGCAGAAAATATGCTTTTCTGTGTTTCATCTAAGGTAATATCGTGGCAATATTAAGTTGGAGGAACCACAGAAAGCACCAACGTGAAAAAAAAATTGTCTTGCCAGCAATCAGGTTAGGAAAATGGATGCTCAATTTACGAGTTGCTCATAAAAATTCAGTGTCTGTTTTCCTAACCCATACACAGCCACTTCTGGGCACCCAATGCCATGGACACGCTAGGGAAGTACAATTTATCCCTAGAGTGATCTTTTTAGTGTGGCGACTCATTTGCCTATTGCATCGAGCGCCCAGGAAAGGTGATTGTGCACGTGTTAAATAAAAGTGCATCCAGTTTAGGTGCACGGTTTTAGCGCGTCAGTCTTACATCGACCTGTGTGAGCGGTGAGGAGCAGAGGAAAGGGAAGGAGCAGGAGTCCACAGGCCAAAATGTGGCTGAAGCACAAGGAAGTATTATCCACAGCTTCAACATGTTTTTCAGTAACCTATATGATGGATTTTTCTTTCCTTGTCTCGTACCACTTCTGGCCTGATCTGCTGAATCCAGGCTATGCTGCTGCAGGGAAACACACAGATGATACAAGCTTGAAGCAAGCTGAAAAAAAGCAGGTACCCCGTTATGACCACAAATAATGAGTAGAACAAAAGAAAGCAATTGACTCAGAGAGCATGGCATCCAGCACAGATCTCAGAATTGCTATCACTAAGTTAAATACAAATATTTATCAGATATGGAAGTTTAAGATGGAAATGCTGCTGAGTAAGGATTAATAATGGGATGTTATATGCAAAGATATACTTAATAAAAATGTAGAACTTTGGGATCAGAGGGATATAGAAATGATGGCAGAAAAGGACCAAATGGTCCATCCAGTCTGCCCAGCACTAACTTATGGTAGTATCTGTTGTGCTGTGCAGGTTACCCCCAAACTTATCAGTTTCCCAGACTGTAAAAGTTGGGGCCCTCATTGGTTGATATCTGAATACAATTCCCCGTTACCTCTTGTCATGAAGCAGAGAGCAATATTGGAGTTGCATCAAAAGTATCAGGCTTATTGGTTAAAGGAGGTAACAGCCGCTTCAGCAAGTTACTCCCATGCTTATTTGTTTCCCCAGACCGTAAATTCAGGGCCCTTGTTGATTGCTGTCTGAATCCAATTTCCCCTTTCCCCTTGCCATTGAAGCAGAGAGCAATGACGGTGTTGCATCAACAGTTTGAAGACTTATTGGTTATGTTATGTCCGTGAGGAGTGGTGGACCCTTGGGCCGGCCTAGAGAAAGGGGGTATCCTTTAGGTAGGCCGGAGGCGGCTAGCCAGAAGGCCTGGTGATGTCTTCACCCAGGGAACCTGGAATCCCCCCAGGAGGAGCCCGTAGGGATCGGGACCGCTGGGACTTACAAGGCTGGAACGGAAGAAGCAAGGGCCGGTCCGAAGTCAAGGCAGGCGGCAACCAGGGGAGTCAGAGCAAGCCAGAGTCTGGAACCAGGAATCAGCCGAACAGTGGGCGGTAGAAGCGGAGGATGACTGGAGCGGATCCGATCCGAGGTCAGGGCAGGCAGCAGGCAGGAGAGTCAGAAGCAAACCGGAGTCAGGAACTAGGAGTCGGCAGCAGAGTGGACAGTTGAAGCAGGAGAGGTCCGAAGCAAGTCCGAGGTCAAGGCAGGCAGCAAGCAGGAACATCTAAGGCAAACCAAAGTCAGGAACCAGGAATCAGCAGTAAACTGGAACAGGAAGGCAACTCGAGTCTCAGAAGAGGAACCTCATTGCAAGGCGAAGTGCTGGAGTCGGATGCCGGCCTATATACTCTGCCGGCGTCTGACGTCATCTCGGGGGCTGTCCAGCACTTCCGGGTGCTGGACCTTTAAATGCCCCGTTCTCGCGCGCGTAATTCGCACTGTGGGCGGAGCCAGTGAGGGACTCGGCGGCGTCTCCCACGTGGAGATGCCGCGACTGTGCGGCCTAGCGGGCCGGGACTTCAGCGTTTCTTCGCGCGGCCCGGGACAAAGGTAAGAGGCCCCGACCCCGGTCGTGAGGGAGGCAGTCGGGGCCGCAACAGGTTAATGGTAGTAACCGTTGCATCAGCAAGTTACCTCCATGCACTCTTTTCTTCATTTCCATTGTCTAGCCCTTAAGGATCCACAGGGGTAAAATTTAAAAGGGCCATGCAGGCGTCCATGTATGTTGTTTGAACTTAGTTTTCTAATTGGCTGGTCCCAGCCTTTTTTATTTTCATGTTCCTCTTTTTGGTCTTTTCCCTAATTCCTTTTATAGGATCTCTCTTTTTTTTTTTTATTTGTTTCTTCTTCCTCTACCTTTCTGCCCTTCTTTTTTTATATTTTATTGAATTTTTGTTAATCATGACACATGGTGGGGCAGTAAAATATGCTATGTTGCACATGTTTTGTATTAATGGTGTACTAATATATATATTTGTGAGTTTGCATTTGTGCAATTAATTAATATATTTTCTAATGCATATTTGTAAATATGTTATTGAAAAATGATGTAAACTTGTATTAATGAGATATATTAAAGCTTTCATATCTATGATATAAGATTCCCTATAGATTTGTGTGTTTACATTCAGTAAACACCATCAAAATCTAACAAACCATTCTATTTATTTATTTAAAGGCTTTTATATACCGGAGTTCATGCACTAGTGCATACCACTTCGGTTTACACAGAACAAGGATCAGAAAATTACATCAAACAGATTGAACAATTAAATAAATATACAATTACATCCAACGATTGGGTATAAATAACATGGCTAACTTAGTAGGAACTTAGAGTTGAGGTAAAGGAGAGAAATAGTACCAAGTGGTAACAGAACAATGTTAATAGCTAAATAATAATAATAAAATAAATAGTAAATACAAATAGTAAATACAAATAAAATAAATAGTAAATACAAATTCTTATAATAAATACAGATGCTTACAGATTACAGTCTTCATGAAAAGTTTACGTCTTCAGAATAGGGTTAAGTAAATAAGAACTGGTGGTTATTTCTTTAGGAGTGAAGACTTCAAAAACTGAGGTTACATCTGGCTTAAGAGGTATTGGTGTAGCAAGCTCAAATATTTAATGATTTGGAATTGTGAGACCAAGGATAAAATTAGGAGTAGTTTGATATGATTATAAAAGCGAGACTGAATCAAGATCTGGGACGTGGTTCTGAGCTAAGCCTTTAAGTGTAGGCTTTTGTAAAGAGCCAGGTCTTGAGTTTCTTTTTGAATGTTCGAGTACAGGTTTCGAGGCGAATGTCCGTGGGGAGGGCATTCCAATGAAGGGGGCTGGCAGTCGAGAATGCACGTTTCTTGAGTGAGGACTTGGCTGAAGGTACGTGTAAGGTGCCTAAGTATCTGTTTCTGATTGGTCTTGAAGACTCATGTAGGCGAAGTGGAAGGCTTAGATCTAGCGACTTAGATCTAGCGGCTTAGATCTAGTGACTTAGATTCTACTCCACAGGTTGCGTATTTTGTCTTTGATTTTCTTCCCCTCCCTCCCCCAGGATCTTTAAACCATCAAGTCTCTGTGGTACCATCTTTCCTACATTCAAGGAATGGTACAGTCCGATACACATGCTTGCATGGAAGCTGTAAGTATATCCCAGTATTTACTCAAAAAATACTTAAGGAACCACCAGTATAAAATGAAACCAATAACTAGAAAAATGGCTGGTGTGAGATAATGTATTTTTAATGACTGCGTGAGAATATATATTTGTTAATAGAGGAAAGGACCTCAGCACTGGTATTTTTTCTGAATAGAATCATCAGAGTACAAACCAGTTGGTACAATCATAGGTCTTAAAAACCTCTTTTATATTTTTATTGAAAAACTACTTTTTGTTTGCTTTTTTTCTTTAAATTCTGTTAGACATTTCTAGAGTCTTTACAATTTTAAAATGTCTTCATAAGCTCTAGTGTTGGTAAAGTTTCTCAAATTCTGAACTGGCGATTACATTTTAATAATTGAATTTCTGCCGGTACATAGTGGTACCGGCAGAAATTCAATAAAAATATAAAAGAGATTTTTAAGACCTATGATTGTACCAACTGGTTTATACTCTGATGAATCTATTCAGAAAAAATATCAGTGCTGAGATCTTTTCCTCTATTAACAAAAATATATTCTCACGCGGTCATTAAAAATACAGTATCTCACACCAGCTATTTTTCTAGTTATCCCAGTATTTATCCCAGATAGTGTGGCATCCGACTAATGCTTCCGGCGACTTGGTATTGGCTGTCATATAGTCAAATTGAAGAAGCTTATATAAGCGGTGTTTCCATTGTTCTGCTCTTGGCGGTTCCTCTGAGATCCATTCGGCTAGCACTGTTTGTAAGGCCATCAACAGTGCCTTTCCTGTAAATATCTTATCATGATCCGCCACAGACTCCAACGTACCTCTGAAAAGGCGCAATAAGCAAATCTCCGGCAGCCTTGGCACTGTGGTCTTTAAAGTATGTCCCAAGTCTCTCGTCACCACCTCCCAAAATATTACTATTTTTTCACAATACCAGAAGCTATGCATCAAAGAGCCCCTGTCTTTGTTACATTTCGAATAATCTGTCGGACACATTTTTGCAGCATACAGCCTCGTTCTAGACATATACATACATCATAGAACTTTATATCCTGTCTCTCGCAAAATTATATTTTCTGTAACCGATACACAATCCGTTAAAATCTGCATATTTGTCGTAGCCAATATTATCCCTGCCTGAGATTCCTATTTTCCCTTAATGTCCATAAGAGTCTCCTCAGAACGCATATCCCTTAGTGTACGAGAAAATACCGAACAGAAGTTCTTTTTCTTACCCATAGGTGTGAAAAAATCCTGCAACACCTCAAAAGTGTTGAACAGCCCATTAGACTTACACAGTGAATATATGTAATACCTAGCTTGTAGGTAAGCGTAAAACTCTTTCGAGTCTAGCCCATACTGCTCTTGCAACTCCCAAAACTCCACACTGTGGCCTGGTTGGCTTCCCATATCTGATACACATGTGTTAACCCAACCAGTTCCCATTTATGAAACACTGAGCCTGACAAGCCGGCAACAAAGTGCGGATTTTCTCTTAAGGTTAGGTAGGGAGAGCTATAATCCTCCACCGCCAATTTTACTCTACATAAAAATCTCCAGGCACTTCTACTCGATTTGATAAACATTCGTTGTCTATAGGCTAATGGAACCGTCGACTCTGGGACCTGAAGCAGATTTTCCGGTCGGTAAGGGAGCACTGAGAGGAGAGGAGCACCTTGCTGGTGGCTGAAAGGAATCAGTAAGATTTTGCTTGGGACATTGTCTTTTTTAAAAGTATTGGGGCAAAGTTAACTATTTGGTAATATTATTTAGTGTGTTTGTGCTTTTAATAGTCAGTAAGGCAGCAAATAAACAGAAGTTAGACTGTTTGTATTTTTAAATAGTCAGTCAGTAAGGCAGCTAATAAGCAGTACTTAGTGTATTTGTATACTAAAAAAAAAAAAAAGTAGTCAGAAGCTAGAAATAAGCTAGGAGCAGTGTATACCTAAGTAAAAAGGTTGAAAAGTTCAGTTCAGTTACTCACCTTGGAAAAGTGTTGAGGTAGTGTGATTTGGTTTGATTAGATACCAACATTTGTTAATCAAGAGAGCAGTGAGCTACTCTGGCTGACTAACTGAAGTTAGACTGTTTGTATTTCCCAACCCTCCCACCCCTTGCTCATCCTTTAATTTATAGGCAGGTGCCACTTTAAAAAAAACAACCCAACACTTATTGAGAGTTTGATCATTCCCGTGTAGGCCACCACCAGACATATAGTGAATTCACTAATACATTTAAAGGACATTAATTAGACACATTCCTACTCCCATAGTAACCTAAACCTTAAGTAGGAACTGAACAAATTTGAGATGAAGGCAGCAGTCCAGCAGCAAAAGGGGGGCTTCCCAGTCTTTTGCATCCAGTGTCACATGTATGATTTTTTACCCGCCGTGAGAAATTGTACATGTGCATGCAATGCAAAGAGCTCCTGGCTCTCAGAGAACGAGCCCGATCTCTGGAGGCTAGAGTGGCAGACCTGGAGGAGCTGAGGCAGACAGAGAGGTATATAGATGAGACCTTCAGGGATATAGTAGCCAACTCCCAACTTCAGACTGGCAGCCCTGGTGCTGCCTTGGAGGAAGAAGGTCTCATGATTGGAGAGCTTCAACCTGATGCAGCAGGAAAGGATCCTGTAGCAAGGACTTGCTCTCCACATTGTCCTTTCGCACAGAGGATACCTCCCCAAGGCCTACTGCCCAGGAGGGAAGGGTTAGGTTGGCCGTCAGAGTTGGTGATTCGATTATTAGGAATGTAGACAGCTGGGTGGCTGGTGGGCGTGAGGATCGCCTGGTAACATGCCTACCTGGTGCGAAGGTGGCGGACCTCACGCGTCACCTAGATAGGATTTTAGACAGTGCTGGGGAGGAGCCGGCTGTCGTGGTACATGTGGGCACCAACAACATAGGAAAATGTGGGAGGGAGGTTCTGGAAGCCAAATTTAGACTCTTAGGTAGAAAACTTAAATCCAGAACCTCCAGGGTAGCATTCTCTGAAATGCTCCCTGTTCCATGCGCAGGTCACCAGAGGCAGGCAGAGCTCCGGAATCTCAATGCGTGGATGAGACGATGGTGCAAAGAAGAGGGATTCAGTTTTTTTAGGAACTGGGGAACCTTTTGGGGAAGGGGGAGTCTCTTCTGAAGGGATGGGCTCCACCTTAACCAGGGCTGAACCAGACTGCTGGCGCTAACTTTTAAAAAGGAGATGGAGCAGCTTTTAAACTAGAACAAAGGGGAAAGCCGACAGTCGCTCAGCAGCGCATGGTTTGGAGAGAGGTATCTTGAAAGGATACTAATGATGCATTAGAAATAGGGCATCCTGACAGTGAGGTTCCAATTATAAGAAAAGTAGTCCAAGTGCCTGAAACTAAAACTCAGCTAAGTTAAAAAATTCTAACTTATCCCTATCAATGAAAAAGCAGAATGAAAATACAAACAAAAAACAAACTTTGAAATGTTTGTATGCTAATGCCAGAAGTCTAAGAAGTAAGATGGGAGAATTAGAATGTATAGCAGTGAATGATGACATAGACTTAATTGGCATCTCAGAGACATGGTGGAAGGACGACAACCAATGGGACAATGCTATACCAGGGTACAAATTATATTGCAATGACAGAGAGGAGCACCCGGGAGGTGGTGTGGCGCTTTATGTCCGGGATGGCATAGAGTCCAACAGGATAAACATCCTGCATGAGACTAAATGCACAATTGAATCTTTATGGGTAGAAATCCCTTGTGGGTCGGGGAAGACTATAGTGATAAGAGTATACTACCTTCCACCTGGTCAAGCTGGTGAGACTGATAGTGAAATGCTAAGAGAAATTAGGGAAGCTAACGTGGTCATTGTTAAAAAATACCATCCTAGAAGCACAGTCCAGATGTATTCCACACATTAAAAAAGGCGGAAAGAAGGCAAAACGATTACTAGCATGGTTAATAGGGGAGGTGAAAGAAGCTATTTTAGCCAAAAGATCTTCACTCAAAAATTGGAAGAAGGATCCAACAGAAGAAAATAGGATAATGCATAAGTGTTGGCAAGTTAAATGTAAGACATTGATAAGACAGGCTAAGAGAGAGAATTTGAAAAGAAGTTGGCCGTAGAGGCAAAAAGTCACAGTAAAAACTTTTTAAAATATATCCAAAGCAGAAAGCCTGTGAGGGAGTCAGTTGGACCGTTAGATGATCGAGGGGCACTTAGAGAAGATAATGCCATTGCGGAGAGCTTAAATGATTTCTTTGCTTCGGTGTTTACTAAAGAGTATGTTGGGGAGATACCCGTTCCGGTGAAGGTTTTCATGGGTAATGATTCAGATGGACTGAACCAAATCACGGTGAACCTAGAAGATGTGGTAGGCCTGATTGATAAACTGAAGAGTAGTAAATCACCTGGACTGGATGGTATACACTCCAGGGTTCTGAAGGAACTCAAAAATGAAGTTTCAGACCTATTAGTAAAAATGTGTAACCTACCATGAAAATCATCCATTGTACCTGAAGACTGGAGGATAGCTAATGTAACCCCAATATTTAAAAAGGGCTCCAGGGGTGATCCGGGAAACTACAGACCGGTTAGCCTGACTTCAGTGCCAGGAAAAATAGTGGAAAGTGTTCTAAGCATCAAAATCACAGAACATATAGAAAGACATGGTTTAATGGAACAAAGTCAGATTGGCTTTACCCAAAGCAAATCTTGTCTCACAAATCTGCTTCACTTTTTTTGAAGGAGTTAATAAACATGTGGATAAAGGTGAACCCGTAGATGTAGTGTACTTGGATTTTCAGAAGGCGTTTGATAAGGTTTCTCATGAGAGGCTTCTAGGAAAAGTAAAATGTCATGGTATAGGTGGCGATGTCCTTTCGTGGATTACAAACTGCCTAAAAGACAGGAAACAGAGAGTAGGATTAAATGGACAATTTTCTCAGTGGAAGGGAGTGGGCAGTGGAGTGCCTCAGGGATCTGTATTGGGACCCTTACTTTTCAATATATTTATAAATGATCTGGAAAGGAATAAGAGGAGTGTTAGGAGTTAGCAATCTGTTGTTATTTAGGAGAGTTGTGGGTGGATCCTTGGACCATGCTCCCGGGGGAAGATCCCGAGAGGGACCACTGGTCAGGCTCAGAGTTAGGAGACAGACACACATTAGTTCTTTTATTAGACAGTATACTGAACCACCAGAGGTGGTAGTGAGCTGGAATGCCCGGCTGGGCTGGAGTCCCTCAGATACTGGAACAGCGATCCCTGGAGGCTGAGATGTAGAGAAACTGAAATGTAGTGAGTAAGCAGGATATGCAGAGTTCATGTACCAAACCTGATGGTAACACTCACACAGGGGTAAATTTTATAAATGTACGCCCAAGCACAAGATAGCCGCGCATATCTTATATAATCTGGGGTCAGCACGCGCAAGGGGTGCACATTTGTGCACCTTGCGCGCGCCGAGCCCTGCGCGCGCTGCCTGTTCCCTCTGAGACCACTCCGAAATCTGAGCGGCCTCAAAGGGAACTTTCCTTCGGCCTCCCCCCACCTTCCCCCCCCTACCTTTATCATGAAAGTTACGCCTGCTCCAGGCAGGCGTAATTTGCGCGCGCCGATCGGCCGCCGCCGCATGATTCCCCGGCCGCGATTTTGGAGGCCTCGACCATGGCCCCGAAATGCCCCCGAGTCAGCACCACACCCCCGACACGCTCGCCGGAACGCCCCGAATGTCATGCCGCCCCCGACACCCCCCCAACACGCCCCCTAGTAAAGCCCCGGGACTTACGCGCATAACCCTTTTAAAATCTACCCCACAATGTCTCATAGAAGCCCAGGAGCTGGAATGTATAGGCCCTCGAGGAGCGAGTACCTGGTTCCAGGGAAAGCGCTGAGTGAGCAATGGTAACTCACTGATGTAGTTGGCAGTGATGACTTCCAGGCAGAAGAGAATACGGAGCAAGTCAGGGAACGAGGGCCCTCGAGGAGCGAGTACCTGTTCCAGACTGTCACCTAAAAACAAAGGAGAGAGCAAGGCCCCCCAGGAGCGGGTACCCCTGGTAAGTCCGAGGAGGAGAGTAGCTTAGGTAGAGTAACCCTGTTAGCAAATTCTAAAACCTTATATATCCGTCGCAGGTGACGTCATCTCAGGGGTATGCCCCAGAGGTTCGCGCCATCGTCGGTACTTCAAGCGGGGCCGCGTGCGCGCCCCTAGGCCTCCAGGAAACATGGCGGGTTGCAGCATCTAGCCGGTCTGAGGACGCTGGAGGACTTCAGCAGGACGCTGCGACAGCCAATCTTCCCGCGGGTGAAGAGGCGCCAAAGAGGTAAGGAGGGCAGAGAAAGGGCTTCGGGAACCGACGGACACAACAACGAGTGAGGTAATCAAATTTGCAGATGATACAAAATTGTTCAGAATAGTTAAATCACAAGCAGATTGTGATAAATTGCAGGAAGACCTTGTGAGACTGGAAAATTGGGCATCGAACTGGCAGACGAAATTTAATGTGGATAAGTGCAAGGTGATGCATATAGGGAAAAATAACCCATGCTATAGTTACACAATGTTAGGTTCCATATTAGGTGCTACCACCCAAGAAAGAGATCTAGGCATCATAGTGGATAACACATTGAAATCGTCAGTTCAGTGTGCTGTGGCAGTTAAAAAAGCAAACAGAATGTTGGGAATTATTAGGAAGGGAATGGAGAATAAAACAGAAAATGTCATAATGCCTCGGTATCGCTTCATGGTGAGACCGCACCTTGAATACTGTGTACAATTCTGGTCACCGCATCTCAAAAAAGATATGATTGCAATGAAGGTACAGAGAAGGGCGACCAAAATGATAAGGGGAATGGAACAGCTCCCCTATGAGGAAAGACTAAAGAGGTTAGGACTTTTTAGCTTGGAGAAGAGACGGTTGAGGGGGGATATGATAGAGATGTTTAAAATCATGAGAGGTCTAGAACAGGTAGATGTGAATTGGTTATTTAGTCTTTCAGATAACAGAAAGACTAGGGGGCACTCCATGAAGTTAGGATGTGGCACATTTAAAACTAATCGGAGAAAGTGCTTCTTCACTCAATGCACAATTAAACTCTGGAATTTGTTGCCAGAGGGCATGGTTAGTTAAGTTAGTATAGCTGTGTTTAAAAAAGGACTGGATAAGTTCTTGGAGGAGAAGTCCATTACCTACTATTAAGTTAACTTAGAAAATAGCCACTGCTATTACTAGCAACTGTAACATGAAATAAATAGACTTAGTTTTGGGGTATTTGCCAGGTTCTTATGGCCTGGATTGGCCACTGTTGGAAACAGGATGCTGGGCTTGATGGACCCTTGGTCTGAGCCAGTATGGCATGGTCTTATGTTCTCTTACAAATTCATACAGGGTGTAGGAGCTCATGTCTTCCCTTCCTTTTACAAACACAGACATACACAAGCTCTCACTGTCTCTCTCACACATACGACTCTCATTCTCATATGCTCCCTCCACATACACATATAGGATCTCTCTCTCACACACACACATGGCTCTCATTCTCATATGCTGTCTCTCTCACACATACACAGGCTCTCATATATGCTGTTTCTCTCACATATACAGGCTCTCACTCTCACATGCTGTCTCTTTCTTGCACAGGCTTTCATTCTCACAACCATGCATATTCTCTTTTACACATGCTATCAGGGCCTGTGCCTCCTCCTCACCTATGGGCCTCCTCTTCTTGGGCTGCCATGGGATGGCTCCGAAGTGACCCTGATCTTCTTGGGCGGCCATGAAATGGAATCCATGGCAGCTCTTCCCCAAGGATAGATGCTCCTCATCCTTCCTGCCTGCTTGGCTTCAGCATCTTTTTCTTCTGGAGTCATGTCTGCAGGAAGGAGTACCACCACCTGGAGTTATTTGATGTTGGCCCAGAGATCTGGCAGTTCCTTCAGAATTCTGGAGTCTCCAGACTAAATCCATAGAATTCCCATGTATGCTGACCATGCCTTGAATACTACCCCTTAATTCCCACACGCTGGGGCTTATGTTGTAGTTATGAAACAGAAGTATGCATGACTCTGTATGTGCTGAGAAAAGAGATCCTGTGTATTTGAGTTACCACTATGTCCCTTGTTGCTGCAAAATCCTGATAGCAGAGCCTAGACACTGGTCTGCACCTTGTTGATTCAGATGGCAACTCTCTCTTCTGATCTCTGTTGAGATACCAAATTGGCATGCCTGGGCTGCAGGGGAATTACAAACTTCCAGCAGCACCAAAAATTCTCTTAGGCAAAATTTAGACAAAGGGCTATTCCCTACAAGGGACAAAAAGCCCTAAAGCTAAAGGCTATCTTCATACCTGTCTCCTTAACTAAAAATACAAATAGAAAACTATTGACTCCAAAACAACAAGGTGGAAAGGTGTAAGAATGTGTTTGGAGATCAAAAATTGAAATGAATGGAACAAAACCTTGACCCTTTCCTTTGAGTTGATAGTCTGTTCTTTTAGGGAAATGCCACAGGCCCAGAAAAATTCTTCCTGTAAAAGATCTTTGCAGGGGCAAGGAAAGGAACAGCTTCCTCTTCTTACAGCTCTCTCTGCTTTTTCTGATTCTGGAAAACTCTAGGGATCACTATATTAAATTGCTGGAAATATCTATCGAGGCCTTCTGCAGAGGGTACCTTAGACAACTGTTCAGTCCATCTACCTACTCTGCCAACCTCACTATCAGGCTGATTCAGTAAAGTCTGCGGGAGAGCGGACGAACGCCCACTCGCCGGGGCGCGCGATACAGTATGCAAATGAGGTGGTGCGGTAGAAACAGGCAAAAGGAGGCGCAAGGGACACTAGCGCGTCCAAAGCGCCTCCTTTTAGCCCAGAACGGCGGCTGTCAGCGGGTTTGACAGCCGACACTCAATTTTGCCGGCGTCGGTTCTCGAGCCCGCTGACAGCCACGGGCTCGGAAACTGGCAAAATTGAGCGTCCGGTTTTCAGCCCGACAGCCACCGGCCCATTTTAAAATTTTTTTTTTTTAACTTTTTTTTTACCCTTCGGGACCTCCGACTTAATATCGCTATGATATTAAGTCGGAGGGTGCACAGAAAAGCAGTTTTTACTGCTTTTCTGTGCACTTTCCCGGTGCCGGCAGAAACTAGCGCCTACCTTTTGGGTAGGCGCTAATTTCTTAAAGTAAAATGTGCAGCTTGGTTGCACATTTTACTTTCTGTATCGCGGGGAATACCTAATAGAGCCATCAACATGCATTTGCATGTTGAGGGCGCTATTAGGTGCCGCGGGTTGGACGCGCGTTTTCCGTTTTCCTTACTGAATAAGGGGTAAGGGAAAACATGCGTCCAAGAGCATGTTAACAGTGCGCTCCGTCGGAGCGCACTGTACTGTATCGGCCTGTATGTCTGGTGTGCAAGGACCTGTTACATTGGTAAGGATCTCAGTGGGGCCTTATGATAACTTGCGGAATAGAAGGAAAATCAGAGCGAGAGAGAAAAAGAGATAAAAGGGCACTGCTCACCCAGAGTACAGCAGAATGGAACTGAGAGTTTTAGAGTTTTTGCCTCTATGGCCAACTTCAAATTTTCTCTTAGCCTGTCTTATCAATGTTTTACAATTAACTAAAACCACCTGTAGTGACCTTAGACTCCCCTTATGGGAGCTTATGGTACAACCAGGAACGGAAGTAAAAAAATGTTCCCAGCAAATTTCTGAATGTGCACAAAAAGTGGATATCCATATTCAAGATTCTAATATTAAAGTAGATGATCAGCAAAAAAGTATTCAAGGGCTTGAAGATGAGGCAAAAAAAAAAGGGCTAGAGGTACAATGTACAATAATTCAAGAACAATTAGCATTAAATAGAAAAATTGAATTTATGGAAAATAGTCTGAAACGTCTCAATCTCAGACTTTTAAATTTTCCTAAAATTATAGGGGAACAGCCCAGGGTGACATTAAGGAGATACTTAATAGAGGTCTTGAAGGTCCCATTGGATAAATTACAGTTATTTAATAGGGTCTATTTTCTTCCTTTTCAAAAGGTGAGAGGTAGAGAAGCTCAAAGTTACCAATTGGATTTACAAAATCTTACACAGTTTCTATAATCTTCCACAATAGAAATTGTGGAAACAGCTACCCTATTAGTTTCATTTCTTTATGAAACAGACCTTAGTTTTATAATGCGTATGCATTTTCAGAATCCAAAAGTAAATTTCCATGGGCAATTTATACAAATATTTCCTGACCTAGCCAAAACCACACAGGAGAGCAGGAAATGATTCCTGTCTTTACGACAAGAGGCCCAAATATTGGGGGCAATATTCCAATTGAAGTTTCCCTGTAAATGCATTTTGAAATTGAATAATGAGGTGTATGCTTATTTTTTTCCTTAACAATTAAAAATGTTTATAGATTCTCGGAAAAGAATGCTCTCTCCCTCCTTTCCTCAAGTAAGCCCTATAACTCAGGCATGAAGAATTAGGTTGGAATTAGCCATCTTGATTGTTTGGTTTAAAAATATTTCTTCAAATAGCTCCTATATATATTAAACTGTTCTTCTGCTTCCACTCCCAGCGTATTGTGGTCTAGGTAAATAATGTGTTTATTTCAATTGTAATGGAATTAATTTCTTGAGTACGCTGTTTCTGTTTTTCTGTGCAAAGTTTGTACTTTGTAATTATTCGAGAAAAATGATTAATAAAAAAATGTTTTATTAGAGTTTTTGCCTCTATGGCCAACTTCATTTCAAATTCTCTCTTAGCCTGTCTTATCAATGTTTTACAATAAACTTGACAATGCTTATGCTTTTTCTTATTTTCATCAGATGCCACCTTCTTCCAATTTTTAAAGGACTTTTTTTTGGCTAAAATAGCCTTTCACCTCACGTTTTAGCCATGCTGGCAATCATTTGACCATTCTTCCACCTTTCTTAATGCGAGGAATACATAAATACATATGGACTGTGCTTCTAGGATTTTTTTTTTTTTTTTTTTTTAACACCATCCACACCTGTTGCATAGTCTTAATCTTTGTAGCTGTAACTTTTATTTTTAACTTTTTCTCATTTTCTCAACGTTTCCCGTTTGAAAGTTTAGAACTACAGCCATGGATTTACTACTGTCTCCCTTCCAGTCATTAATTCAAATTTGATCATATTATGATCACTATTGCCAAGCGGCCCCACCACCGTTACTTCTCTCACCAAATCTTGTGCTCCACTGAGAATTAGATTTAACATTGCTCCCACTCTCATCGATTCCTGAACCAATTGCTCCCTAACACTATCATTTATTCCATCCAGGAACTTTATCTCTCTAGCATGTGCTGATGTTTAACTTACCCAGTCAATACTGGGGTAATTGAAATCTCCCATTATTACTGCACTACCAATTTGGTTAGCTTTCCTAATTTCTCTTAGCATTTCACCTTCTGTCTCACCATCTTGACCAGGTGGATGGTAGTATGCTCCTATCACTATACTCTTCCCCAACATACAAGGGATTTCTACCCATAAAGATTCAATTGTGCATTCATCCTGTTGGACTCTATGCCATCCCGGACATAAAGCGCCACACTACCTCCCGGGTGCTCCTCTCTGTCATTGCGATATAATTTGTACCCTGGTATAGCACTATCCCATTGGTTATCCTCTTTCCACCATGTCTCTGAGATGCCAATTAAGTCTATGTCATCATTCACTGCTATACACTCCAGTTCTCCCATCTTACTTCTTAGACTTCTGGCATTAGCATACAAACATTTTAAAGTGTGTTATTTGTTTGTATTAACATTCTGCTTTTCAGTTGACAGGGATAAATTGGAATATTTTAGCTCAGGTGACTTTTTAATTATAGGCACGTGGACTAATTTTCTTATTATTGGAACCTGTTGGGATGCCCTAACTCTAATACTTCATTAGTATCCTTCGAAGATACCTCCCTCTGAACCATGCACTGCTGAGCGACTGTCGGCTTAGCAAAATCAGACGGGGACAATTCTCCCAGAGTCTCCAAAACAGTGCTTACACAAACTCGAGGGGACACCAGGCTGATATGCCCAAATATTGCAAGCAGCACAAAGAGCAAAGTGCTTAGGCTGTTTTGCTATCAGCGTCATAGAGTTGTCAGGACGCTTTAGCAGGTATCTGAGAACTGTGCGCCCAGCTGTGTTTGCAATAGGTGCTTGAAAAAAATTAGGCGCTCAAAAATTAGGCAACTAATACACTATTCAGGTAGATGCACAATTTGAGCGCCCACCTGAGCACGTACCATCCATAAGCAACTCTTAAGTGCACCACTGTGCATCGAAGAAGGTGCTCCTACGCACACAACTGAGCGCCCAAGTAGGCACCCCTATGCGCCTGAGCACCCAGCACGAACCGACTTATCTGGAGTGCAGCTTTATGTGGAGAAAAATAAGTGAATGTCACTGCGGCCTACCACGCAGCAAACAATCCAAGCCTGACAGTGAAGCCTAGCCTAGAAGACTGCTCAACCTGCCAAGCTGTCTGAGTCCCCAAGCTCCCCTGGAGGTGGGAACAGACATTAGATCGGCACACAGAGCATGGAGACCAGAGGGGAGAAGAATCCCTATTACCTCTTTTTTAATTACTTTTAACACAATCCCTGGTAGGGAGATGCATGTCCATCTGCCGGAAATGGAGAATACTGGCGGACTGATATCAGTGCAAGGATATATACCATAACATCAGCTTTGTTCTGTCTCCATCTGCTGGTAGAGGTGATTCAGGGCCAGCGGAACCACTACACAAACTAGGCCTGGGCCTATTTCGCCGACCATTAGGCGGCAAAAGCCTTGTGGTGCTGCTGGCCATGAGTGGCGGCAAGGAGGAGGAGTACAGTTTCAGCAGCTCATGGCCCAGCGCGATCAGGGCCGAGATCAGGGGTGGAGGTGCTGCCGTAGCACCCAACCTGCTCGTGGCCCAGCGCGATCGGGGCTGAGACCGGGGTGGTGATGTGATGGGGGGAGGGGGGGGTGCGCAAGGCAGAAGGTGCCTAGGACCCCTAATCCCCTTGCACCAGCCCACTGGTGTGGCTCCATCTATCTGAATGCTAAGAAACATGTAAAAAAAAAAGCATTTACCTTCATGCTGGTGGCTAGCATTGGGCTTTGCTGATAACCTTTTTAGAATGAAACCTATAAAAAGTGACAACAGCAGCATAATACGATGCAGTAAAATGTTAAAGATTATTTATGTATTACTTCCAAACAGAAAACAAAACTGCATTGCTCTAACATACTGTCAATCAGAGCATTAAAGCAGAAATACATTTTTCAAGATTTTTTTCAATTTTATTCAGCGAGAAATCTGCAAGCCTACTTGTAACACAAGAGTTATTGTACAGATGGGTTGAGTTTCCTTTCTCAGGCAGAAAGAGTTTGTCAGCAAAGGCTAAATGTGAAATGATGCACACAAGACTACACAAGTTTGAATGATGAACATTTCTTATTTAAAAACATCTTAGCCAATTTTTATTTTTTTTAACTGAGCAGAACTGTCCTGGTTTTTAAACAATGCTATAAAAACTAACTACAAATGCAGAATGCAAAATACATAAAGAAACAAACTGCCAATATCTCATTTGTATTCTTTCTGTTCTTTGGGTTATTCTGTTGAATACATTCTCAAATCCTCCAAGCATATATATACTTTACACAATTCTGTGATGTTCACATCTACATCCCAACGTCATTCAGGTATATGTGCACGCACCCCAAGGACCTGTTGCATTCCTACTCAATTCAGTGCTTATTCATTTAAACAGGCAATAAAGAGTTTGAAAAAAAAAACCAAATACAAGATCACAGATGCTCATTATAGAGGTAAGTTAAAATTAAGGGCCATTTCAACCATTGCCAGTGTTAGAGCAGATGGTGGCATCAGTCAAAAAAGGGCATCAGCCTGCACTGTCACTTCTGTAATGGATGTCAGTGCTCTTGTAACCCAGTGCTGTTTGACTTTTTTTTTTTTACTACTTTTTCTCCCTTACATTATAAGGGGGTGGAGCATCTCTATCTTTTGTCTGGTTATTCTCTGGAAAACACTCCCAAGCCCACCTCATACACAAATTGAATCAAGGAGCAATTTCAACTAGGAACATATGATTGGAGGCCCAGGGAAATAAAAAAGCAAGAGCTCCCAAAAAATTATAAGGTAAAAATATTTCTTACATTTCATAAATTCAAAATGAGTATTGAAAAATAACTAGAGTGGGCTTGACCAAGATAAGCTACTGCTTTAAATTATATGAGTAATGCCACAGCAGTAGGACTATAATAGAACTGTGTAGGAGGTGCTTACTACTGCCCCAATTATGACTGAATATAAGTTTACTATATTAATTTTATATTATTGAGATTTTAACTCTCCCCAAGATAACACTATTTTCTCTGAGCCAGCATGGATTTCCAAGAAAGTTGGCAAGCTACCTGGGTTACAACCACTTATCCATTCCATATCTGGCATGCCAGACAAAAAACTCTGATTTTACAGCTCTGGAATAATTACATGGGAACATTTGTGGCTAAAACAATCAAGAATTTAAAAAGTAATCCAATGTTCCAAATTTGGAAAAGCTCGGCCTAGTTATACTTTGATATCAGGAATGTCTTCACACAAATTCCTGGCTGCTAAGTCTTGATTGCTTTCTGTTGGAATGTAGCGTAATGTTTACACAATGCATTTGTATCTGAAAACCGAAATCATTACCAATACCTCTAACATGGTCACTGTTTATTTGGAAAAATGTTTGAATGTATTTTTGCAATAATTTCTAGTATTTGTTTCCCTAAAAATGGAGAATGGCTCTTATTTGTCTTTTCTTCTCTGTTTCTTTTTCGGCACGGAATCCTCTTCAGGTCTTGGTTCCCACAGAGCATTCCTTAAAAACCTGGCTGCAGCTCCTTTATCCAGCCTGGCTGCTTTTTTCCTGTCCATTATTTCTTTGACTTTGTTCATGTATGCTCTTATTCTCTCCTGGTTGGAACACAAGCATATCACGTATTACTCTACTAGCATATAAATTCAGATCCTGTTTGCAAATCTTTCAGTCTACTGGCACAAGATGAGAAGAACCCCTAAAAAGAAATGAGTGCAGATGAACCCATGTGGCCTAAAAACCAGCCCTGTTTACAAATGAAACAGTTTGGCTCGGGATGCTTTGTGAATGACAAAATCCTATTTGTGATTTAATGCAAATTTAGAGTACTCATAGGTGTAAGCAGTACAGACACAGCTAATCCATATGAGTGAGGCTGCACAATAAACTTTGGCATTCATTCAAATATGCATACATTAGGCAGCCGATTACCAGGTAGGCCTGAAAAGCACAGGCATCAGAATTAATCCATTCTTGCTATGAAACCCCCAACACTGAGTTTGTTTCACAGAACTGTTCCCAGATATTTATAACTGCAATACTTATTATAAACATAAAAATACTATATAAAATACAATTGTCGCCATCAAACTGTCACCACCATAAAAAATAATAATAAAAGTCAGTAGGATGAAAATGTCTTGAAGGAACCCAACTGATTAGGAAAGCTTCATGCAGATTTATCATCTTTATTTTTTCTGAAATTAATAAATACATGTATAATGTAAAGCAAGGGTGCAAACCTGCAATCCTTGAGGACTTCAAATCAATCTGGTTTTCAGGATATGCCTAATAAATATGTATGAGATATCAGCATACAAAAGAGGAAGTGCATGCAAATATATCACATGCCTATTCATCAGATATATCCTGCAAATCAGACCAGTCTGGGGCCCTCAAGGATTACGTTTGGACACCCCTGAGGTACACTAACTTACTTATGGGGGAAAATAGATGGTTGTATCCTGTGTCTATATGAGCATAAATAGGTATAGTTCTACTAAGCAATATGTAGTCATTAATACATTTTGCTCATGTGAATACTCACCCAGTTGTTTCATATAATACAATAGAACTCTTAGGTCAAAACTCTTCCTATCAAATATCATGATTGCCTCCTTAAAAAGAGACCACTCGATAAACAATAAGAAAAAATTATACTTCACTTGATCTAGAAAAACAATGTATACGAGTATATAGACAGCGGTGTCAAAAAGACTCCAAATAAATGTTTTAATCCAAAAAATTCACACTACACCTTCAATTAATATTCTTTTCTCTGTATTAAGGAGGAGAGGTGGAATGCTAAGGAGTACAATGATTAGCTAAAGGCCACCATTAAAATTGTGGGTGATGCTTTTTTGAGGTGATGCAGTGTATAATGGGGTATATTTTTTTTGTTGTGGCACTTACTTCATCCGAAGAGGTGAAGATACGCTCGTGGCTGGGCTGTTTTGAAAATGAGCTCGGCCCAGCCACATGCGCATCTCCCGGGATTTCCGCTTGCCGGGTTTTGAAATTTTACTTGAATATGAATACTCCATACTTCCTTTACTCCTCTAATTCCTTACTAATTGAGTACATTGATTGAAGGTATATTGTGAATTTAAACTTGTTTGGAGTCTTTTTGAAACTGCTCTGTATATATGCATTGTTTTCCTTAAAAGGAGAAACATACTGCTTTTCAAAATATATCCCTACTTTTTCCATTATAAACTTGATAAAATAACAACTTAAAAAAACAAAATGTACCACTAAATCCTATGGGCTAGATTTTAAAAGCCTTGCGCGCGTAAATCCTGTCGGATTTATGCTCGCAGGGCACTTGCACGCCTAGTTTGCATAGGCCGCCGGCGCACGCAAAGCCCCGGGATGCATGTAAGTCCCGGGGCTTCGTAAAAGGGGCGGGAGGGGTGTGTCCAGGGGGCATGGCGATGGTTCGGGGGCGGGCCGGGAGGGCGGTCCCGAGTCCCCCGGCACTGCGGCCTGTGCCGGGGGATGCTGAGGCGGCGTGCGCAAGTTATGCCTGCTTCAAGCAGGCTTAACTTGCACAACAAAAGGTAGGGGGAGGAGGATTTAGGTAGGGCTGGGGGGTGGGGTAGATAGGGGAAGGTGGGGGGACGCGGAGGGAACGGAGGCAGGCTGTGCGGCTCGGCGCGCGCAGGCTACCGATTTTGAGCAGCCTCGCGCGCGCCGACCCTGGATTTTATAAGCTACACGCATATCTTATAAAATCCGGCATACTTTTGTTCGCGCCAGTTGCGCGAACAAAAGTACGCACGCGCGTACTTATTTAAGATGTACCTCCATGTCTTTTAAACACAAACATACCATCATATACTGATCTAATATAGCTTTTTATTTTAATATAAGTATCACCCTACTATTAGATATACTTTTGTCTTTGGCTTTAAAAACTATGATAAGTGGTCTATACATTTTTAAATAAATGTTCAAAATAAAATGAACCTTTTTGTGTAAGTCAGGCATTTGTTGCAAGAGGAAACCCACTGCATGCTGGAAAGTAGATCCAATTTTAATAAGGGGAAACTCATCTTGTTTTGGAGCAGGCCACTTGTGTGAATAAGGGTCTGAATCAATTATTTACTCACAATGATGCTAAAGACCTATATCAAACCAACTTTAAAAACTTAAAAGCTATGGCTACAATTTTCAATCCCCTGCAAGGAGTTTGCAGGTAGAGAAGGCCACCATACGTCTGACAGTGTGGTCCTACCTACAGGTGCTCGGCTTGATGGCGGATATCCTGGAAGTGGTGCCGTGGGTAAGGGCACAAATGCATCCTCTTCAGCGCTCTCTGCTATCTCGTTGGAACCCACAGTCTCAGGACTATGCGATTCAGCTCCACTTGCTGATGGAAGTCTGCTCACACCTCCAGTGGTGGTTGTAGGAAGTTCATCTGAGAAAGGGAGTTCCCTTGCCTCTCCGAAATGGTTGGTACTCACGACAGATGCTAGTATCCATGGTTAGAAGGCTCACTGTCTGGAATTAACGGCCCAAGGGTATTGGAATGCCAGAGTCCCGTTGGAACATCAATTGCCTGGAGACTCAAGCAGTATGGCTGGCATGCTTGCAGTTTAGCCATAGGCTGTGGGATCAAGCGGTTCGAATGATGTCTGACAACACCAGAGAGGAACCAAAAGCCAGCAAGTGTCACAGGAAATAGACCAGCTTATGGAACTGGTGGAAGGTCAACTGCAGATGATCTCGTCTTCTCACATTGCAGGAAAAAACAAAGTAAGAGTGGAATTTCTCAGCAGGGAGAGTCTGGACCCAGGTGAGTGGGTGTTGTCAGCTGAGGCATTTCAGCTGATTATAGATCACTGGGGCCTTCCATTCCTAGACCTGCTGGTGACTTCTCAAAATGAGAAGGTTCCTCAATTCTACAGTCACAGGAGATATCCACGGTCCCTGGGAATAGACGCTCTCGCATAGATCTGGCTGGAAAACAGATTGCAGTATGCCTTTCCTCTGTGGCTCTTGCTGGGCAGGATAATTCGCAAGATCGAAGGCCACAGGGGGCTAGTACTCCTGGTGGTACCAGACTGGTCCAGGCATCCGTGGTATGCAGATTTGCAAAGCCTTCTGGTGGAGGCCTCCCTTCGCTGTCTGCCACACATGGATCTGTTACAGCAAGGGCCGGTATTTCACAAGGATCCAAATCAGTTCTGTCTTATGGTTTGGCCCTTGAAAGGGCTCACTTGTTAAAGCATGGTTAGTCCTCTGCAGTGATTGCAACCTTACTCCATGCTCGCAAGTTCTCCATTTCTTTGGCTTATGTGTGGGTTTGGAGAGTTTTTGAGGCCTGGTGTGAGAAGCGGGGTGTTCTTCCTCGTTCTTGTAACAAACATTGATAAATTCCTGGGAAAAATAAAATAACTGAAAATGAAGGTCCTAAGGGAATTTCCAGAGTGCTGGAAGCAGTCTAGAGTAGTGTGAATCTTTGGGCATCTCTTGGCTATGTCCTAGAATTTGATCATTTTGGACCAGAGTCCAAGCTAAAATGGAAGTCATATGCTAAAATTTTCATTTATGCTTGACCCTATAATGAATTTAAGTAATATATTCAAGAATGGACTCAGGTGAAGAAAGCATTATTTATTTATTTATTTCGAAACTTTTATATACCGAAGTATAGCAATCTGCCTTCACTCCGGTTTACATGATAACAACTTATTACATTGGATGAACATTAGGAACAACTTATTACAGTAATTGGACATTGGAACGAGAAACGTATCAATTGAACGACTATTACATTCCAAAAAACATTCTAAAAACAAACGAATTGAACATTTATAGGAGTGGACCATCAGGTAATTTTAAGCATGTTACGTAGTAACTTGAGTACATCATCGAACATATGGTGCATTCATCATTTGACATGTGGTGCGTTTAGCTTTCTCATGTTTGGGTATGTTGGGACTGAGGGAAGAGTCCGATCTCGGTAAGCGGAAGGGGTCAAGACTTTTTAGTAACTAGAAAATGCCACATCATTAGGGGACCGTGGATAGGCGAGAATTGTGGATATGTGAGAATTGTAAGAGGAGAACTATTGAGAAGTTTAGTGTGTGTCAAACAGGGAGGGATAATGAGTCGGGAAGTTTCAAGTAGCTTAACCAACGCCATCTCAAAGTTTTGCTGAATATCCATGTTTTGAGTTCCTTTTTGAAGGATTTGATGTCACTAAGTGAGCTTAGGTACTGTGGTAAGGAGTTCCATAAGTTGGGTCCTGCGATGGAGAAGGCTCTGTTCCTAGTGTTGGTAAGCTTTGCTAGAGGCAGCGAGGGTATGTCTAGGTGTAATTTGCAAGCGGCTCTGGTCGTTCGTTGAGATTTGTGTTTCTGAATCCTGTTATTGAAGGCAGTGTTGTCTGCTTTGTAAATTGCATTGTGAACTATTGTTAAAGTTTTGAATTCGATTCTTTGCTCGACCGGAAGCCAGTGAAGACTTCTCAGAACAGGGGTGATGTGTTATGATTTCTTCTTGCCGGTTAGTATTCTGGCTGCGGCGTTTTGTAACAGTTGAAGTGGTTTTAAGGCAGATTTTGGAAGGCCAATCAGGAGTGAGTTACAGTAATCGAGGCTGTTGAAAATAAGAGATTGCAGCACGGTTCGGAATTCTTGGTGAAGAAGCGGTTTTAGATGTTTCAGGATGTGAAGTTTATGAAAGCCTTCTTTAGTTTTAGTTGCGATGTTCTTTTTTAGGTTAAGTTCATTGTTGATCCAGATACCGAGGTCCTTTGCAGTGTTTTTCAGTTGGATGTTGATGTTATCGCTTTGTAGGGAATGCATGGGGGTTGTTTGTCCTGAGTTGTTTCTTCCTATGAGGATGCATTCAGTTTTATTCTTGTTGAGGCATAACTTTAGTTTGTTCAGCATGTTTCTAATTGAGATTAGGTGGTTGGCTTTTGTTCTCAGTGCCTCTTCGATAGTGGTGGTTATTGGGATGAGGAGTTGAATGTCGTTGGCGTACATATAATATGCTACGCCTAGACTTGAGACATTACTTCACAGTCTTCTTTTGTGACATCCAAGGTTAACATAAGATATGCCATACTGGGTCAGACCAAGGGTCCATCAAGCCCAGTATCCTGTTTCCAAAAGTGGCCAATCCAAGTCACAAGTACCTGGCAAGTACCCAAACATTAAATAAATCACAAGCCACTATTGCTTATTAATTAATAGCAGTTTATGGATTTTTTCCTCTAGGAACTTATCTAAACCTTTTTTACACCCAGTTACACTAACTGCTGTAACCACATTCTCTGGCAAGGATTTCCAGAACTTAACTATGCGCTGAGTGAAAAAGAAAATTTCTTTGATTTGTTTTAAATGAGCTACTTGCTAACTGCATGGAGTGCCCCCAGGTCATTCTATTATCTGAGAGAGTAAATAACTGATTTACATTAACTTGTTCATCAACTGATGCACTTGAGACATCAATTACTGGATCTGAAATTCCAGTAGGAAAACTCTGTCCTGTTCCATGTTGAACTGGACCCCCAGATATTCCAACGATTGGGATGGCTGAAGAGCTCTTGGCAATAAGGAAATCACCTTGTGTGTCACCAGGCGGTTCTCTTCCTGAGACTTGGCCTGAATCAGCCAGTCATCCAAATATGGGTGCACCAGGATGCCTTCTTAATGCAAGGCCACTGCTACCGTGTTTCCCCGATAGTAAGACACCCCTGATAGTAAGACGTAGTGGGAATTTTAGGGGGGGTCGGCTAATGTAACACATCCCCCGAAAGTAAGACGTACCTGTCATTTCAAAAAAAAATTATTTTTAAATACCTGTCGGAGGGCCGTGTGGGTCCAGGCGGCTGGCGGCGGGAGCCGGGTGGTCGCGTGTTAAATCTAGGCCGCGGGCGGGTGGGTGCTTGTTCCAGGCGGCGGGGGCGGGTGGACGCACGTTAGTTCGAGACGGCTGGCGGGCGGCGGGTGGTCGCACAGGCGCATTCATTCACTGCCGGTGGGGGCTGCCTCGGCAGCCCCCACCGGCAGTGAATGAATGCGCGCACAGGCCCACAGCGCCTGTGCGACCCCTGCGATTCGGCGCTGGGGGCTGCCGGTGGGGGCTGCGGCAGTGAATGAATTCATTCATCCAGGCGGAGGAGCCGGCTGCTTTCGCCGCTGCCGGCTGCTTTCGGCGCTCAAGGCAGTCACATGCTGTGACGTCACGGCATGTGACTGCCTTGAGCGCTGAAAGCAGCCGGCAGCGGCGAAAGCAGCCGGCTCCTCCGCCTGGATGAATGAATTCATTCACTGCCGCAGCCCCCACCGGCAGCCCCCAGCGCCGAATCGCAGGGGTCGCACAGGCGCTGTGGGCCTGTGCGCGCATTCATTCACTGCCGGTGGGGGCTGCCGAGGCAGCCCCCACCGGCAGTGAATGAATGCGCCTGTGCGACCACCCGCCGCCCGCCGGCCGTCTCGAACTAACGTGCGTCCACCCGCCCCCGCCGCCTGGAACAAGCGCCCACCCGCCCGCGGCCTAGATTTAACACGCGACCACCCGGCTCCCGCCGCCAGCCGCTTGGACCCACGCGGCCCTCCGACAGGTATTTAAAAATAATTTTTTTTTGAACACTCAGGTTTTTTTTCCAATATAAGACATACCCTGAAAGTAAGACATAGTGGGACTTTTGGGGGTAAAAAGAAAGTAAGACACTGTCTTATATTCGGGGAAACACGGTACTACCACCATAACCTTGGAAAGAATTTCTGGGAGCGGTCGCTAGACCAAAAGGCAGCAGCCGAAACTAATAATGGTGCCCTAACACCGCAAAGCGTAGAAAGCGGTGTTCCAATCGGATGGGAATATGAAGGTAAGCCTCTGACAGATCCAAGGAGGTCAGAAACTCCCCCGACTGCACCGCCATTATCACAGAGAGTAAGGTTTCCATGTGAAAATGAGTCACTTTGAAATGATGGTTGACCCTCTTGAGATCCAAGATTGGACAAAAGGAGCCCTTCTTCTTGGGCACAACAAAATAAATGGAATATCGCCCCATACTTTCTTGAGACATGGGCACCGGAACCAGAACCCTCAGTCTGAGGAGCCTTTGAAGCATAAACTCCACTGCCTGCTTCTTCTGCAAAGAGTGGCAAGGGGACACCATGAACACGTCTTGAGGAATACTGCAAAATTCCAGTGCATATCCTTCTCGTATCACTTCCAGGACCCACTGGTCAGATGTGATCTCGACCCACCTCCGATGATAGAGAGACGTTCCCCCATTTCCTGTTCTGGAAGGTTGGTCAGCAAACATTCATTGGGAAGCATGGGAAGGTCCGCCACTCAAGCCTGCTTCTCTCTTTGGCTGTGGGGGACAAAAGGACTGAGACCTACCGAAAGGCCGAGTCTGCTATAAGGTCGCCCTTCTGTAGGGGCAAAAATGCCTAGAACCCCGGAGACTACCCCTCATACCAAAGGGGCGCTGTAACTGCTTCGTATCCTCCGGCAACCGAGAAACCAGACTCCTCCCACTTACTGGTCAATTTCTCCAACTCGCTCCACAAGCCTTTAAAGGGCATCTTGGTAAGATTGACTTTGAAGGCTGTGTCAACCAACCAAATTCGCAACCAGAGTTGACACCTGGCTGCTATCACCAAAGCCACTTCTCTGGCCGAGGTCCGGACCAAATCACAGCCTGCATCTGCTGAAGAGATGGCAGCAGGTTCCATAACTGCTCTGGAATTCCTCCAAACTCATTAACCTCCTGAGAGAGAAGCAGACAAGATCTTGCCACTAGGGCGCAACAGGAGGCATTCTGTCAATTCATCGCCACTGCCTCAAAAGCTTGTTTAAGAATAGCCTCAATCCTTCTATCATGTACTTCCTTCAAGGTCGCTTCTCCCACTACAGGGATAGTTGTCCGCTTAGAAATGGCACATCCTAAAGCATCCACTTTGGGAAAATGCAAATGCTCTCTCACAGCTGGATCCAGGGGGTACAGGCCTTCCAATGTCTGACCCCCTTTAAAATTCGCCTCTGGGGTGTCCCATTCCAGATCAATCAATTCCTAAATGGCATCCAACACAGGGAAAAAAACAAGAGGCTTTACATAAGGAAACCAAAATGGGATTTTTCTTCGGCTCCAACACAGCATCCGAACCAGGGACACCCAGCTGTTTCGAGATCTGGGAAATCAGGGCCAGCAGTTCATCTCTATGAAAGAACCGCAACATGGTTCAATATGGTTCCAGCCCTGGAGGAATTTCCCCATCTTCCAGGGAATCAGGTCAACCTCATCATCAGTGCCATCCGGATTCCTGTTGGGAACACCCGCAGGAAGCTGAGGACTGGAAGAGGGAGGAGCCACCGGTTGAGGGTCCAACCGAACAGAAATGTGGGAAGTGGAGGACTGCACCTGAAAAAAAGCTTGTAAGCCTTGAAAAAATTCCACCCAAAAAAAAAATCAGCCGGGTCCAGACCAAGCCCAGAAGGAAATGGAGCTAGTCCCACAGAACTGCCCTTACCAGCAGAAGAGCCAGTCAAGGGAGAACCAAGATCTGGCTTCCCCCCCACCCCCCCCCTCATTCAAGGCCGTGACCAACCCCTCATCTGAATGGGAAGAGCCAGGCTTAGCAAATTTTGAGGAAGACAACTCTCCCTGAGTGTCTGAGCAGTGATGACACAGGTTAGAAGCCAGGTCAGGCTGAGAAGCCCTGTTGACAGGCAACACAGATAGAAAGACACTTAGGTTTCTTGCTTACCAGCACTATTGCGGCAATAAGCGTGCGTCTGAACAGCTCACGCTCAAAAATAAATGTGCCCAAAAAATAAGCACTGAGAAAAAGGCGTGACAAAACACACACACAGCCTGTGTGCCAAGGTAAGCGCATAAAAAAAAAGTTTGTGCATGTAAAAAGCGAGCCAAAAAACCGAGCGCACATCGCATCTGCACTGCGCACATTGATGGTCTATAGAGGGCAGGAGCTCACGCACAAGAGCGAGTGAAAATGGTCGTCGCAGCCTCACATGCGGTATTCAAGAACAAAGCCTAAGTGTAGGGCCTAGCCCAACAGGGGCCGCTCAACCCGCCCGGCTGCCCAGTTCCACAACCCCAACAGGAGCAGGAACCAACGTTGGTATGACGCACCAAGAACGGAGACCGGAGGAAGTCCTGAAACCCATGTGCCTCAGATTCAGGTTAAAACTTTCTCTTTTATTTTTAAACCTTACCTAAGCTTACCAGCTGAGTAAAGAATTGGTCTCCAGCACCTGCTACCTTTCAACTGAACTAGCATCTAAATTCATGCCGGGGAAACCCAGCTACCAGACCAAGGCACACCTGAAGGACCATGGAAATCACCTCAGGAATTTTCAACGGGGGAGGGACCTTTAGGTTTCACAGCAGGAGAGCAGGGCTTTCTTTGCCTGAATTTAGAATTTCAAATTTCTCCTTTCAAAAAGCTCAAAGTAATCCCCATAGGAGATGCACATTCACCAACTACTGGAGACTGAGAATACTGGCAGGCTGGGGTCACTGCAGGGCTATATATACTGTGACATCAGCTTGCTCCATCTCCATCTGTTGGCAGGGGAGCATAAACCCACTGGCCCTGAGTTCATCTATCTACACACTAGGAAATCAGCATAATAGACAAAAAAAGCAGAATCCCATATCAAAACAGAGAAAACAGGTTACAAAAAAGCCTGCCTGAGTAGATACGTGCGCATGTTATAAAATCGGGGTTCGGCGCGTGCAAAGGGGTGCATATTAGTGCACCTTGCGCGCGCGCCAACGCCCGCGGGCTTCCTCCGTTTCCTCCCCCCTAGCCTGACCTTCCCACCCCTTCCCCTAGGCTTTCCACCCCCTAACCCTAACCTTCCCCCCCCAAAATATGTCTCACCTTTTGCGCCTCCCTGGAGGAAGGCGCAGGTTGCGCATGCCGTATGTCTGCCGGCACGCGATCCTCCGACACAGTGGCAAATGGCCGCTATGCCGGAGGGCTCTGGCCTCGCCTCTTTAGTAAAGCCCCAGGACTAAGACACGTCCCGGGGCTTTATGTGCGAGGCCAGGCCTTTATAAAATAGGCCCGGCGCGCGTAAGCCGATTTATGGCACGTAGAGCTTTTAAAATCCAGCCCATAGTGTTCAGCCTGTAAATAAGCAAAAAAAGGATGGGAAGGAATCTGGAACTGCTATTGCAGCACCTGAAAAGAAAAATAAAATTGGTTCTTACCTGATAATTTTCGTTCCTGTAGTACCACGGATCAGTCCAGACTCCTGGTTTTGCCCCCCCTCTAGCAGATGGAGACAGAAGTTTATCAAACAAAACTCCGCCTTATCTAGGCTGGTGCCACCTACAGTCTGGCAGTATTACTCTATGTCAAAGCAGAATGGATTAGAAAACACCCAAACTAACTATATACAGTAACCTAACAACCTGAACCGGTTCAACAAACCCCCAAATGGGTACAGAATCCGTGTTACCGATAAAAGGACAAGCATAATTGATCTGTAAACAAAGAAAACAAACAGTATGGACTCTCCCTTTCCTTAGAAGGGCAAATTGGCGGGACTCTGGCCTGATCCGTTGGACTACAGGAACGAAAATTATCAGGTAAGAACCAATTTTCTTTTCCCTGTACGTACCCGGATCAGTCCAGACTCCTGGGATGTACCAGAGCTGTCATTAATTGGGATGGGATCCAGAGAGGCACGCTCTGAGCACACCTTCCCCAAATCCTCCAGTCCCTGGAGCCCGAACATCCAGGTGATAATGTCTGGCAAAATTATGTAAGTACTTCCAAGTAGCCGCTCTGCAAATCTCCTCTGGAGAGATTTGTTGGCATTCCGCCCAGGATGCAGCCTGAGACCGCATAGAATGAGCCCGGAGACCCACCAGCAAGGACCGTTCTTGCTACAGATACGCAGAATTTATGGATTCCTTCAACCAGTGAGCTATCATAGTCTTTGAAGCCTTGTTGCCTCTTCTAGGTCCACTCCAAAGTACGAACAGGTGATCCGATACACGGAAACTGTTGGTAACCTCCAGGTAGTGCAACAATGCCCTATGGACATCTAATTTCCGCAAGTCCTTAGACAAAGAATCCGAGCTGTCCAAATCCAAAAACGATGGAAACTCCACTGCCTAATTTAAATGGAAGGAAGACACAACCTTAGGGAGAAATGAAAGTACCGTACGCAGAGAAACCCCAGACTCCGTGATCTGCAAAAAGGGCTCCCAACATGACAGAGCTTGAAGTTCTGACACCCGCTGTGCCGATGCAATAGCCACTAAAGACACCACCTTCATGAAGCCTTAAGAACACATTCAGATTCCAAGAAGGACAGGGCTGCTGGAATGGCAGGCGTAAATGCTTCGCCCCTTTAAGGAAACGAGCAACATCTGGATGAGATGCCAAAGATGCGCCATGGATTTGACCACGCAAAGAACCTAGCGCCGCCACTTGTACGCGCAAGGAGCTACACGACAACCCCTTTGCCAAAACATCCTTAAGAAAATGCAAAATATCTGGAACGCTCGCCCGAGTGGGAACAACATCCCTAGCAAGGCACCAGGCCTTAAAGACCTTCCAGACCCGCACATAAAAGATGTAGAAACTTTGCGGGACCTTAAGAGCGTAGTCACCACAGCATCCAAGTACCCTCTGGATTTCAGCCGCAGCCTCTCAAAAGCAATGCCGCTAGACAAAAGTGGTCGATCTGGTCGAAACAAATGGGCCTCTGATGCAGTAAATTTGGTACGTTCGGAAACCGTAGGGGGTCCTCTACGGCCAGTTTTACCAGATCCGCAAACCAGGGATGTCATGGCCATTCGGGAGCTATGAGCATCACCTCCGTCGGATGCAACTCTATGCGGCGAAGGACCCTGCCGATGAGGGGCCAGGAGGAAACACATACAGAAGAACATCCGTCGGCCAAAGTAGCACCAGAGCGTCCATGCCCTCCGCTCCCGTTTCTCTGCACCGAGTGAAGAAACGAGGAGCTTTGGAATTCTTGAACGTCGCCATTAGATCCAGAGCGGGTGTCCCCCACTGGGCACAAATGATCTGAAATGTGGCGTCCGTGAGTTCTGTCTGAGGAAATCCGTGTGACCATTCTCTACCCCGGCGATGTGAGAGGCCGCTATGCTGCACAAATTCTGTTCCGCCCACGCGATCAACTGACGAGCTTCCAACGCCACTGGTTGACTCTTGGCTCCCCACTGATGATTGATGTAAGTCACCGTGGCCGCCTGTCTGAAAGAACTTTGACCGACATGCCCCGGAGAAGCGGAAGAAATGCCTGCAGTGCAAATCGTACCGTTCTGGTCTCCAGACGACTGATGGACCAACAAGCTTCCCATGGGGACCATTGCCCCTGCACAGACTTCTGCAGACAAACCGCTCCCCAACTGGACAAGCTGGCATCCGTAGTGACCACCGTCCAGGCCGGAACTACCAACGGTACTCTGCGTCATAAGTTGCCCAGACATAACCACCAATCCAGGCTGGTCCGAGCTGAATCAGTCAGGAGTAAAGGAAGATGGAATTGCTCTGACACCAGGTTCCATCAGGAAAGCACACTGACTGCAAAGGCCGCATATGAACCAATTCCAATGTCGAAGTCATTGACCCCAGCACCTGAAGATAATCCCAGACTGTTGGGACTTGCTTGGATAACAAGGCTCGCACCTGACCTCGTAACTTGTGCATGCGTTCCACCTTGAGACACACAGTTCCCTGACGAGTGTCGAATAAAGCTCCCAAAAACTCCAGCGACTGGGAAGGCACTAGCTGGCTTTTGGACGCATTGACTACCCAGCCGATAGTTCTCAACAATTGAACTGCCTTCTGACAGAGCGATTTTGCACAAATTAGCGAATCAGCCAATCGTCCAGGTACGGGTGCACCAAAAAGTCTTCTCTCCGAAGCTGCGCCGCTACCACCACCATAATCTTGGTGAAAGACTGAGGTGCAGTGGCAAGCCCGAACGGCAGTGCCTGAAATTGGTAATGTTGACCCAACACTGAGAACCTTAGAAATCGCTGGTGATTGGTCCGGATCCCGATGTGAAAATACGCTTCCGTGAGGTCCAGGGACGCGAGAAATTCCCCGTCACACCAAAGCAATCATGGACCGCAGGGTCTCCATATGAAAATGAGGTATTCGCAGACATCTGTTGAACCTTTTTAGGTCGAGAATGGGTCGAAGGTTCCTTCTTTTTTTGGCACCACGAAGTAAATGGAATAACGGCCTCTGCGAAGCTCCGCCTGGGGAACCAGAACAATTGCGCCGAGATCGAGAAGACGTCGCAGAGTCTCCCTTATCGCCCGGCGTTTTGACGCAAAACCGCAGGGCGAGACCAGGAAGCACTGGCGAGGCTGATGTACAAAATCTAACGCATAACCGTGTCTTATCACATCTAGGACCCACTGATCCGATGCGATCTTGGTCCACTCCTCGTAAAACCGAGACAACCTGCCTGCGACCACTGGCACCGAGGAATGGACTGGCCGCACATCATTGTGAGGGCTTTCCACCCTGCGCATTCTGACCAGCACCTGGACGGCCGAAACGGCGCCCACAAAAGGACTAAGAATACGTCTGCTGTCTGTTGGCGCTATGCTGGAAGGAAGAAACTGAACCCCTGAGAAAATCGAGGCCTCAGACCTCCCCTATATCGAGAGCGGGAAGACAGAGCACCTCTGGATTTTGGCCTGTCCTCTGGCAAACGATGCACCTTGTTCTCGTCTAGAGACTCAAATCAGATCCACCAATTCTTTTCCAAACAGCAGCTTGCCCTTAAATGGCAACAAACCCAGCCGCGATTTAGATGATACATCCGCTGCCCAATGGCGGAGCCACAACAAGCACCGCGCTGACACTGCCTACACCATGGATCTGGTCGATGTGGAGAAGGAGCGTCGCTAGTTAACAAGAAAATAGAGGGGAATGGAGTAGATGTAACTCCATTTACAGTAGAGAATGTATGGTAAGAGCTGGGGAAACAAAGTGGACAAAGCATGGGGCCTGATGAGGTTCATCCCAGGATACAGAGGGAACTCAGAGATGTGCTGGCGGGTCCACTGTGTGACCTGTTCAATAGAGCCCTAGAAATGGGAGTGGTGCCGAGTGATTGAAGAAGAGCGGTGGTGATCCCGCTTCACAAGAGTGGAAACAGAGAAGAGGCTGGTAACTACAGACCGGTTAGCCTCACCTCGGTGGTGGGAAAAGTAATGGAGTCGCTGTTAAAAGAAGGAATAGTGAATTATCTACAGTCGGAAGAATTGCTGGACCACAGGCAGCATGGATTCACCAGGGCAAGATCCTGTCAGACAAATCTGATAGACTTCTTTGACTGGGTAACCAAGGAATTGGATCAAGGAAGAGCACTCAATGTCATCTACTTGGACTTCAGCAAAGCTTTTGATACGGTTCCGCACAGGAGACTGTTGAATAAAATAAGAAGCTTAGGAGTGAGTGCAAAGGCGGTGGCCTGGATTGCAAACTGGTGACGGACAGAAGACAATGTGTGATGGTAAATGGAACTTACTCTGAAGAGAGAGCGGTGTTAGGACCGGTCCTGTTCAATATCTTTATGAGCGACATTGTGGACAGGATAGAAGGTAAGGTTTGTCTTTTTGCGGATGACACTAAGATCTGCAACAGAGTGGACATGCCAGAAGGAGTGGAGAGAATGAGACGGGATTTAAGGAAACTGGAAGAGTGGTCGAAGATATGGCAGCTGAGATTCAATGCCAAGAAGTGCAGAGTCATGCATATGGGGTGTGGAACTCCGAATGAACTGTATTCGATGGGGGGAGAAGGGCTGATGTGCACAGGGCAGGAGAGAGACCTTGGGGTGATAGTGTCTAATGATCTGAAGTCGGCAAAACAATGTGACAAGGCAATCGCTAAAGCCAGAAAAATGCTGGGCTGCATAGACAGAGGAATATCGAGTAAGAAAAGGGAAGTGATTATCCTCTTGTACAGGTCCTTGGTGAGGCCTCACCTGGAGTACTGTGTTCAGTTCTGGAGACCGTATCTCCGAAGGGACAGAGACAGGATGGAGGCGGTCCAGAGAAGAGTGACCAAAAAGGTGGAGGGTCTTCATGAAATGACTTATGAGGAGAGATTGAAGAATCTAAATATGTACACCCTGGAGGAAAGGAGGAGCAGGGGTGATACGATACAGACTTTCAGATACTTGAAAGGTTTTAATGATCCAAAGACAACGACAAACCTGTTCCGTTGCAAAAAAATCAGCAGAACCAGGGGTCACGATTTAAAACTCCAGGGAGGAAGACTCAGAACCAATGTCAGGAAGTATTTCTTCACGGAGAGGGTGGTGGATGCCTGGAACGCCCTTCCGGAGGAAGTGGTGAAGACCAAAACTGTGAAGGATTTCAAAGGGGCGTGGGATATGGGATAAATACTGTGGATCAATAAAGTCTAGAGGATGTGAATGAAGAGAAGAGGCATGGGGGTGGCTTGCGGGAATGACAGCTACTACCTGGAGATGAATATCCTTATTCAATAAACATACATACGGTTAATGCGACTCCAACATTGCTCTATGCTTTAATGGCAAGAGGAAATGTGGAAAAAAGGATTTGCATCCACATAAAAGCAGGGGAGTAGCTTGCTTGTTATGGCTGTTACTACCCAAAACAAAAAATGCCTGTTACTTCACTTTCATTGCATATCCAGCATAGCTCTCTGCTTCAATGGCAGGGGGAATGAAGAAAAGATTTTATATTCAGACATCTACCAACAAGGACTGAATTACATAGTCTGGGTAAAACAAATAAGCATGGATGTAGTTTGCTTATTACGGTGGTTACTACCCCAAATCAAGCCTGATACTTCACTTAGAATACATATCCAGCGCAGCCCACTGCTTCAACGGCAGGGGGAAAGAAAGGAGGATTTATATTCAATCAACCAACAAAGACTGAATTCACAGGCTGGATAAACAAGCGTGGGAGAAGCTGGCTTATTACAGTGGTTACTACCCCAAACCAATTAGCTGGATACTTCACTCAGATGCAGCTCCAGCACTATCTACGATGGCGGGGTGGAAGGGAAATAGAACCAAAAAAGTTATTTAAAGGGACAAGAGTAACAGAAAAGTATGAAAAAAAAAAGTGTGAAAGTTTGCTAGGCAGACTGGATGGACCATTTGGTCTTCTTCTGCCGTCATTTCTATGTTTCTATATAAAAGGCATCCGCACTGTAAGCAATCACCGCTTCCAGACGCCCTGCCTGGTGTGCTTCCTCTTGGGAAAGCGAGTCGTTGGCTAGTAGCTGTTGTACCCAACAAAGACCTGCTCGCAAGGAGAAATTACTGAGGATAGCTGCACGAATCCCCAGAGCAGAGACCTTGAAGATTTTCTTAAGCTGATTCTCCAGCTTATGGTCCTGCAAGTCTTTAAAAGCTGCCCCCCCCCCCCCGGTAACCGGAATGGTGGTCTTTTTCGTGACAGCCGCCACAGCCGCATCCACCTTAGGGACCCTTAGAATCTTCAAGGCCTCCTCTTGAATGGGGTAGAGCTTGTCCATCGCCTTAGCCACCTTGAGGTTTAAGTCCGGGGTATCCCATTCCTTGAAAAGCAAATCCGTTGCTGAAAAATGAAAGGGAAAAGCTGAAGGAGGACCCCCTCAGGCCCAACACCACCGGGTCCATAGCCCCAAGCCTGGACTCTTCCTGAGGCAGCTGGATACCTAATTCCCCGAGTATCGCCGGAATGAGGGGACCCAGTTCGTCCCTTCTAAAGAGACGGACCACCTTTGGGTCATCACCGTCCGCCCCGTGGGCAGCTCGCAGACGTCCGGACAGCTGGTCACCGTCCCCTTCAACCCCCCTTGGGGGTTGGGAAGGCAGGTCCTGGTCCTCCGAATCCTCTGTGTCCGAAGAGGAATCCAGAGCTCTACTGGGTCTCTATTAATGACATTTTACAGCGGGAGGGAATAGAATAGAAATACTTTTGGTTGTGTGAGCTCCCCCATATGGGAGGTTTCCATAGTGGAGATGTGATTTTATAAAAACTAATACCACCTACTAGCTCTTGCTCCCGTTTTGGGGAAGGACACTTAGGCCTTAAGGAAGGAGACCTGTAATTGGAATGGAGGAGAGAGTGCCTTATCCGATATTTAAACAAGCCTGTTTTGCCCCTTTTCTTTATGGGGTGAAGGAAGTTTGTGTTCACCCTTCCTTCATCAGTTTTTGGTTATATTTTGAAATTGATTTCCATTTGCCTGAGCTTTCAAGAATCATTAGTGTTTAAAATCTGGAAGGAGAGTAGAAGTCTTTCATACTGAGAGACCCTTAATCATTAGAAGGTTACTGAAAGAATTTATTTGGACTTTGAAGACGACCAGTGGTACCTGTCCTGTGTTCATCACTATGATATCACCTGGATATTAAAGTGAAAAGTGAGGAAGTACCCTCCAGTGAATCAGCAAGGACAGTGAGGAAAATGGATAAGACGATGTAAAACTGTACATCTAGAACTGGGGTGGCCAACTCCAGTCATCGAGAGCAACAAACAAACCTAGCTTTCAGTATATCCACTATGAATATGCATAAACTTAAAAAAATTAGTTTAATATATGAAAAAACATTCAAAGTCATAAAATCCAATAATTGAAAAATTTTTCACACCTTTGTTGTCTATTTTCAGCATTGTGCAGTTCTAATCTTTTTGTCTCATTCCTTCTTTCCATGATATAATTTCTCCTTCTGTCTGCATCATTCCCTTTCACGCAACTTCTCAACATTCCTCTTTTCCCACCATCACTCCTCTCCATCTCTCCCCACATCATTTGTGTATCTCATTCTTCTCCCAATATCTCCTCTTTCTTCATCCAACTCAACAGCTCATTTTCCCATCCTTTCAACTCCTTCTCTCTCAGCTTTACTCCACCCTCCAATCAAGTCTTCTATGATAAGATCAAAATTGATTCTGCCCTCCACCTTAAGCTACCGCTGGTCCTGTTGATGGATTTCACTCCTCGGGGCTCTTAGTTTATTATATGATATTTATTTCTTCATGTTTTAGTCATTTTGGGGTAGATTTTCAAATAGCGCGATTTGGCGTACTTTTGTTGGCGCATCAGGCGCAAACAAAAATACGCTGGATTTTAGCAGATACGCGCGTAGCCGCGCGTATCCACTAAAATCCGGGATCGGCGCGCGCAAGGCTATCGATTCCGTATAGCCGGTGTGCGCCGAGCCGCGCAGCCTACCTCCGTTCCATCAGAGGCCGCTCCGAAATCGGAGCGGCCTCGGAGGGAACTTTCTTTTGCCCTCCCCTCACCTTCCCCTCCCTTCCCTAACCCACCCGCCCGGCCCTGTCTAAACCCCCCCCTTACGTTTGTCGGGAGATTTACGCCTCCCGGAGGGAGGCGTAAATCCCCGCGCGCCAGCGGGCCGCTAGCACGCCGGGACGCGACCTGGGGGCGGGTCCGGAGGGCGCGGCCACGCCCCCGGGCCCGCCCCCGAAACGCCCCGAAAATGCTGCGCGGATCGGGGCCGCCCTCCGACTCGCCCCCCTCTGAAAACCCCGGGACTTACGCGAGTCCCGGGGCTCTGCGCGCGCCGGTAGGCCTATGTGTAAAATAGGCGCACCGGCGCGCAGGGCCCTGCTCGCCTAAATCTGCCCGGATTTAGGCCCCTATATGATGCATTTTATGACTTGTTGTTTTATTCATTTTACTGTGGTTGATTTGTATGTTTCACTGTAAACCGCTTGAACCTACTGACTTGGTGGTATAAAAACCTTTCAAATAAATAAAGATCTCATTTTCCCTCCCACAGGCCTGAATGTGCTCAGTCCTACATGAGTAGACCCCCAGTTGTCATTGCAACCTGGCACCCAGGATTATTTATTTTCTGCTTGAGAATTATGCATTATCTTCATGAGATGCAAACTCCACATGGTGTGTATGACAGGCTCAGCAAACAATTAGTTTAATTGTTTTTTTCCAACAAGACATATCATCCTATGGCTATACGTCAAAACAAAATTATCATATTTTACTTTTTAAATCTAATTTTCCAGGAATTACTGCACACTCATTTTTAAAGCCTGCTAGAAAATCAGAATGAAGAATAAGGCTTTTCATTTATGGAAAATCATATGACATGGTGTCTTAGGAAACAGACCTTCATGGCTCCTGCACTTCTCTCCACATTAATTCCTCACCCCACCTCCGGGCCAGAGACAGTTCTGATGGCCACTGCTCAGGGCATAAACTAGGTGTCCTCTAGGTAGTTTGACCAAGTAATGGCATGATCAGAACCAAGAAGTCAAGAGCACTGTCCTGGGCCAGCTAGTACCTCCACAGCACTTTCTGCTCCTAGCCTCTTCTTTTTCAAGCCCTGTAAGTTTATCAGTAACTCCTCCATATGTACATTTGGTAGGAGAAGCTTTCAAAAACATTTAATAGTTCTTCAGAAATGAAATAAACCAGAGTAATTTTAGTTTACTTTAACAGCCACTAGAATTGTCTACTGTGCACTAGTACTGCTGCTTTAAAAACTGCTCTTTCGACTCCTAGCCAAGATGGCGGTGTGAGAGTACGCCAGGTTGAATCGCTCCTCATTGAAGTTATATTTCCTTGACAAGAATGCCTGCAAAACGTAAAGGCAAGCTACGGGTCTACCCCCCTGCACCCGAATTGCTTACCGGACAAAAGAAGATCGATTCCTTCGCTACCTCGATGTTGGTGGAGAAGGGGGGCGAATGCCCCGCTGCAGCAAATAGAGAAGGAGCTAATTTGCTGCCTGGGGATATCACTCTCAGCCCCCCTGACTGCAGACCTCCTCCGGAGCCAGCTAAGTTGGTGAAGTCCCCCGAAGCGGAGCAGGGAGATGATCTCATCACCCAGATGGGAGGGGGACGCCGAGGGAGTGAGACCATGCCGGTAGAACACCTATCCTCCAGCCCAGCTGAACCATCGGGGCCTGAAAGACCGGAGGGATTATTATCATCTTTGTCCCCAGTCTCTCGAGTGGAGGAGGAAAAAAGGCTACGGAATATCCAACTGCTTGAACCTGGAGAAACCTCAATTGCACTGGCTAGGGGTGAGTTGTTCATACCGCCCCCTAAACCAGAAGTAGTCACTCTGGATACTTTATGGGACTTAATGGTTGCAATTGGGAAACTAGTGAATGTATGTGAAACAAAATACACTAAGCTGGATACTGAAATGTTTAATATAAAACAAAATCATGATGGACAATTAAATGAGATGGGAAAGAAGCTGGATGAGATGGACTGTAAAGTTACCCAAGTTCAAACAGTAAATGTGAACATTATTAAAGATATTGGTTTACAGTCTAAAAGATTAGAATACCTTGAGAATTACTCTAAACATTTGAATCTGAGATTTACTAATTTTCCTAGAGCTTTGGGGGAGAATATTCAAAATACTTTGAAGAAGTATTTTAATGATTGTTTAAAGTTAGATGACGAACAGATACCACTTGTTAACAAAGCTTTTTTCCTAACAAGATCTTTTAGAAAAACTGGAGTAAAACACCTAGAAGCCCTGGAAAACTTGACCCAATTTATTGAGAGTTCTGATATTGAAATTATGGATAGAGGTACCTTATTAGTCTCCTTCATTTCTGAGGGGGATGTTATCAAGGTAATGCGTAATTATTTCCTAAATATGGGTCTAGAATTTCATGGCCAGGTAGTTAAGATCTTCCCAGATCTATCTAGATCGACTCAGGTTAGGAGAAGAGAATTTTTGAATTTTAGACCCCAAGTTTTGGCTTTAGGATATACATTTGTATTAAAATATCCATGTCGTCGTTTAGTAGGGCATCAAGATGAAAAATTCGTGTTCTTAGCTGTTGAACAACTTAAGTCCTTTTTGTATGCCAGAAATATGACTAATTCCATCGCAACAGGTCAATAAGTCAGTCAGTTAGGAAATACCAACAAAACACTAGGCCAGTTGATCCTGGAAGATTTGTATTATTTTGAACTCCTTTGTATTCCAGGCTAGGAGTCTCAAGTTTTTCTTCGAATACAAGTGCATGTATAATTATATTGATTTATGTGTTTGTGGTAATTATTTCTTTACATTTGTTTCTGTGATACATGCCTTATTTACCTGGTGAAGTATGTGAAAAATACTTTGTACAAAACCAATAAAATATGAATTTAAAAAAAAACAAACTGCTCTTTCTGTGCTCATTTGCACCAAAAAACATAGGAGATAATTTTCAATGGAATTACCTGTGTAAATATAACAAATGATCACAGCAATTTTCAACACCCATTTATTTGCATTAAGGTGTAAATTTCTTCATGCTGGGGTTACAATAATCCACTTTTTCAATGACTTTTTAATTCCCAAATCCTTCACTTTTTGCTGTTGCTTCTTCATCCATGCCAAACGTATCATTCCCAAATCTCACAGAACCCCTATGGCTCCCTGTCCCCTTAAGAAACCAGACAAATCCTTTCAGCGACTTATTGTTGCCTAGCTTTCCTTTAAACATCACTTTTTATGTCTGTTCCTCACACTTCTTATTCCTTCTGCTCTTCTTCCTGTCCCTATTAACAATCTAACCATAGTCAATAGCATTAATGGTATCTCTCTTGCTACTGCTGTGTCCTATATTTGGAATGATCAACCAGTATCTTTTCAAATTAATCAAAACATTTATTTTTCTGTACTGTTTTTCCTAAAAAAGCTCAAGATGAAGTACAATATACAGAACACAGATTATCAAAAGACATAAATCAAATCAATAAAATACGTATCTCCCCTCTTCAACACCTCTATCAGGAAGAAAATTCCAGTCCTGGAGTGTTGTAAACAGATCTGGTTTTCGGGTCATCCACAATGAATATGCATGAGATATATATCATACAATGGAGGCAGTTCATGCAAATATACCTCGTACATATTCATTGTGGATACCCTGAAAACCAGGCCTGTTTGTGGCAGTCCAGGACTGGAATTACCTACCCCTGTTTTATATCAAGACTCACCTATTTTCCCTTGTGTCCAAGTTCAAATTGTAGGGAGTGGGGTTCTAATTAAACTGCAGGTATATTTTCCTGCAATTATGTGAATGTAAGGCAGTGCTTCCCAACCTAGGATCCGTGAACCCCTAGAGGTCCATGAGACTATCACAGGGGGTCCCGCTGGAAGGGATGAAAACAAGTTTAGCTGGGGAGAAAAAGGGCCAGCTACTGCTACCTGTGATTAATTGAGTTGCTGCTGAAGGCCACAAGTGAGAATGGAGCCCACTGCTACCTGGAAACCAACTCGCATTGCTGCAGGGTGGGAGAAGGAACAAAAGATAGGAGGCAGTCAAAGGCATTAGGAGCTTCAAACCATACATTCGCTAGAAGCGGGGGAAGTGAGAAGCTGATCACAGACCTCAAGAGCCATAAACTGAGCTCCTACATATCGGAAGGATGTGGGGAAGAGAAAGACCAATTATGGTTGTCAGAATCTTCAGCAGCCACTGCTGCACACTGAGGAAAGCAGAAGAAAGTAGCGTGATCACGGCAGTGAGGAGTCACTTCCCACCACATCTACATGTTATGCCTCTGCCTGACTAGCCTGATAGAGAGACAAAACTGCAACAACAAAGTAAGCAGAATGGCTGAGAGGAAGCTAGAGGCTTGGAGCTGACAGTAAGAGGGGAAAAAGAATGAGGCAGTAATGAAGGAAGAAAAAAAGAGGATATGGAGGGAGATAACACGATTGATCTGATTAAGGGGAGTGAGTGTGGATGGCAACTTATCAGGCAAAAGGGGACCCTAGAAATTAGGGGAGAGAAAGCGAGAGATCCCAGGAATCATGCTGGACCATGAGGTAGGGAGAGACAACTGCCAGGGATCAAGAGGGAGAAAGTGAGGACTACCATGGTCTAAGTGGAAGAAGGGAGATAACCAAAAGGGATTAAGAAGGAGGAAGGATGAGATGAACAGTTAGGCATAGATAAGAAATTAAAGACAGAAATTGTTTAGGGGGACACACAGACATGGCAACCTTATAAGCCTTCTTCCCTTCGAAAAGCAGGATAAAAAGGGGATCTATTTTCAGGGAGGGTAATATTGAAAAATCTTTTTATGTGGGTAATCGCCTGTTTATCCACTTAAAGAAGGCCTTTCAAAAATCATCCCTCCTACCCCGCTACTGAAGGTAAAACTACTAGCTCTAAGAACGGCATGTGCACATTTACCTGTGGATAAAAAGGGGCAGGGTTAAATGGAAAGGGGAGGGAAAGTGTGTGCAGGGATTTAATTTTGCTTCAAAGTATGTGCAAAGTATCCACTCTCCCCCTGCTGGCCCAAGTTTTCAAAGGGAAATGCCGTGGGGAGTTTCCAGTACTGCAGGCATCACTGCTAAATTTTCTGCCAGCTCCAAGTGCTTCCTTTTCTCCCACTACAGCTGGAGTGGAAGCTGCTGCTGGCCATAAGCTTCAAGTACGAGGGAAATTTTTAAATAGTTTTGGAAATTGCCCTTCCTAAGTAATCCGCTTTCGTCAAGAAAGCATTGTTTAATATTGTTTTATATATATTATGAATGATTCTGGAGTGCATATCATTCATTTCTTGTGCTCCAGCATATAACTGTATACAGAAATTAAAGAGAAGCATGTGGGTGTCCATGAACTTTTTTTTTTTTTTTTTTAAGAGGTTGAAAAGGAATTTGCATGCCCAGAAATACTGAGAACCCCTGCTGTAAAGCATTTTGGTATAACTCTGCATGAAAGGAGATACATTGTAAAACAGAGTAAGAAGGGAAGAGTATGAAAGTGCCTTTTTATGTTATCCTAAAACCTTCACCCGATACAATTCTCTTTTCTATTTAAACAAAAACCAAAAACCCTTCTGTGGACATCTGCCTTATAATAATTGACATTGCATACATTTTGCAGTTATTTGCAAAATCATCCATCTAAGGTATACCACACACTAGTACTTGCATCCTCTACAGCAGCTATTTATAATATGGGCAACTCTAAATGGGAGCTGTAAATTCAATTTCTAATATTTATTTCTTTAAATTGAAATGATTTGATTTTTGAAGTCAGCAATTTTTTTGTATTTTATTTATTTTTACAGATACAGACCTTATATACTTGTATAGCTAAATGGAATACAAAGACAAACCAGAAAGATTTATTATAGGCTATAAATATGTCACTAATACAGAATTACTGGACAGTACACAGGCAGCTGGTGCCAAAAAAGCTTTTAGCTTTGTTGCTGAACTGGATTCTTTACTGCTGAGAAAATGAATTAATGGAAGAACTGGAAAAGGGAAGGGGGTGGAGGAAAAAAAGCCTTCCCGTTGGTGCTAGTAAATCAACCACCATTTAGTTTCTAAAGCACGAGGGTAAGAAAAATAGCCGAGGATGGGCATACAATTCCATCCATTTATAGGAAAAACACTAACCTGGAAGTTTCAAATAATTAATTGGACAGACTGTCATTCAGTAAATGCAAAAGAAAAAAAAAAAAAAAAAAAGACAGGCTTAGGCAAAATCTGTTTCTTAAAAGAAAGATGGTCTGTAATGGTCATTTGATCTCCTGATTTTAGGAAATCCACAATTTGCTTTTCAGCACACGGCATGAATTGAAACAAAAACCACCATAACAAATTTATAGAGAGAGGCAGTTAATGTGAGAAGACAGTAATGAGAGGAACATAATGGTACTGTGCATAGCTTTATAATATAGAAAGAATGAGGACCTACCAATTCTTGTTTCACAGGATGTTCTTTGGGGTTTACTCCTTGAGTGGCCAGGTATACTGGAGAAAATAAAAATATGATTCAGAAAACCTCCATTTTGCTCCTCCTTCCACTCTCCCCCCCCCCCCCAAAATGAAAATATATTTCTCTTACCCCAAAAAAGTGAATTCAATGTGTATGCTGAAACCAAATCAAGCTTAGCTTGTTCAAGGGGGTCCAGCTTTAAAAGAAAGAAATATTCATTTTCCTTTATTATTCTAAATGTTAACAAGTCAACCAGAATTTTTACTAACAGGGCTATTAATATTACATAGCTGTTTTATGAGCAAGAGATTTTAGCCATAATTTCAGTTTTACAGGACTACGATTATTTCCATTTGAGGACTGGCCACTACAAAGCCTTATTAAATAAAGGCTCAACATCATCACCCAATCTTAGAGAAAGAAATGATCATTGTGTAAAAAATACTTGACTGGATAAAAAACTTCCTCAGAAAAAGTAAGTTTGCCTACCATAAATGGTATTTTCCGGAGATAGCAGGATAAATTAGCCATTACATGTATGTTTGACGTCACATACATGTAATGGCTAATTATACAGCAGCATTGAATGGAAATCTCTCTCAATTCGTAGAACTTTTGTGTGAGCTCCCTCAGTCGATTTTAGAGCTAATTCTAGCTAGGTAGTTGGCTCTCCAGGGAAGTGGGTGGGTATATAGTACAGCTAATTCGTCCTGTTATCAATGGAAAAAACAGTTTATGGTTGTTCATCTATAAGCAGGTGTCATATCCAGAGGGATTCTCTAGTTAGAATCCCACTTGTAGTGATGGATTATAGTTGACAAAGCCTTGGATGAGCAGCTAGTAATAGAGTTTCTAGACATATATCCATATAAGCCAAAACTGCTTAACGCTGGACAAGTGACACAGTGGGCTAAACAGCATATACTAATAGGAATAAAACTAGATATAACCAGTAGTTGTTTACTTCTTAAAAGACTGCTAGATTGCATAAGGCAGGCATAGTTTGTGACTAATTAATAAGTAACAACTAATGAATATTTCTGCCGCAGTTCCCGGTTTCTGACCAATCAGACAACTAATGCAGTTCTGTTTTCTGAGGAAATAGTATGCATATAATGAATAATCATAAGACAGTATAATAACTTGACAGCTGATTGTCAGTTTTCTGTAGTTGTCCATGTTTGGAATAAAGCAGAAGTAAAAATCTATATAAAAAAGATTTGTAATTGTGAATCCTAGGTTTGCTTCCCTATTTTTGGCATAGCAAGTTTCTATGTGCACATACTCTGAATAAAGAAGAACTTATTAACCACAGAGAACAGGCTGTGTCATTTTATTTTTCAGTTTAATGAAGGGGTATAAGGGGACCACAGGCCTGAATTAGCCATTACATGTGGGAAGTCCCAAGCTGAGGGTTGCAGCGGAGTATTTACTGAAGAAAGCAACCCAGACCTCACCATGGAGAGTGGACTACAAGGTGAGCAGGCTACGCAAACCTGCTTATCCGAATTTACTCTTTGATGTTGTCCAGACAGTAATGGGATGTGAAGGTGTGTACTGAATACCAAGCTGCGGCTATGTAGACATCTTTGAGACGCGATGCAGCCTGCTAGCCAGTTGGACAATTTACATTTGGCCATTGCTATGCCCAATCTACTAAGAAACAAATAGGTGAGAAGCCCAATGATAAGGCAGAGTTCTTCTATAGTAGGCCAAGGCCATTTTATAGATTAAGGTATGATGGGCTTTCTTGCCTTCATTTATGTGTGGCATCAGGAAAAATGTAGGCAACATGATGGCTTGATTAATATGAAAACTAGATACTATCTTATGCTAGAAACCTTGGGTGAGTGTGGAGCGCACACTATAACTGAAGAACTGTGAAAAATGTGAATAACGAACTAAAGCCTGAAGCTCGTCAACTCTTCTGGTTGAGATTACTGCTACCAGGAAGAGCAAGTTTGCTTTCCGTAAACGGTGTTTTCCGTAGATAGCAGATGAATTAGCCATGCTGTATGGGTACATCCTCTGTGCACTAGGAGCTCTCTAAGACTAGCAAAGTCTTTTAGCTAGATGCTCCCTCCCTCCTGTATCCTGACAGGATTATCTCAGGCTCCTCAGTCAGTATCAAAGCAAGGAAGGTATGCCAGAACTGTCCAGGGAGGCGGGCAGGTCAGCATGGCTAATTCATCTGCTATCTACAGAAAACACTGTTTACAGTAAGCAAACTTGCTCTTTTCATGTAGATAAGCGGCTGAATTAGCCATGCTGTATGGGAGTCCCAAGCTGACGTATTGAGCCGATAGTGTGTGTGTTATAACATTGTTATTGTTTTTATTTTGCTCAATACGATAATAGTGGCGGACAGTTCCTAGGAAGGCTGTATTCGTTTGGAATTTGTGCACTTCTGTAGGATAGTCCGTTCCAAAAGGGAATCATCCGCTGTCTGTTTGTGTAACAGTGGTGGAATGCAAAAAAATGTGTAGCGATGACCATGTCGTTGGTGCATCGATGTCTATCAGGTCTATCCAGTACCGAGCGGTAGGAAGAGCTGCGTTAGTGCCCAGGGCACCCGCGGTTGCCGCACGAACAGTGCAGCTCACCTACCGCTCGATCCTGAACAGTAATTTTATGCAAATGAAAACCGCGTCTAAGAAGGGTCCGTGAAGCCTTAGGCCCGCGCAACCCATTTTACTGGATAGAGCGCCTATACAGTTTCCTGGGTGCGCGGGCCTAACGCTTCACGCCACGCTGGTATCTGTCATTTCAAATGTCATTTGAAATGACAGATACCTCTCCCCTCCTCCCGAAGCAAAAAAAAATAAAGCGAAAAAAACATAAAAACAAAAAGTAAGTCGCTTTGCCGCTTTCCCCCAGCCCCCACTCACCTGCCCCGGCCGCGATCATGGGTGCCAGTCTCCGGGGCAGCCCCAGTCCTCTCTCCTCCTCCCGAAGCGCAAAAAAAAAAAAAAAGCGAAAAAAACTTAAGCGCAAAAAGTAAGTCGCTTCGCCGCTTCACTGTCAGTCTCTTCTTCCCTCCTCCCGGAGCAAGGCTGCTTTTCGCGCCCTGCTCCGGGAGGAGGGGAGAAGAGACTGACAGCGGCGAAGCAACTTACTTTTTGCAACCCCCGATCGGAGCTCTCCTGCCTCCCGCTGGCGACTTACCTTCTTCCAGATGGCCGGACGGCTGCAAAAAAAGTAAGTCGCCAGCGGGAGGCAGGAGAGCTCCGATCGGGGGTTGCAAAAAGTAAGTTGCTTCGCCGCTGTCAGTCTTCTCCCCTCCTCCCGGAGCAGGGCGCGAAAAGCAGCCTTGCTCCGGGAGGAGGGAAGAAGAAACTGACAGTGAAGCGGCGAAGCGACTTACTTTTTGCTTTTAAGTTTTTTTCGCGCTTCGGGAGGAGGGGAGAGGACCGGGGCTGCCCTGGAGACCGGCACCCATGATCGCGGCCGGGGCAGGTGAGCGGGGGCTGGGGGAAAGCTTGCCACCTACCCTTACCCCTGCCTCTACCGCAGGGTCAGGGTAGGCGGTAAGTTAGCAGGTTAAACGCGCAACAAAACGGCAGGGAAAGATAGCGATAGTCGGGGCGCGGGTTACGGGATGCTAGGGAATAGCTAATTCGCTCGTTTGCATGCAATATACATGCCGCGTGCGGAAGGGGTTGGCTGGGATTTTAGGACGCGGTAGGAGTAGGTTAAAGTGGATTCGGGATCGCAGGAAGGGATAACGCGGCCGGAAAGTGAGTAGAACGAGGCTTAGGAGCAGGGTAAACGCGGCCGCACTTTACAGGATAGACCTGTATAAGAGGTACTTGATGGAGAAAAGCAATCGAGGCTGCCATTGCTCATACGTGATATGTCCTTTAAGGTCGCAAATAGCGTGTGCGACCCTGTATTATGGCTGAACTGCATATGGTTAGATATCCCCGAGGATAGAGTTCCTTTGTCACTGGACACCCTTCCGTGCTGAGATTGAGTGAAAAACAGGCACGGAGGGCGGTTGGGTGATAGAGTGCGCTCTGCAGTATGCTAGCGCATGGCTGCAATCCCAGGTGCGTGACAACTTCTCATTGGCCTTTTCCCGAGGTTTTGGAGGAAAGGTGGCAAGGTGACGATCTGGGATAGTGAAGGTGACAAGCATCCAAAGGTTCAAAGGTGAAAGCATCAGTTGATCGAGAAGTACATTAACGTGTCACGGCACCCATGGGTTATGCAAAGGTGGACGCAGTTGCAGTACTCCTTTTATGAATTTGGATACTAAGAAAGGACATGAAACAGGCTCTCTGTTTCGATAAATATGATAAGCTGTTGTAGCGCTTAAATGAAATCGTAGCGAGGACGCATCAAGATCACTGCTATAAGGAGATGGAGATAGGAGAGAAGCCATTCAGGCGGTATATTAATGGGTCCAGACACATGGATGTACACCAGGAAGTGTAGCCCGACCACCTTGCCTGAAGAAACTAAGGCTAGTTGACATCTAATTTTTTTTTTTTTTTTGATAAGTATATGTCTTGAAGGGCAGAAGACATGTGCAAGTGCTGGTAAGCAATTCCTCCAAAATCTCCACACCGTGAAATGCAGGGAGGAGTGAAGAGGAGGCAATAGTGTTCTCCTGACCTGGGTAAGAAGCCGTGGGCTTGAGGAAGTGGGCTGTGGATCAGTAGGTGTAGTGGGAAACCACACTATGGTTGTCGTGGCCATATGGCGGAATGAGGTGCAGAGCCACTCGGTCTTGTATGCATCTCTGGAGTGCGCGAGAGATGAGTGGTGTTGGAGGGGATGCATAGAGTAGTTTGCATGACCATCGATGAGAAAGGCATCTGGAGTGAGTCCAGTGGACTCGGAGAAACAGAGTAAAAAAAAAGTTCCCTATTATGTCGTCGTTCTGTGTGGCAAAGAGATCGACTGTAGGTAGACCGCAAACTGAGAAACTGCTTGAGTTACCTTTGGAGTCAGGTGTCATTCGTGGGGGTAAAAATTCTAGTTAGTTCGCTCTGGAATTGAGAATCTCGGGTAAATAAGTGGCTTGAAGAGAGATGGATCTCTGTTGGGTCCGTAGCAGCAGAGGTTTCATGCACCGGATTTTTCCTTCTGGTGTATAGAGAACATTGTGAGCTAGTTATCCGTGTGAATCATGATTAGCTTCCATTGTGGGAAATTCTTGTAAACTCGAAAGGGTGTGTTTACTTCCTTGAGATTCAGAAGGTTTTGCATAGTGTACGCATGCACGAAGTGCATGAAGCTTGTGTTTGTAATTTGTTCAAATGAACTGCCCCTTTCTTGGGGGGGGGGGGGGGGGGCGGGGGTTTGCATCTGTGGTGAGTATCACATGATGTCGAAAGGTTGCAGAGGCGAGCCCGTTGATAGTGTGAACAGGAATAGCCACCACTGTAGGTCCTTGTCTATGTTGCTGGTGAAGGCATGGGCGTGGCTAATGAATGAAGAGAATGAGTTCATTGGTGTTTGAGACCCCTTTTGCAGGGGGTGCCCATGTAGGCGCATATGTGGAAGTACGGAATGGCTGCCAACATGTGTCCTAGAGTAGGTAGGAATTGGCAAGCTGGTATTGTGGCACTGTGACACAAAGTTATAAATAATATAGAGAGAGAGTGAAAGCTCTCGGGTGAGGTAGGAAAGCTCTGTCTTGGATTGTGGCGATGTAGGCTCTCATGCAATGCAAAAATTGGAATGGTTCCAGCTTCAAGCTTTCGAAGGTGATCAGTATTCCCAGATTGCCTAATCCAGAAATGTGTTGGATTGGAGGCTAGCAGGAGTAGTCATCAAGACAGGAAATATTTGTAGCCCTTGAGACGAGGGTGCGCCTTTGTTACTGTCCTGCATGTGTTGAAGCTGCTGGGTAGAAGTAAGTTCGAATGGGCGACCCTGTATTGGAAGTAATGGTTGTCCGCCTAGAAAAAAACGAGGGAAACCCAGGAAGTAGGGTGTCTGAACATGTGAGCATATGCCCTACTTTTTTTTTTTGTAGTTCTTAAATGAGATGTCACTGGCTAGGTGACAAGTGGGAGTCGATGCAATGCGATTTTAGGCTGGAAGACAAGTGGGCAATATTTACCCTAGATGTGATGATGCCGGGCTTATGATCGTAAAGAAAAAACCGACTGGGGTTTTGTTTTTTTTTTATATATAGGTTGAGGATTTGGCTGTTGCTGCGGCTGGCGAGGCATCGCAGCATGCTGACGTGATGCCTGTTGACTAGCTTGTTTCCTCGATGGCTGACAAGATGGAGGTGTATAATAGGAATGAGGCTTAAGTTTTGGTTTTTTTTTATCCTTGGCAGTGGGCCGAGGCTTAAGCCTTGTGAACGGATTAGTGAACTGATGTTGGACTAAAATTCCAAAGTCGGGAACCTAGTCTCTTAAGGTTTCAGAGTGCAACCATGCAAGACGTCTGGATGACTAGGCAATTTCTGAAGTCTTAGAAGAGACAGCAAGCCTTCGGAAATGGACCACAGGAAGTAGCTCCATCCTTCCTCAAGGGAATGGTATGGAGGGGGAAGTGGCGACTGTCGAAGCCTGCTGGAGATGCGGCCTTAGAGCCCATAGGATTATGGAAAGGAATGCGCGATGGTCCAACGGAAGGTCTGAAGCATGGCAGATGAAACGGCCTATGTTTCCTTTTTTTTTTGTTAAGTCATGCAGTGACTCATTATCGTCAGTTGGTGGCATGGCTTGTATGTACGAGCTGTCACATTACCAACTGAACCACCACGGAGGGATGGAAAGGAGAATCTCTCATTGCACTCCCAGCCGATGCTAGGAAATGCTGGAGAATCCCACCAAGGAGCATCATAGGACACCCACGTCAAGGCTGTCAAATGGGTTTTGTACAGTAGGGCCACTAGTTTAGTAGGCATGGAAACAAAGCCCTGGAATACCCAGTTTTCCACTGACGTGGAACTTGAATCGGTCCGGTGTCTGCGATCAGCTGGCAATTTTGTTACTGCCCATATGCAAGATCTAGCGGTGAGTAGGCGTGCGCTCCTGCTTCCACTGGCCCCGCATGTAGCTGCGTGGGTGCTGCGGCGAGTTAATGGCTGCATCTGCGCTTTCCTCTTTTTTTTTTTTTTTTTTTTATGGCGCGAACACTCAGATTGCATCAGGCGGTTGGTGCTCAGAACAGTATGCATGCCCTAGCGCCTTCGCAGATGCTCCTTGCGCATTCTGCGCTTGCGCTGATGCCAAGGCGTGACTGGCACCCACATCAATGCCGTGGCGCATCTCGCGCCCGCTCCGATGAGTCCGGCGCCCAACCGATGGTTGGGGTGCTTAGCGCCTGTATGTTATTCAGCACACATGGCCATGTTTCATTTTGTGGGGTGGCCGAAGACTGAAAGCGGGCCACGGCTCGTCGGTAATGCTGATTCAGCGCCCAAATCTCTTGGAGGGCACCATCGACGGACTGGCGCGTCGATGGTCCAGTGCGCCAGCGATGACCAGTTAATAATTAGTTTTAGAGGCTTTGCATTTTTAATAGTGCAGTATTCAGGATTTTGACTTTAAATAATACATTTTGAGATAAATGGCTTGCATAAAACTGCCAATGGTCGGGGCGCCCAGTACCTGTGTCGGCGGTCGGGCACCCAGCGCTGATGGTCGGCACATCCAGCGCCTGTGCCTATGATCTGGGCACCTGGCGCCTGCGCCGATGAGTGCACCGATGATCGGGACGTCCGGCGCCTGCGTCTATAGAGACGCTCCTTTGGCTCAGCGGAGCACTTCCTGCCTTCTGCATCTATGTCCCAGGGGCTCAACTCGGTGCTGGACCCGCTGAAACACAAGGCTACTGAGGCAGAAAAAGAAAGGGCAACGTCCCAATGGGGTCCCTGAGAACATATCTCGGCGCGCCTGTGATGCCGCTGAGTTGATTGACCATATTTTCGCCCCTCCCCCTAGCTCCACTCGGTACTGACCGGGAAACTGGGGAGGCCAAGGAGATTGCAGTGCAGGTACCGGATCACTGGTACGGGGGGGAGGGGTTGTCCCGAGACGTTTTGAACCGTCCCGTGAGGGCAGGTCATTTGAAGTAGATTTATTTTATTTTATTTCTTCTATTTCTGATGTTATTAATAGATTTTAAGTGAATTGTGAGAGAAGAAGAGAGCTCTGCGCACTCTGCTGCGTGGAAAAGATTGGACTGAGGAGCCTGAGGCAAACCTGTCAGGATACAGGAGGGAGGGAGCACTTAGCTAAAAGACTTTGCTAGTCTTAGAGAGCTCCGCCACCTAGTGGCACGGAGGATGTACCCATACAGCATGGCTAATTCAGCTGCTTATCTACGTGAAAATATTTTCCATTTTAGAAACTTGAGAAGAGTAGACTCCAATAGTTCATATGGTGTCTTCATTAGTTGTGCCAGAATGTCAGGGAAAAAGGTGTATTTTCTGATTTTGAACTGGAGTCTGTGGGATTTGAGATGGGTATTGAGCCACAGGAGGGTTCAAAGAAAGCCAATTCTAGTCTAAAGATAGCTTGTTATAAGGCCCTGCACTTGTGGATCCGGATTGGTCCTCAAAAGGAGTGCTGGTACACCTCAGGTGTTCCCAACATTTAGATGGCATGGACAAAAGAGAACGTGTGGAATCACGCAAGAGACCTGTGAGCTCTTACCTTGCTATGTATTAATGTGATCTTATACTGTCAAGTTGTGACATCTATCTACAATTGTGTTGTGATGTTACTGGAAGTATTATACTGTGTAAAAACCTGGGCTGATTACTTGGCCTGAAAATAAGCCTTATCCTACTTGTTCTGTACCTTCGAGTTTACCTGTTCTGTTTGCATATTTAATAAAACCTTTATTACAACATAAATCCTGTTTTGATATGCTGCAGAGTCTTCAGCCTGACAATATTCTGAGAAACCTTTACTCTTCCTCTGGCCAGCTAGCTGCAAAAGCTGGAGGCAAAGTATGGCAAACAAATCTTTAACTGCCTTTCTACCATTGTAAGCTGCATTCCCTGTGCAAAAGGGAGCTAATCCTGATCTGAGGCTAGTTAGAAAATTAAGTTTAGTAAGTGCTCGGTTAGAGCTAGCGTTTTGATTTATGAGTTTTTTCTAGGTATATGGTGCCTGAGAGAAAGACTCCTCAGGTAAAAGCTAATTAGGCAGTAGCCAGAGTGCTTTCCAAACATTGCCTATGCAGCCTGCCACACCCTGAAAACTGTGCTGCTTGTAAACTAGACAGCAATCCTAATAATATTCCAGAGTCCTTGTTTTGTGCTGGAAAAAAGAAGTGATACTTTTAAACTAATACAACAATTTAACTTCAAGACTTCTCGTGCCGTGTATCTATTTCCTGAAGTGAAATCATGGGATATAGGGATAGTGACTTTCCTACAAACCTAACAAAGTTTTGGGGGAACCCAAAGGAATTGTGACACTGAGGGGTGCTACTTCTGGTTTTATGAAAGGTGGACTACTGAATGTTATACTTAGGCAACTAGATGGTCCCTCGTTTGCCAGAAATGTCAGGGAGAAGTAGAGAATTTTCCCTAGGATTGCTTCCAGACAACACCTCAAATGGAGTGCAGAGTCTTCCTGGAAGCACTGGAACAGAGATTTGGGGAGCCTGAAGTCTCACCTAAACCAGCTTCTACCTCATTTCTTGTAAGGGAACTGAGCCCTATTACACGTGATGCCTGTTCCAAGACTGTACCTCAATATCCAGAGCCTTTTGATGGTACCAGAGGGCAACTACAAAGATATATGAACTAGTGCCACACCTGGATAAAACAAACCCTGCCTCACTTTAAAAGCGAGACAATCAAAGTGAAGTAAATGAGCTATACACTTGGAGGGAAAGCTTCCAAATGGTGGTGGCCATTAAAAGATTGCCCAACGCTATATACCTTTCAAGGGTATTTCACTACCCTGGTTGGAAGGGTTAGTAATCCGGAAGAGGTAACCATACCAACTTTTGAACTTTACATCTGGTGGCCTGCTGGGATACTAGTTTCTGGCCAACTATTATGCCAAAAGCCCAGCCAGTTTCTGATTCCAGGCTGGACCCTGCTGCAAGCCTGAAGCTAGATCTGGTGCTTGCTCCGCATGACCTGCCAGCAAGTGCAGAAGCCTTTCCAAGAGAGGACACCTCTGACCTACCAGAAGATCCCATTGTACTGATGCAATTAATAGCAGTGGCTATTCCCTAAGTAAACTTGATTAATAGCCGTTAATGGACTTCTCCTCCAAGAACTTATCCAAACCTTTTTTGAACCCAGCTACACTAACTGCACTAACCACATCCTATGGCAACAAATTCCAGAGCTTTATTGTGGGTTGAATGAAGAAGAATGTTCTCCGATTAGTCTTAAATGTGCTATTTGCTAACATCATGGAAAGCCCCCTAGTCCTTCTATTATTCGAAAGTGTAAATAACCGATTCACATCGACTCGTTCAAGACTTCTCATGATCTTAAAGACCTCTATCATATTCCCCCTCAGCTGTCTCTTCTCCAAGCTGAACAGCCCTAACATCTTCTACCTTTCCTCATAGGGAAGCTGTTCCATCCCTTTTATCATTTTGGTTGCCCTTCTCTGTTCCTTCTCCATCGCAACTATATCTTTTTTGAGATGCGGCGACCAGAATTGTACACAGTATTCAAGATGTGGTCTCACCATGGAGCGATATAGAGGCATTATGACATTTTCTGATCTATTAACCATTCCCTTCCTAATAATTCCTAACATTCTGTTTGCTTTTTTGACTGCTGCAGCACACTGAGCCGACGATTTTAAAGTATTATCGACTATGATGCCTAGATCTTTTTCCTGGGTGGTAGCTCCTAATATGGAAACTAACATCGTGTAACTACAGCAAGGGCTATTTTTCCCTATATGTAACACCTTGCATTTGTCCACATTAAATTTCATCTGCCATTTGGATGCCCAAACTTCCAGTCTTGCAAGGTCCTCCTGTAATGTATCACAATCCGCTTGTGATTTAACTACTCTGAATAATTTTGTATCATCCGCAAATTTGATCACCTCACTCGCCGTATTCCTTTCCAGCTCATTTATAAATATATTAAAAAGCACTGATCCGAGTACAGATCCCTGAGGCACTTTTTACCTTTTTCCATTGTGAAAACTGACCATTTAATCCTACTCTCTGTTTCCTGTCTTTTAATCAACTTGCTGTCCACAAAATGACATCACATCCTAGCCCATGACTTTTTAGTTTTCTTAGAAGCCTCTCATGCGAGATTTTGTCGAATGCCGTCTGAAAATCCAAATACACCACATCTACTAGTTCACCTATGTCCACATCTTTATTCACTCCTTCAAAAAAATGTAGGAGATTTGCGAGGCAAGACTTCCCTTGGGTATATCCATGCTGGCTGTGTCCCATCAAACCATATCTAAATGTTTTGTGATTTTATTCTTTATAACAGATTCCACAATTTTTCCGGCAATGAAGTCAGGCTCACCGGTGGATAGTTTCCCGGATCACCCCTAGATCCCTTTTTAAATATAGGAGTTATATTGGCCATTTTCTAATCTTCAGGTACACTGGATGATTTTAATGACAGGTTACAAATTTTTATTAATAGGCCTGAAATTTCATTTTTTGGTTCTTTCAGAACCCTGAGTTGTATACCATCCGGTCCAAGTGATTTACTACTTTTCAGTTTGTCAATCAGGCCTTCCATATCTTCCAGGTTCACCATGATTTGGTTCAGTTGATCTCAATCATCACCCATGAAAACCTTCTCTGGAACTGGTCTCTCTCCAATATCCTCTTCAGTAAACACCTATGTTTTAGGTCTGCCACCTTCGCACCAGATAGGCATGTTACCAGGCAGTCCTCATGCCCACCAGCCACGCAGCTGTCTATATTCCTAATGATCGAATCACCAACTATGACGACTGACCTAACCCTTTTCTCCTTGGCAGAAGCCCTGGGAGACACATCCTTGCTACAGGATCATTTCCTGCTGCACCAGGTTGATGCTCTCCGATCATGAGACCTTCCTCCTCCAAGGCAGGACAAAGGATACCAGACTGGAGTTGGGGCTTGGCTACTATGTCCCTGAAGGTCTCTTCTATATACCAGTTCCTCCAGGTCTGCCACTCTAGCCTCCAGAATTCGGACTCGTTCTCTGAGAGGCAGGAACTCTTTGCATCGGATGCACACATACAACTTCTCACTGGCAGGTAAAAAATCATATATGTGACACTCAATGCTGTCTTCATCTTAAATGTGTTCAGTTCCTAGTAAAGTCTTAGGTTGCTATGGGAGTAGGACTACGTACGATTAGGGAACTTTAAATGTATTAGTGTATTCACTATATATATCTGGTAGTGACCTACAAGGGAATAATGAAACTCTTGATAAGTTGTGGGGAATTTCTGAGTTTAAGTTAAAAGGCAAATTTTTTTTTTCTATTGGTGTGTGATTGGCTGAGGTAAAGGTCCGACAGAAATTTAATACATGGCTATTGTAGGTCTCTATGATTTTATATTTTAAAATACATTTTTCTTTTGCTTTTCTTCCCCTTCTCCCATTATGTGGGCTTGACAATCTTGTAATTTGGTTTTCCTATTGGATTTTGATTTTTCTATTTACTATGTTCAATATTTGTGTTTTTTTATAAAGTTTATACTTATCTTATTAAATCTGATAAAATTTAAAAAAAGACTGGAACTGAAATTAATATAATTCATACCTATGTGAGAATAGTGATCAAATATTTCTATTATACACTCTTCAAATCTAAACAATATTTTAAGATACTTTTTCCATGTTTTCAGGCCTAATTCCTGGTGCCGAGCTTCAGATTCTCTTCTAACAACCTGCTGAACGATCAGAAAACTGCTCATGGAGCTGAAGCTCTCTAATATGACCCTCACAGGGCTGGAGTAACAGCAGAAAGCAAATAGACAGCTCCTGATGATGCTAATAAACTCAGGCTAAAACATTACAATATGGATAACATTCTAGTTGGTGATTACATGTGAGACGCTGGTATCCTGGAGAGATTACTGAGATGAAAGAGGAATGGAGAGATCTGGAGGAAAACTGCCTTCTTATAGGCTTTCCTCATGAGGACTGTGAGAAGAACCCACACTGTGTGTTGTTCATACCTTCTAAATGATATATTTTACACCATCAGCAGTTTACATAACAGATAAAAATAAAATACATTAGCATAATGTAATATCAATACATGCTTCACTGTAAAAATGTTCCCTTGCAAGAAAACAAACCTATAAAGACTAAAATAAGGAAACATTTTACAATGTGCTCAAGCTGCATCAAGTAAGAATAAAATGCAGATTTTCTAATATCAATTTTTAATTTCCATTTTACCTTCTGAAGTAGCTCACTCCTAGAAACAGACATCATAGTTGTCAACATCTCATCCACGCACCCAACAGAACTGTCAAATGCTAAGAGATAGTCATGAATTTCTGATGGATATTCTTCATTGATGTCTTCTGTCATTCTGATCTAAGAATAATACAGGAAAAACTGCATTTATTTTACCATTAGAGCTTTGGATGATAAAAGTTGATAAACCAAAAGGCTGTTTGAAATAGTAAATGGCCTGCTATGACCCCCACCTCAACAAAATCACAGCCCTCCATCTAAAACTATCAAATTACCTTGTATTTTTTTTTGAGAAAAAAAATCAAGGACTTCTGTTGACACTATCAGGACATCTCCCATACAGACAAAGATGAGCTTGCTTCCCCCAAAATATACTAGAGATCTGAGACTCATTCACCCAAATCAATGAAGTGTGTCTCGAAAAAGCTCAGAGATCGCACCCCTAACTACCTGCTCTCTAGACCCATGCCCATCCAAGTTAGTGAAGCTAGCAAGTGAAGGCCTCAAACCCGGGGCTTGCAAAATTTTACACTTCTTCCTATCTGAGGGACTGCTTCCTAGACATCTGAAAATTAAAAAAAAAAAAAAAAAAAAAAAGCAGTGGTTCAACCACTGCTTTATAAACAAAATACCCCCAGCAGCTTAGATCCAGACAAATCAGAAAACTACTGCCATGTATCCAATATTCCATTTCTAGGGAAGGCATTAGAACAAATAATACAAACTCAATTAAATTACTGGCTAACGGAAAGAAACTGGCTGTTCCCTTACCAATCCAATTTCATAAAAGAATATGGAGCAGAAAGAGTCCTCGTTGCCCTGTTAGATGACCCCTTCAGGTACTGCAGTAGAAGCCAGGTGGCAGTCCTAACCCTATTGGATTTCTCAGTAGCATACAACACTATAGATCATATCATCATGTTATCATGACTGGCTGAGGCTGGAAAATGTGGCAAGGTCCTAACCTGGTTCAACTCCTTTCTGTCTGATAAACAATAAAAGGTTCATTTCACCGACAAGCCACTGACATCCTGGATCCTAGTTGGAATGTGGAGTTTCCCAAGACTTTATACTATCTCCAGTCCTTTTCAAAATATACCTAAAAACCATCAGCACAGCTAATCAGAACCTTGGATATAAAAGCATACATCTATTTGGATGACATCCAGCTTGAACTTCCTACTTCCAATGGACCTGACCACACAAAGAGCCATAAAAAAAAAACAAAAAACAAAAAAAAAACTAAGTGCATGTTTTACAGCCATTCAAAAATGGACTAAAAAAAAAACAAACTCCATCTAAATCCAAGCAAAAACAGATCTATGGATACAAAACATATATAGACAAGTCCCTGATCTGAAGATTCTATTTGGATCCTACAAGCTTCCGCTAAAATCACAAGTTAAACACTTCGAAATCCTGCTAGACTCAGAATTAACAATAATCCCACAAATCCAAAACAGTAGAGTTGACTCATCAAATTATGCAGCCTAATACAACTCTGCCCTCTCCTTGATAAGGAAAACTTAATCATAGTAGTCTGTGCAATGATAACCACGTGGTTGGATTACTGCTACACATTATACAAGGGTCTTACAGAAAAGGCTTTCCATGAATTCCAAACTCTGCTGCACAGCTGATAGAAGGATGCAAACTGCACAGCCATATCACACCGGTTCCACACAAACTACACTGGCTTCCAGTCCCTTACAGATGCAAATTCAAACCCTGACACTAATCTTCAAGGCTGTTAAGAGAGATGGACCAAACTACCTGAGAAAGACTGTCCCAGACCATTAAGGCCCTTATAAAGCACCTCCATTAGAATACACCCACAAGAAAAGTCCATTAATATAAAATATTAAAAGATCTACTCTTATCGCAGGGCCAGCATATCAGGTTACAGTAGCTGACTTCAAATCAAGTGTAGTAATACTGTATTATAATCATAGGTCCACAATTGTAGTAAATCCTTTGTGTACGCCTTTTTCATATGCACTTAAAATAGCATAGATCCTTTTTGTGTCAAACTTCCAAAACTCCCCACAATGTCACAAAGCTTATTTCACATAAATCTAAAATGACACTTATCTTTAAGTCTCACTTTTCAAGATGTCACTGACGCAGAACTGTATTTTGAACCCTTCTTCAGGGGAAAAGGAACCTATTTTGGTCTAAAAATAATTCTGAATCTTAGAGTAAACATTGGAAAATGAATCCATTTTCATTTAAAGTTAAATCTCGATGGATGCCACCAGGTACTATGGACCCTAATATAGCTACATTTACAAAATTGATATTGAAAGATTTAGAAGTTTCAGAAGCACAACAGAGGATTTTTTCAGTTTGAGATTAAAAGAACATATAGCACTTAAGGAATTAGCTGCTAGTCATAATACTATTATTAAGTCAACAGTTAAAGGAAGCGATGTGGTCATACAAAATTGAGGTCAATACGTTGCAGAGATTCAACATCAATTGCCTAATAACATCTATTATAAAAAGTTGTGAGAAGATCCCACAGCTTTGTTACAATCTAAAATAAAATATTTTGTTTCAGCTGGTGAAGGATTCATCCCCAATAAGGAAGCCCATTTTCGGTTGGTGCTTTATCTTTCCATTCCACTGTTATACATGGTACTTAAAGTTCATAAGAATGCAGGAAGACCAACAGTATCAGCATTAGGCTCAGTATTACAGCCTTCACCTATGTTTGCAGATACATTTTTGAATCTTTGGTCCCACAAATTAAATCTTACATTAAAGAATTGTCATATATGTTGCAAAAGGTAACAAATCTCGACATTACTCGATATGATTTTAATCACTTTACGTCTTTGTACACTAACGTTCTACAGAAGGAAGAATTGGAAATTATAACATCAGTGTTGGAATCCAGACCTAAACTATAGAGAATACCGACAGATTTTGTGCTACAACTGGCAGAAATTGTTTTGTGTCAAAATTATTTTTATGTCAATCAAAATGTTTACTTACAGATACACGGCATGGCAATTGGGGTTACAAAGACCTCGGATGTGAAAGGTATATACTATGTAGCTGAGTCTGAAAAAAAGGAAACTTCTCTACAAATCATTGTAGTTTCATTTTGTGAAACTATGAGTAAGATACATTGATGATATTTTTGTATTTGACATTCAAGTTCCAAATTAAATGAATTATTGATTTGGTTGAATACACTGATAACTTGAAGTTTATGTTAGAATATAATTATATTGACTTTTTAAATATGACCATTTACAAAATGTGTCCAGGTCTGATGACAACCTTATACCGGAAACCTATTGAGAGAAACAATTTACTCTGGTTTGAAAGTTTTTACTCTTATGTATCAAGAATGAATTTACTAATCAGGCAGTTCTTGCAGGTTTGTCGCTTATATACAGACATTGATGAATTTAAGAGACAAGCTAAAAAATGGATTCAACATTTTTAGAGCAAGGGTATCCATACAAAGCGATAAAAGGAGCATATTATATGCAGAGAGCTAATGTTACAAGGGAACAATTCTTCCCAAATAGCCTCAGTATGCATATTTGAATCATGCACATACAATAGCTACTAGCATCCGCAAACACTGGTATATCTTAACTTTGTGTTTATGCTTCGAAGAATGATTGTGTATAGCTTACACTCAAGGTAAGCACATTAAAGATTAAGTGGTCCATTCAGCTTTAATACCATATTTAAATAATGAGGTTTCTACACATGTACATCACCGACCATCTGGTATGCTGTTGGATGATCACAGTTCAATATTGACAACATCTAGGTATGCAATAATTATACCAGTTGCTTCAAAATGCAGATTATAAATATTTTGTGGTGTTATGTAGTTGAGTGTCCTTGTTCAAAAGTATATGTAGGACATACAAAAAGATCAGTCCAAACACGGATGTTGGAATATAAGAGTCGCATCACTACAGGTAAATTATAAGCACCTATGGTGCAACATTGTTAGAACAAAATCATTTTCTCTCTCAGTTGAAGTAGTACATATCAGAACAAGTACAAGCACATTGGAGAGGTAGAGACTGGCAGGCAAGACTCAATTCAAGACAACAGTTTTGAACATACATATTGCACACAGTACAACCATTTGGACTTAATGTAGAAATCAAATAGAACACTATAATTTAAAGTCACATATCCATTATTCATCAAGGATGTCATTATTGATAAGTGTCTGAAATGACAGCTGGGAATAAAACTGTGTGTGAAAAGAAAGCAAATGTTGCTTACCTGTAACAGTGTTCTCAAAGGACAGCAGGATGTTAGTCCTCACATATGGGTGACATCACAGGATGGAGCCCAATCACAGAACACTTTTGTCAAAGTTTCTAGAACTTTGACTGGAACCTACTGGGCATGCCCACCATGGCACTAAACCTGCAGCCAGCAGGGGTCCCTCTTCAGTCTTGTTTAAAGCTACAGGAAGTGCCGAAAAATAAAATAAGAAAACGTAACGAACCCAACACCGCGGGGCGACGGGCGGGTTTCGTGAGGACTAACATCCTGCTGTCCTGTGAGAACACCTATTACAGATAAGCAACATTTGCTTTCTCACAGGACAAGCAGGATGGTAGCCCTCACATATGGGTGAATACTGAGCTGAGGATGTCCGAGAAATGCACCAAATGTACCCAAGATGTGCAATAGGCACAAGTATTGGGGAGGAATTTGGTAGAGGGCATCCTGAACCCTAACGGGCAGGCGGAAGGGTGTTGGTACATCAAGTTGTAAAAAGATTTTGAAGACAGACTGGCTGAAGATGGAATCTTGTCTTCCGGCCTTGTCTAAGCAATAATGGGCTGTAAAGGTATGGCGAGAACTCCAGGTAGCAGCCCTGCAAATGTCAGGAAGTGGCACCGAGTGTAGGTGTGCTACTGAAGTCGCCATGGCCCTCACAGAGTGTGCCTTAACACGGTCTTGAAGTGGAATGCCTGCTTGCTGATAGCAAAAAGATATGCAGTCCACTAACCAGGAGGAGAGAGTCTGCTTACCCACAGGCTGCCCAAATTTGGTGGAATGGAAAGAGACAAACAATTGAGTGCTTTTCCTGTGGGCAGCTGTACGGTCTAGATAGAAGGCTAGAGCCCTTTTACAGTCAAGGGTATGCAGAGCCTGTTCTCCTGGATTGGAGTGAGGCCTGGGAAAGAAGGTAAGTAGTATAATGGATTGATTAATGTGAAACTCCAATACTACCTTAGGTAAGAACTTAGGGTGAGTGCGGAGGACTGCCTGGTCCTGTAGAAGTTTAGTGTAAGGCGAATAGATAACTAGGGCCTGTAACTCACTAACTCTACGAGCAGATGTGATTGCCAAAAGAAAAATCACTTTCCATGTGAGATAGCGAAGATCACAGGATTGGAGAGGCTTGAATGGTGGTTTCGTGAGCCGACCCAAAACCAGATTGAGGTCCCAAGAAGGGGTCGGAGGGCGTAGTGGAGGCATGAGGTGAAGCAAGCCTTTCAGAAAACATGTTACGAGGGGTTGTACTGAAATAAGAACATCCCCGACACCTTTATGGAAGGCGGCCACCGCACTGACATGCATTCTGATGGAAGAAGTTTTTAGACCTGATTCTGACAAGTGCCAGAGATAGTCTAGAAACTTCGTGGTGGAACAGGTAAAGGGATCAAGAGATTGAGAAAACCATGACTTAAACCTGTTCCATTTGTAGAGGTAAGACTTTCTCGTGGAAGGCTTCCGTGAAGCAATCAGGACACGGGAAACTGGTTCCGAAAGGTTAAGTGGCTGAAGAATTAACCTTTCAAAATCCAGGTCGTCAGGGACAAAGCTTGAAGATTGGGTGGCGTAGGCACCCGTCGTTCTGAGTGATCAGAAGCGGGTCCTTTCCCAAGAGAATGTGCCTGCGAATGGAGAGATCCTGAAGTACTGGATACCACACTTGGCGAGGCCAGTGAGGTTCTATCAGGATCATGCATCCCTTGTCCTGACGTAACTTCACAAGAGTCCTCGAGAGAAGTGGAAGTGGAGGAAATGCATATAGGAGATCGGTTGCCCATGAGAGGGAGAATGCATCTCTTGGCTGAGAGTGTTGGCTGCGAGTGAGAGCGCAAAGGTTCTCTACTTTGTGATTTTGAGGTGACGCAAAGAGGTCTATGCGAGGATGACCCCACAACATTGGAATATTGAGTCCGCTACTGTGGGGTTGAGGGACCACTCGTGCGGATGGAAAGCGCGACTTAGGTTGTCCGCCAACACATTGTCCACTCCCAGCAAATAGGTAGCCCTGAGGTACATCGAGTGGGAGAGGGCCTCCTCCCATATCTGCGCAGCTTCCTGACACAGTAGGTTGTAGCCCGTCCCTCCCTGTTTGTTGATGTACCACATGGCCACCTGGTTGCCCATCTGAATCAGGATGACCTGATTGGAAAGGCGATCCTAAAACACCCTGAGAGCATATCTGATTGCTCGCAGCTCCAGGAAATTGATTTGGTGTTTGGCTTCCTCTGGAGACCAAGTTCCATGTGTTTGTAAATCGGCAAAATGGGCTCCCCAGCCGAGGTTGGAAGCATCGGTGGTGAGAATTATTTGAGGGTCTGGAGCCTGGAAGGGTAGGTCTTGGAGGAGATTGATCTGATTTTTCCACCAGGCTAGAGACTGATGGAGTGAGTCGGTAATGTGGACAGTGGTCGATAGAGGTTGGATGGACTGAGTCCATTGTGACCTTAGAGTCCACTTCATGACTCTCATGGCCAAGCAGGCCATTGGGGTAACCTGTACTGAGGACGCCATGTGTCCGAGTAGGATGAGGAAGTGGCGTGTAGTCGTGCGTTGCTGAGACTGTAGTTGGTGTGCGAGAGAGATGAGAGTGAGAGCTCGCTGTCGAGGCAGAAATGCCTTTGCCTGCAAGGTGTCCAAGTCTGCCCCTATGAATGATAAAGTTTGAGATAGGACTAAGCAGGATTTTGCATAATTGACGAGAAATCCTAGCAAAATCAGATTGTGTAAAGTAAGATGTAGGGACGACAGAGCAGCTTGCTGAGTGGGAGCCCTGATCAACCAATCGTCTAGATAGGGGTAGACGAGAACACCTTGAGTCCTGAGAAAGGCTGCTACTACTACGAGGCACTTGGTGAAGACTCATGGTGCAGATGCCAAGCCGAATGGGAGCACTCGGTATTGATAGTGCTTGGGGCCTACTAGAAATCTCAGGAACCTGAGATGAGATGGATTTATCGCACTGTGCGTGTATGCATCTTGGAGATCGAGAGAGCAGAGCCAGTCTCCTCTTTGCAGAAGAGGAAGGAGGGAACCCAAGGTTACCATCTTGAACTTTTCTCTTGGAGGTACTTGTTGAGGGCACATAGGTCCAGAATTGGACAAACGCCTCCTGATTTTTTGGGGATTAGAAAGTACCGGGAATAGAATCCTAGTCCTTGTTGAGAGTAAAGTACTGGTTCTATTGCTCTGGACTGGAGAAGGGAGACCTCCTGCTCAAGGAGTAGTGAGTGGTTGGATGTTCCCCACACCGGTAGAGGTGGGGAGTCCAGTGGAATGGAGAGAAAGTTCAGGCGAGAATCTTGAGAGATTATGGTAAGGACCCACTGGTCTGAGGTTATTGTGTGCCACCTGTTGTTGAAATGGCACAATCGACCTTCCACTGGTATTTGAGGCAGTGGAAACTGGCTGCTGCTCTCTATGCATGAGTCAAAAACCGGAAGCAGGGCCCAGCTGAGGAGCTGCTTGTGGCTTTTGTTTACGAGTTTGACGAGACTGGGCCTTTTGGAAAGGTCTCGTGGAACGAGTCCTAGACTGTGGTGGATAGAACTTCTTTGGACAGAAGAATGACTTTTTAGTATCCTTCCTGAAAGGCTGTTTGGAGGAATACTCAGAGGGCATCAGAGAGAGCTGGCGAAGGGTCTCATGATGGTCCTTGAGTTCCGCCACCGTCCACTGAATCTGTTCCCCAAACAGACTGTCTCCTATGCAGGGCAGATCAGATAATCTGTCTTGTACTTCAGGGCGCAAGTCCGAAGACTTAAGCCAGGCCCATCTTCTTGCCAAAATAGCAGTTGCAGACACCCTGGAAGCGGTGTCAAAGATATCATAAGAAGATCTTACTTCATGCTTCCCTGCCTCAAAACTCTTGTGCACTAGGGTTAGAAGTTGTTCTTGGAATTGCTGAGGCAGGGACTCAGCAAAGTCCTGTATCTGCTTGAATAAGACCCTGTTGTACTGGGTCATATATAGCTGGTAGGAGGCGATCCGAGAGATAAGCATCGATCCCTGAAAGACACGCCAGCCAATGGCATCCAGGAATTTCTGTTCCTTACCTGGGGGAAAGGAAGAGTGGGGTTTTGATCTTTTTGACCTTTTTTGGGCAGATTCTACAACCACAGATTGGTGATCCAGCTGAGGTTTCTGGAAACCTGGGGCTGACTGGACCAAATAAGTATCATCAGCTTTTCTGTTGACTGGAGCAACAGAACCAGGGTGTTCCCAGGTCTTTTTGAGGAGATCTAAAAGAACCTGGTGAATAGGGATGGAGAGATCGAAGATTTTCCTTCCTTGATAGTCCGAGACTTGCGGTGTCGATGCCGATGTTTCTCTCTACGATCCCCTCCGTCCTGAGGGGGAGCAAAGGTAGTTGAAGGCCAAGAAGTCATCGACGCCGGACGGTCATCGGCCGGTGGCCGATACTGGCGCAAAGTGGACGGTGCCAGTTTAGACGACGTTGATGCAATAGACGGCGTCGGAGTTTGAGAACGGAAGAAAAGTTTCATTTTCTCCATTCTGGCCTTGCGACCTTTCGGTGTCATTAAGGCACATTTGGTGCAAGTTAGGACATCATGCTCGCACCCGAGACACATTACACAGACCTTATGTGGGTCTGTAATGGACATGGTGCGAGTACAGTCCGGGCACCGACGGAACCCCAACGCCATGGCCTTTGAAAAATTTAGCAGCGGTATGGTCGACGGCCAGTAGGCCGCGAGGGCCAAACTCGAAGGGAATCGATCGAAACCGGGTAAAAAAAACTTACCGGAGTAAAGCGGAGTAAAAAATTCGAAGGAGGGACCCCTGTGGGGTATGAAAGTTTTTAGTAATTCCGTGAGGAAAATTCCTGTCAGGAATCTCTGTGGAGCTCCTTAACCCGCGTGGCTACTGCGGCACTGAAAAAAGAAGACTGAAGAGGGACCCCTGCTGGTTGTGGGTTTAGTGCCATGCTGGGCATGCCCAGTAGGTGCCAGTCAAAGTTCTAGAAACTTTGACAAAAGTGTTCCGTGATTGGGCTCCATCCTGTGATGTCACCCATATGCGAGGACTACCATCCTGCTTGTCCTGTGAGAAAAGCAGGCAAAGCTCCTCTCGCTTGAAAAGCCGGATCACCACCTTCAGCCTCTGGACCCTCCAAGGTCCCCTGGGTCCAGAGGGGGACCCCCAATCGGGTCCCCATCCTGATCAGCCTCAGAGGAAACCTCATCCTCCTGCTTAGACTTGTCGGAATCTTCCGAGTCCGATTCAAATCACGCTAGCCGTAACTCAGAAGGCAGAGTTCACGGGCCCATGGAACCTTTAGGGGGACCTTCCCCCGCTTTTCCGAACCCGTCGGGCCTTCTGTGACACCTAACTTACCTGCCTGCCTAGCCAGGAAGGCCTCAAGCAGTAAAAGTACGAATTTGGGCAAACCCCCCCCCACGGGGCCCCCGAAGGGCATTTGGGGCTGCTATGGCCCGAGACATCCGGACCTTTTTCCTAGGTCGAACCATGGGAGACAGGAGCGGGGGGACCCCCCTGGACCCCCGGGGAGCAGCCCCCCTATCCGGCTCTGCTTCTGTGGCCATAGCCACTCTCTCCTGTGACCCCAGCGCCACTGATGCGGTCCGCAAATGCCTCCGTGGCTTTGCTTACCTTCAGACCCCCCTCTCCCCCCTCCAGCACACTCCGTGCAGAGGAGGAGGTCATTCAGGCCGACCGACAGGCTACCACAGGCCCTGCAGGTCTCTCTGAGCTCCTTGTCTGTCATAACAAGCACCAAGAAATAAAGCAAGGCAAAATAAAAATCCAAACAGGCAATCCAATGCTTGCTGCGCTTTCCCACGGCCCGGATCGCGAGGGGGAGGGGTGCACCACGCGGCAGCTGTCAAACCCTAAAGAGGGCGCACTACCCCAAGAATTTCCTGCCGGTGCGGTGAACAGGCCGCTGCCATGACTGAAAACTGCACGGCTCGTTCGGGAGAACAGCCAGTCCCCACCGGAGTGAATCTGCCCTGACCAGGACCAACCTCCTCCGAATGATCCCCCGATCCACCCACTTACTGCCTGGCCTGCACCCGATCTCGCCATGGATTTCAGCCTGCTAGGCTGCAAAGCCTGCCACATGTGTCTGCTGTTGCAAAAGTAGACAGCTGTCGGCGACTTTTTTTTTTGTACAACAAAGATTTAAAGACCCAGACACACAGGAAAGCACAAAAATAAAAGTAAGGTTACTTCCCTGTCCTGGGCAGGTGGAGGGGCTTTGGGCCCATCGAGGGAACCAGACCACTGGCTGTCAGTGGTCCCGGGGTCACGGGCTGAACCTGGCCAGGGTCATCCAACCCCCCATTCGCCCGGCTCAATCAGAGGGACGACCCTTCTGCAGGAGCCTGTCACCTTGGGGACCAATTTTCCTTAAAATATCCAGTCAGTCAGGACTGCAGGGTTAGCACCTCTACCATCTGCTGGAGGTAGAGAAATACTGAGGGACTGCAGGTGGCACTCTCATATATGTAGCAGTGCCCAAAGTTTTGTTCTCTACCTCCATCTGCTGGTAGGGATGAATAAAACCCGTTTGTCTGTACTGATCTGGGTATGTTCAGGAAATATATATATATATATCTATATTGGTGCAGCTCGCACAGTGCTCCCACTACTGGCAACAGTGGCTCCAGCACACCGCACGCCTCTGGTCCACGCACTGGAGAGATTTTACCATCCCCCAAAAATTGGTGCTCTAGGCAACCGCCTAGTTTGCCTAATGGTAACACTGGCCTTGAGAGATACCAGCAGCTCCACCAGTAAGAGGGGGTTGCGGAGCCACAGTTTTTGGCAATTTTAGATGTGCGGGGAGGAATAGTGTGAGTGTGTGGGGGATGGTGTGAGTAACAGTTTGTGAAAGATTGTGTGAGTGAAGGTTCAAGACCCCCTTCCCCCACTACACAGTGATTGTAGTTCCTTTTCCTTTTTACATGCAAATTAAGCCATGCTTTAAAAGTAATGAATTTGAATTACTTGCCTTTTCAAATCTGAGATCAAGGTGAGTTACAGTCAGGTACAGTAGGTAGTTCCCTACCCCATAAGGCTTACAATCCAAGGGCTTACAATTTAGTAAGAGGATAACTTTCAAAGAACTTTCCGTGACCCTACATATGTGTGTACATCACTGCACGGAAATGATTTTCTCAAGTAAAACCCTGTTTACATGCATAACATGTGTGTGTAATTGAAATCCCCAGTTTGCCAAGACTTCCACCAGTTCTCCTAATCCTTCTCCAGGTCATTAAGACCCTCTTAGTTCTAAACTCTGACCTCCCCCAATTCACCAAGACCTCCCAGCCAACCAATAGTAAATAAATAGGTCTGAAATCAATTGTGCAAGATAATTAGGTGTAAAATTCTGCAAAAATTTGCCAAATGTATCTAAGTCATAGCAATTTGCGCACTCATCTCTTTACCCCACCTCAGAATACCCCATTTGCCCCTTTTTTTTGCATGTGAATGTACGTGCAAAACTGAAAATACACACGTACATTTGATGTTTATAAAGCAGCATATATATGAGTACAAGCTACTTAAGCATATATGCTAATTTTAGCACATAAACAAACTCTTAGGCCTTTCTCCCATTTTGATCTATGGGAAATAATTTTAATAAATTAGGGTCATAAGTTGATACCTGCGGCAATGGAGGATGAAATGACTTATCTAAGCTCACAAGAAAGAAAGCAAATAGAATGCTAGGGATTATTAGGAAAGGAATGGAGAATAAAACAGAGAATATCACAATGCCTCTGTATCGCTCCATAGTGCGACCTCATCTTGAATTAGAACAGATAGAAAGAAGGGTGACCAAGATGATAAAGGGGATGGAACAATTCCCCTATGAAGAAAGGCTAAAGAGGATAGGACTCTTCAGCTTGGAGAGGAGATGGCTGAGGGGAGATATGATAGAGGTCTATAAAATAATGAGTGGAATGGAACGAGTAAATGTTAATCAGTTGTTTACTCTTTAAGAAAGTACAAAGACCAGGGGACACACAACAAAGTTACTGGGTAATACATTTAAAACTAATAAGTGAAAATATTTTACTACTCAATGCATAATTAAGCTCTGGAATTCGTTGCCAGAGGATGTGTTGAAAGGTATTAGTATAGCTGCATTTAAAAAAGGTTTGCACAAGTTCCTAGAGGAAAAGTCCATTAAACCATTATTAAGGGAGCATTGCAGAAATCTACTGCTTATTCTTGGGATAAGCAGTTTGGAATCTATCTACCCCTTGGGATCCTGCCAGGTACTTGTGACCTGGCTTGGCCACTGTTGGAAACAGGATACTGGGCTTCATGGACCTTTGGTCTGACCCAGTATGGCAAGCCTTAAGTTTTTATGTTCTAAGAAGCAACAGTGAGAGAAGTGAGTTTTGAATCCTGGCTTCCCTGGTTCTCGGTCTGCTGCTCTAACCACTACAAAGTCAAAAGAATTGTTAAATGCAAGAGAGCCCAGTTTTCCAATCCATATAACTTCTATTTTCTTTGGGTGGGGGGGGGGGAGGGAATACATTTTAATGTATTTTCCTTCAAATTAAGATGGTATTTGGCACAGATACCATTTCCGTTAGGTCTCTGTGCACAGGCAAATAAATTTAAATGTTGCCATATATATCTGACAATTAACCCCAAACCTCTAGAAAATCTCCCCTAAAGGATGGAAATTAATGATAAACAAAATGGGGTTAGGGTAGAACCCGGCAGGACTCCCATACCTCAGTAACCATTTCTCTGATCAGTATTTCCTATCATAAGCTTTTGAGTTCTAGCAGACAGAAAGGAAGCAAACCAAACCAACTCAGAACAGTATTGTTGAAACATATCCCACTCAGCTTTTCTATATAAGATTTGTATGTCAATGATAGTGAAACCTACCGATAGATCTAGAAGTATCAAAATAACATACTCTTCATATCCTAAACTGCACTGGAGATCATCAGCCAGGGCTATAATTCTGCTGCTTTTATTTACTACTAGAAAAATGATTTGTCTAACTCAGGGGTCGGGAACCCATGGCTCGCGAGCCAGATATGGCTCTTTTGAGGGCTGCATCTGGCTCGCAGACAGTCGCCACACTTTCCCGCTGACCCAGCTGCTCCCCGGTCCTCCTCCGCCCGGGCTTAAAATGCTGTCAGCCCGGGCGGAATGCGGCAGGACAGCTGGAGTCAGCGGCACCGGCGTGCTCTCTTCTTCCCCCTCCCCCTCCCCGGCCCGGAAGAGGAAATGGAGAGTTGGCACATTGCACCAGTTTTAAGCCAACTGGTGCAATGTGCAAAAACTGAAATTGGCACCCCCGCTGAGAAATTACTGGTTTTAATAAGACCACCACCTGCAGACCCTTCAGGGAGCTCTTCTCCCCTCCCTCATTCAGCACTAACCTTACCCAATCTTGCTCACCCTGTGATAAATTTAGGCTTTTACAAACCTTAGGCACTGCTGATGCTTGTCTTGGGAAGGGGGCACCCATGCCCCTGAAGATGCCCCTTGGCAAAGGCTGGATGGAGTAAGCTGGCTGGGTGAAGGACTGTCCTAGCCCTAGTGATGCACCCTGGGCAGGAGCAGCAGAAGAGGAGGCAGCGGCGGCATCCATCAGCTGCAGGAGGGTCTTTCCTTCCATCTCATGGAATTTCTGAGGATGTGGAGGCCTGTCCTTTCCACCCACAGCCTAAAGAAAGGACAAGACTAGCTATGCCTCAGGGGTGGGATGGAGCAATCAGGCCACTGTCACTGCTCTTCTGTGCTGTGGCAGCGCAGAGAGGCTGCTGCCTCTGCTTTTCACACTAGCTGTGGCAAAGGAGAATGGCTCCTGCTGCTTCACAGAGCCAACACATGAAAGGTCCTGACAGCAGCAGAGAGCCTTGGGCATGCTCCCACCACTGAAAAAAAGGATGCTGCTGGGCCTGGCGACACAACAATGGCATCATCACTGCTGCAATGCTTAAAGGGGCCCAGTTATAGTGGCACTGCTGCAGGGGCAGGCATAAAACAAAAAGGAGAAACAAAGTAAAGAAACAGTATTAAATAAAAATAAGAGCACTGGGGCAGAATGAACAGCAGGTGGGCCCCGAGCAAACCCCCCATCACAGCAGTTACATTGGAGAAGAGGGGGGGGGGAGCAGTGGTGCCCCCTAGCATAGGGCACCCTGTATGACCGCTCCAAAAGCCGGCCATGTCAACAGTGGCCAACTGAGATTACTTGGAAGCAAAATCACTTTTCTGTTGCTCATTCCCAGATGTAGGAGGTGGCAATACTCGTGCCTGCCTACCTAAGAAGCATTAACGGACTTGTCTGCCTCCGGAGTTTCAATCTGCTGTTTCTTTCTGGAAACTAACAACTAGGACCTGACCAATTCTAGCTGGTCATGGATGCTGCATTTACTAAATCAAATTCATATCCCGCAATGCCATTACAGCAGATAAGGTTTTCAACAGTACAGGAAAGATTGTACAGCATGATGCTGAAAGTTCCCGCTACTCAAAATCAGTAAGGGGACATTTCCCCCATTTTCTGCATCACATCAAATCATTTCAAAATGACATGCTGAAGTCTCTCAAATCTTCATTATGAAGTATCAATTAGAAACACTGCTTACAATTTGGGAAACCTCAAAGTATCCAATTCCATCAAAGTGACCAAAGAAAACAAACATAAGGGGATGAGGGTATGTAAGAATAGAAACATGAAGAGTGAGATGAATGATATGGGGCTAGAGAATTGAATACAAGTGAATGCAATTATTTAACTCAAACTCTGTACCTGCTCCTCATCAAAACTTCCAACAAACTGCAGATATTATATGAGGTCTATGGTAAAATGTTTAGGTCCATATCGAAAAACCATTTAGAAGAATAACTTTAAAGTTATCCATCTAAATGGCAAAAATGACATCCTCAGCCACTTACTGAGCTGAATTTTAGCCAGATAACTAGATATCCGGTTAGAATTTGGCCAGAAAAGTCGAAGCTTTCTAGGGGCAGGTGGGAAGCATTCCAGGGAAGTATGGAATTAGCCAGATAAACTTATCCAGCTAATTTTAAGATAGTAAGGTATATTCAGCAGTGCAACCGTGCCGCTGAATATACCCTGCTAGTTGGCCAGATAAAGTTATCTAGCTAGCTAGCAGAGCCACACAGCGGCTGAAAATGGACCACATTATGTCTACACTCAAAACCAATTAGGACTGAGGATATGGCCATGAAACTTCCCTACTGCAGTTAAGAATAAAGACAAGCAGTGCTGTGGAATACAGCTCAGCGGCCAAAACGATGGAAAAGCGCGCGAGAGAGAAAAGGAAGGAGGAATGGGGGAAGGGCAGGCTAGTGAAGACAAGGTGGAAAGAGAGGGGAGGGAAAAGGAGGAGGGAGGGAGGATTGAAGACAAGGCGGGAAGAGAGGAGAGGGAAACTGAGGAGGAAGGGGGGATTAGGAGAAAGCAGTTAGGGGATAGGTTTGAATGCGCGAAATAGATTGGCTAGCAACTCAGTGACGTCAGGGCAGACGGACGGCAGAATCAGAAGACACGAACGGAGAGAGGAGCACCAGAATTTTGTCCTCACAGGAGTTAAAAAATAAGTAAATTATTTGCTTTAATTCCTGACCGCGGGATGAGGAGGAGCGGAGAGCGAGGCAGCAGGTCGGGGCCGGACGGGCGTACAATTAAAAAATGAGAGCGTCAGGGCGCAGTGGCAACGTGATTTGTCCGGCCGGCGTGGGATCGAGGCAACCTCCCCCCAGCAGCACCCGGAGCGGAGGCGGCTGGGATGCAAGCCGCCAGTTCGGGCGAAAGCGGGCCCGAAGCTGGCCCGGGGGCGCAGATATCGAGCCGAGGGAGAGCCGAACTCCCGCTGGATCTGTTCCTGCACGCCACAGGGTCTGACTTTGATTCTCCTATAGGGCCCGATAACGAGAGGAGTAGGCCCAGCGCAATAAGGAGAAGCCGGGGTCCGGCGAGGGCCAGTGACATGACGCAAGCCACGCACCCGGCGAGTGCGCAGATGATCGGGAGCCTGACAGAGGTTGGGAAAGGAGGTGCGGTGCAGAAGAGAGTATAGCGGCGAGGGACAGAGCCGACAGGCGAGGCGAGGACCCATTGTCAGCGGCGGACAGCGAGAGCACAGGAAGGGAAAAGATGCTAGCCCAGAGTACAGGGAGGAAGGACGGAGAAGGAGCAGAGGCCCAAAAGGAGCGGATCGGAGGCCAAGCAGAGGAGACCACCAAACAGGAGAGGAGATGGCACATGTGTGCGGTGAGTGCGGTAGGATGCAAAGTGAGAGGGAGGCAGGCAGGGAATCCAGGGTGTTCAGCCATGATCTATGAGGTTCCCCCCCCATGGGAAGCGGCTGGAGAGCGGTGTTTTGGGGGATGGCCAGCTTGGTACATGGGTGAGGGTGGGAGTTCTATGACAGTGGGACAGAGGGCAGAATTAACTCGCAAAAGAGTAGGCAAGGAATTTTACGGTGTGCCAGAAGGGGAAAGGAAGCAGAACTTGGGACAGTATGAAGCGGATCAGCAAAAGGTGTTGGGAACAGGCACTGCGGCCAGTCTTTTTGTTATTCCAGGTACGATGGAGAAGGAGTTTCCAGGCACTTCAAGGAGCGATGAGACACGGGTAGTCAGTTGGCGCACATCGGAACGAGATGCAGCAGACAAGCCGGCAGGTCAGAGCTGGCAGGGAGGCAGCCAGGAGCAGGATCCTGGGCGTGGATGAAGGTAATGAGAGGGACGGAGATAAGAAGGAATAGAACAAACGCAGGACAAAACGACGGAGGGATGCTTCGTCAAGTTCTACTGATAGCAGTTCTTCAACGGAGTCTTCTTCGGATTCCAGGTCCAAAGCCAGAGCGGAGCGGGCTAGTGGGTTAGGGCCGAATCAGGACAAGGGTCACCCTGCTTTGGCATCTTTAACAGAATTGTGGGAAGGGTTACCAGGCAATTTGCGCAGCAGAATCAGACGGAGACAGTATGTTAACATTTTTCATTACTGGATGGTAGGAGGGGTTGCAAGAGATGGCGGAGAAAGAGCAGCAAGAGGAAGGGTGAGAGGGAGTCAGGCACAAAAGTGCCTAAGAACATTCTGAATTGGATGAGGGGTTTCCTATGATTAGCTAGCGTTGTAGGGCATTGCATGCCTGAACAACATGGGGCGTTATTAGCATATTGTGACAGTATCCTTGGGGCTTTTAAAGATTGTGAAGGTTGGGCTTGGCTCAACTATGATGAGAAATTCAGGGAAAAAATGGCAGGCAACAAATTCATGTCCTGGGGCACGCAAGACATTAACTTATGGCTTACACAGATGACCAACAAAGGTGCAAGGACAGGAAAGGCAGGGGTGGAGACTACGGGAGGATTAGTGGGAGGAATAGGGGGTACAGGAGGTACCTCCTGGGCGGATAAAGGGACGGGAAGCAGTAGCCAAGGAGGTAGGGAATTTAAAGCGGGCACGGCAAGCAATGATGCTTGCTGGAGATTCAAAAGGGCCATTTGCTTAATTCCTGAATGCATGCTTGTGTGGTGTGCAATGGCGTTCACTCTAGTATGAAGTTCACACAAGCCAATGCCAAAGCGATCATGAAGGGTACAAAACCTTAACATGTCAGCAGGGATACAGGGTACGGGACAAGGTTAGGATTGGGTAGCGGGAGGGGTGGGTCTGTAGAGGCAAAGTCAGGGAGGAGGGGCGAGGAGTACGGTTGGGGTCAGGGCAGCACGAGAGGGGAGGGGCAGTAAGGGCCAGGCGGGGAGGGCATGGTACAGAGTGGGGTTACTAGTCCTGCTTTCATTTAAAAAAAAAAAATTGTAATAAATAAATAAATAAATAAACAAACAAACTACCAGGTAAGGGGCAAGTAGGCACAGAAAGGGGAGAACGAGGTCGGCAGAGACCAGCAAGTGAGCAGGCAGTTGACGATTTCTTTTTTCATGTAAGGTTCCAGGGCATCCATGCACAGGAATGAAGGTGGATATTTAAGAGAGACAGATTACGAAGATGAATGGGAGTTAATACAGGGCTCAGTGGCCCCTAGTACGTGGAATAGGTATTTAAAAGGAAGCGCAGCCTTAGCAAACTATCTGCAGCATTGGGGATGGTCAGAGGGAAAAGTGCCTGAAGGTCTGTTGGTTGGTTTTGTGCTGTGGGCAAAACAAGCCTGTTATTCAGTGGCCACTGTAAGAGCGCAACTGGCTGGTTTCGCATTTTTTCAAAAGTTGAAGGGATGGGGTAATCCCATGCAAAGTTTTAGGTTGCAAAAAGTTCTCGGGGGTTGGCAAAAAAGGGTGGGCATACACAGGGATCAAAGGCTACCTATTAGATATTATGACTTGATTCGATTTGCAGTTCTATTAAACCAGGTATGTTGGTCTAGGTTCGAAGTGGCACTATTTCGATTGGCGTTTTCGTGGGCCTTCTTTGGTGCCATGAGAGTCAGTGACTTAATAGCCCAGTCCAGAAGGAGCGTGACTGCTAAAAGACTTACGTTGCAATGCGTTTGGATTAAGGAACAGTCCGTAACGTTGTTTATTCCAAAATCCAAAACTGATAAATAAGGGAAAGGCACATTTATCAATCTTTTACCAGCCGAGAGTGCGGTGGCCTGCCCGGTACAAACTGCAATATTATATGCTTGGATACAACCAGCCGTGGACGGTTTTTTTCTAGTACACGCAGATGGATCGGTGTTGACAAGATATCAGTTTGCACCGGTGTTACGTAGAGTGGTTATTGCGGACAGCAGGGATATTCAGCGGTATAGCTCGAATTCTTCAGGACTGGGGCGGCGACGTCAGCGGAAGAGGCGGGGCTAACAGATGCGGGGATTCAGAGTATAGGGAGATGGAGGTCCAGGGCTTTTCGTGAGTACATTCAGATGGGGGAGGATAATTGAAAGGGTGGAGTGGGTGGGAAGGGTGGGGGAGGGGGTCGGGAGGAATAGCTGCATTAATAAGTATGTCTTTTGTTTCAGAGCTTTTGGGGCGGAGGCGCGGGAACGGATGTGCCTGGATTGTGGGCCATTCGTTTATACACAGAGCCCAGAGGAGAGCATTGAAACGTCCCTATGGGGAAAACTTGAAATTGGAGCGACTGGGATGGCAGCTGGCATGGTTCAGTTGAAGAGGCATGCACTGGGACGATTTGCGGTCGTTTTTACAAGAAAGGATTCACATGTGGGGTGTTCCTGATATTTTGTTATAACACTTAGGAGGTGATGTCGGCTCCAAAATGTGCCAGGCCCTGCTTATATGCATAAAGTAGTACTTGGCGCAAGTCATGATAAGATGGCCTCAGGTGAGGGTAGGGTGGTTGGACATTATTGTCCGTTTGAAGAACAAGGAGGAAACCATTTGGAACTCGGGGGTGAAAAAATTAAACAGACAGATGGGGAAGTGGATGGGATGAGAAGGAGGCTTTTGGGTAAGACATTCGTGGTCTTGGGAAATTGAAGCGGGATTATTTAGTGGGGACGGGGTCCATCTCTTGGAATTGGGGATGAACTTATTTAACAATGCACTGCAAGAGGGGTTAGAGAGGGAGATTAGTGGAAGGAAAATAGGGCCGCAGTGGGGGAACAAGCCGATAGTCGGCTTGTTAGTGGTGGTAAACCTGAGCCCATTGTTATATTGTAATGCCAGGTGGGGGGGGGGGGGGGGGGGGGGGGGGGGAGTTAGTTGGTGGAGGAGGGGAGAGTGCCCTGTGTAGTTGGGGGGGCTGCTACATGGGAGGACCGGAGAACCGTGGAGCTAAGGTTCACGGTAGAGCTTGCTCTCACTGGTACGAGGTGGAGCAAATGGAAAGGGGGGCAGGTAACGCCACCATTGGGGTTTTAAGGTGGTGGAGGCCAAGGAAAGGGCAGGGGAGGAGGGTGTTTGGGGGAGGGGGTATTTTGTTATTGTTAAAGTTGATGTAAGGGCTTGGGTTAGTTCATTATTAAACTGCGGCCTATTTTAAAGCCAACAGGTTGTTGTTGCGTATTTAAGGGAGTTTAATAGGACAATAACCGAGCGCAGTGTCTTTCTTTCCCATGTTAAGACAAGCAGTGCTGTGGAATACAGCGCGGCGGCCATAACATGGGAAAAGCGCGCGAGAGGGAAAGGAAGGAGGAATGGGGGAAGGGCAGGCTAGTGAAGACAATGAGGGAAGAGAGGGGAGGGAAAAGGAGGAGGAGGGGGGATTAGGAGAAAGCACTTAGGGGATAGGTTTGAATGCGCGAAATGGATTGGCTAGCAACTCAGTGACGTCAGGGCAGACGGACGGCAGAATCAGAAGGAACGAACGGAGTGAGGAGCGCCAGGATTTTGTCCCGCCCGCCCTTGTTATATTGTTTGGATATTAAGCATTGCTGTATCAAGTTATAATTGTCGCAGTGGTGGCAGTAAACCCGAGCCCATTGTTATATTGTAATGCCGGGGGGGGGGGGGGGGGGGAGTTGGTTGCTGGAGGAGGGGGGAGTGCCCTGTGTAGTTGGGGGGGGCTGCTACACGGGAGGACTGGAGAACTGTGGGGCTAAGGTTCACGGTGGAGCTTGCTCTTGCTGGTACGAGGCGGAGCAAGTGGAAAGGGGGGCAGGCAACTCCACCATTGGGGTTTTAAGGTGGTGGAGGCCAAGGAAAGGGCGGGGGAGGAGAGCATTTGGGGGAGGGGGTGTTTTGTTATTGTTAAAGTTGATATAAGGGCTCATTATTAAACTGCGGCTAACAGGTTGTTGTTGCGTATTTATTAAGGGGATTTAATAGGACAAGAATCGAGCACAGTGTCTTTCTTCCCCATGTTAGCGAGCTAACTTTGTACTGTGCTGCAGACACTGCAAAAGCTACAAAATAAATGTATTATTTCTGCCTCACCCAAAAGTTATTCTTAATTAAAATGATACCACACTGAACTTTACACAGAATATCCTTTTTTCATGTAATGGTCAACAGCAAAATGCAAAATAATACACTATATTAAATAGTTCTGCTACTTAATCTTTAAAAATACACTTCTCTGTATACCTCCCTACTCACAGCCTGCCTCTATTTTCCCTCTTCCTCATACTGTTTTGTTTCCATCTCCCCATTCTTTTCCTCTACCATCTGCCTGCCTCTCTCTACCCTAATCTACAACCCACTCCCACAGCTTCTCCATCATCCTCTCTTATTCGCTCCCTATCTCCACCCCACTGTCCTCCTTCATCTTCCTTATTTCCCAATTTCTTCCTTCCTCCTCCCCTCCCTGACCTCGCTGCTCAGTTGGTAATCTCGCCCTGTTATCCTGGTACTGGGAACAATCAGCTGCACTGTAAGCCGCTCAGGCTTCAATTTCTTCAGATATGGCGGAGTAGCTCTTGGGGGGAGGGGGAGGTGGTGCCCTGCGAGAGGAGGGAGTGGAATGGGGTAATGTTTTCCTGATTAACTGCTATGTCCAATTTTGGCCTCTTACCTTCCACTCACAGGAAACAATCGCCTCGCTAGGAGCACTTCCAGTCAAGTGCCGCTTGGAGTTCTGGGAGCTGTGGTCTTGTTTGTCTAATTTACACATATGTATTCGGTCTTTTTTTTTTTTTTTTTTAGTATATTACATCAGACATTTTTCAATTTCTGTTCATTAACGTTAAGTAAATGTGGGTTTTCTTTATTTTGGCATCGAACAGGATTTGCTTGTGAACTCAGTTTCCATACAGAGGAGACAGGAGCTGTTACCACGGATACAGTGTCCTTTGTTGTTGCCAAGCTCTGAACCTTACTGTGCCCTCAGCACAGGACACAGAGATTCTTACTGACTCTAATACTGAGATTACCACTGAGTCCAACACCAAGACGGACACCGAGTTTACCATTAATTCCAACATAGAGTCAGTGGTGAACTTCTCGGACACTGAAAACGACATTCAGACTACCACTGAGTCAGACACCGAGATTAGCACTGACTCTGACACTGAGTCAGATACAGAGATTAGCACTGACACGGACACTGAGACTACTACTGACTCCAACACTGAGACAGACTCCGAGATTACCACTGACACGGACACTGAGACTACTACTGACTCCAACACTGAGACAGACTCCGAGATTACCACTGACACGGATACTGAGACTACTACTGACTCCGACTCGGAGACTACCACTGACTCCAATACTGAGACAGACACAGAGACTACCATTAACACTTACACCGAGACGACCATTTACTCCAACACTGAGACGGATACCAGGACTACTACTGACTCCAGCATCGATACTATCATTGATACCGATAGTAACACCAAAAGCCAAATCAACATTGTTTCTGACACCAGCACCGAGACACCTCCATGACCAACACTAAAACTGACAAGACTCACTCCAGTAACAAACACTGATAACCCTGCTCAAACTTCTTGCGGAGAATTAAAGTAGTATTTAGAACTGCCTGATTCTCTGTATCTGCAGAAGAAATGAATAACTGTGATTTAAAGAAATTTGCTATTTCTCGTGGAAAGTTGGAACCTCCTTTCCAAGCCGATATTACTAGCTATAAAGCTGTAGTGGCTAGCAATGTGGCAAAAATTAGCTTGGACTTGCTGACTGCTGACAGTGGAGCCTCCTACAGTATTCTGGTGAGTTCTTCCACCTTCTTTGCTTATTTTGTGCCTGTGCAGTTTGAGTATTATTTTGTAGATAAAAAAATATAAATTTCTTAAAGCTGCAGAAGTAAGCACAGCTAAGGCCTGTGGCCGCTCATGCGTATTTCTGTGGCTTGATTTTCAAATCTCTGTGACAGTTCTGTAGTATATTTTCATAACTTCCATAGTTTACATTATTTAATAGGCACAATGCTATTTTTATTGCAATTACTTGTTTTAATTGTAAAAAGTAAATATTTTTCTATCCAATATTGTGGGTATCTAGTTATTTTGAGGGTGTTCAACAGTTTGTTCCTGTTTCTTTGGGCTTCTGACTCAATTGGAATTAGTGCCTATTGGACTACAGTGTCATGAGCCTTCACTCACAATAACACCACTGTTTCCCCACATTTATATAACCTCCCCCCTCCCATCAAGCTCATCTGTTGCAGCAACAGACATCGGCCAAGGGTCACAGACCACTGCCCTTTCTGGAATACAGTATGCATGAATGTTGCATCTGGCCACCAGATGTTGCCCTTGTGCAATGGCTGAGACTCCCTCTCCCACCAGATCCAGCTGGCCCCAGGAGCAGAAATTGGGCTTGGGAGTCTTTTGTTGTTTTTATTCATTGATTTTTTCCCCCCACTTTTGTTTATTTCAGTTTTAATTCCTTTTAGGTGTGTTTCACCAGTGCTGAGTGCCTTTTGCTTTTTCTGTCCGTTGTTCTATTGCCCATAAGCATAGACCAGATGTCCTTCCCCATGCACACATATCTCTGAAATCGTGTAGGCAAGCATATTGCCAGGGTTCCAACGTTCCTGCCAAATGAGCCAGATCCATACATAAAAAGAACCCCTCATAGCTGGGCCAGGAAAGTAGAGCCAAGAAAACTATAAAACACATTTTGTGTTTTACTTAAAGTGTACACTTCTCCCACTTGTTTTCTTCTTCTGTCTCTACAAATCGTCTCTAACCTCCTAATACACTGCTTTTCTACACTCAACTCTCTCCCATCTATTTCTTCTTCTCATCTACTGGTCATCTTCCCTCCCTTCCACAATCCATTCTCTTCCTCTTCCTTTCCTCCTCTACATCCACTTTCTTCACCAGGACTGGATAAGACTTGAGCGGCTGTTGAGATGCTGCTTGGGGGCTAGGCCCACAAGCAGCCTCTCACCTTTCAGCGGGGCCTGGAGGCCGCCGCTGCTGCAGACTGTCATCTCTTCACGGCCTGGAGGCCGCCGCCAGTTCCGCCACTGCCTGCTGCAGGGAACCGCTGCTGTCCAGGCCTCCAAGCGGCCTGGAGACCGCCGACCATCTTCACGGCCTGGAGGCTGCTGCCAACTTCGCCGCTTTCCTTGCGCCCTGGGCGCCACCCCTTTCCACTCTTCGCGGCTAGGTCGCCACTGACTTGCTTCCCCTGATGTGGCCTGGAGGCCGCCGCTGCCATCACTGTTGACAGTCATCCCTTTGCGGCCTGGAGGCCGCTGCCAGTTCCGCCGCTGCCCACAGCAGGGAGCCGCCGCTGTCCAGGCCTCCATGCAGCCTGGAGACCTCTGACCATCTTCCTCCATGCAGCGGGCCAGCCGCCGATGTCCTTTTCACGGCCTGGAGGCCACTGCTGACTCCACCGCTTTCCTTGCTGCCGCCCCCTTCCACTCTTCATGGCTAGGTCACTACGGACTTGCTTCCCTCATGCGGCCTGGAGGCCGCCACCAACGCATTCGTCTGCAGCCAGGAGGCCGCCCCGGAGCGCCTCTTCTTGCAGCAGGGAGCTGCCATCAATCTTCTCTTCTTTGTGGCAGGGAGCTGCCGACATCGGGGGCCTGCTTCCTCCTTGCACCATGGATGCCATTCTCCAAGGTTCTGCCCACCTACTAGGCATGAGGCCGCACCTTTCTTCTCTATTTAAAGGGCCAGCGATGGGCAGTCCTTCCTGGCTCCACCTGATGACGTTCCTGAGGCATGTCCTTCTTCAGTCCTATAAAATAGGGCCTTCTGTCAGCCTGTGGTTGCCTTCGCAAGGATCTGCCTGCTCCTGGATTCTCTGCTGTTCCAGCTCTTTGTCAAGGAGGCTCCTAAGTCCATCCTCACTTCTTCAAGGCACTCTGTTTCTTCGTGGGATTTCTAGTCTTCATCTGTCATTTCTGATCCTTCGTCTTCATCTTTGTTCCATGTCCTGGTCTCTCGTCGGTTCCTGCATCCTCGTCTGTCTTGTCTTCAAGATGTTCCTGTCTTCAGATGTCCCAATCTTCAGATGTTCCTAGTCCTGATGTCCCCGGTCCAGAAGTACCTGATGTTCCATGCTTCGTGTTCCAGACTTCCATGATGTCCTCATCTCCCGAGGTCCCTGATGTCCAGATGTCCCAGCACCCTGATATCCAGAGCTAAAGCCTCCGGAAGACCCTTGTTTTAATGTTTCCAAGTTCCAAGTCCTGATCTTGATGTTTCCAAGTTCCGAGTTCCAAATTCCGAATCCTGATCCTGATGTTTCCAAGTTCCGAGTTCCAAATTCCGAATCCTGATCCTAATCCTAATGTTTCCAAGTTCCGAGTTCCAATTCCGAATCCTGATGTTTCCAAGTTCCTGAGTTCCAAGTTCAGAGTCTTGATCCTGATGTAACCACTAGTTCCTAGCTCCGGGTTCAGCATTGTCTCGCCCCAGACCTCATCTCCAGCCAACCTTCCTGGGAGTAAATCCGTATTGATCTGGTGTCCGTTTCCGGTGGCTAGAGTCCTGATTCCTCCTTTGTCCTGCGCCTCAGTCCTGCACATGTCCCGCTCTCTTGGTGGTCCATGACCAGCCTCTTTAGGTTGTGTAGGGCGCACACTGGGACAGGGTGGTCCATGACCAACCCACTATGTAGGGCGTCCTGTGGGGCAGTGCCTGTCTTAAGTCTCCGAGTATCCAGAGTCCTCATCCTCATCTGTTCCAAGTTCTAAGAATCCTCGTCTCGACCAAGTTCCAAGTAACCTCGTCTTGTTCAAGTCTCCAAGCCTTGTCCAAGTCTCCGAGTTCCTGTCTTGTTCCAAGTTCCAGTACCATCGCCTGTCCTTGACCTCTGTCCATCCTGTCACATCTGCCGTTCCCAAGTGGCAGGTCCGAAAGGGCTATCGAGTGGCCAGAGGGCTAACCCAGAGACCAGCATTGCATTGCTGGCTCTTCCCCAGTGCATTCAGGTTCGGCAGAGGTCAGGGCTCCGGTGGTCAATCTGTCCACCCATGTTTGGACACGTCTTGCCTGCCTCGGCGCTTCTATGGAGCTCTCTGTAATCACGTTGTGGTCCAAGGGCACACCGATCTCCCCGGAATCGGGACCACTCCCTAGAGCTCCTGCAACAGCGGCAGGTTGCCCAGGTGCTTAGACTTTGGGAACTGGTGCCTGACACCAGGCTTAGGGAGAATGACTGTCACTGGAATCCAGGTCAAGAAAGAGTGGAGGCACTACCACTGAAGTTGGAGTCCATGCCAAGCATAAGTGCAGCTGTTGAAGCCACAGGAAAAAAGTGGTGTAGATCAGGATAGGAGGGAGAAGTCAAGAGAGGGAGAACAGCTAGATGGGAAGGAGACAGCAAAAACACCCAGCAAAACAGAAATAGAGAAAAATAGATCAATTTTTCATATTCTCATATCTTACATCCTTTCTTTCCCTCCTTCCTCCCATTTTCCTCCATTCCTCCTACCCATTTACTTCTCCCATTCCAGGGGCAGCTCAAGGCAATCTGCCGCCAAAGGCAAAGGATGAAATGGCATGCCCCCCTTCCCCTCATGGCCCAGTGCAGGTGAAATCACAGAGGGTCAGGGTAGGGGGAAGGCAATGGAGGGTGAAGTGACTTGCCCAAGGTCTCAAGGGATGGCAATAGGATTTGAACCCCAGCTTCCCTTGTTTGCAGCCTTCTGCTCTAACCACCCTGTTTCTGGGCCTGTTATTGTTTTTGTTCTCAGTCTTTGGCCGCTCCACCTCCCGGGTCTAGAAATAAATTCCTCCATTCCTATTGCCTGCCTCCCACCCTTCTCCAGGATCTGCCTCCTGGGGATGTGAGAGATTGGTGAATGGTGGGAGTCTGTGTGTGTGACACACTCTCTCCTAGGGCTGATACAAGGGTATTAAATGCCCTAGACAAACCTTACAGCCTTTCATTCCCCCTTTCCTCCCCTCCCCACATAATTAAAACGTATGCATTCTTTTCCATTTTAAAATGTATTAACTTCCCCAACCTAAAAATGCAGATTGCACATGGAAAATAGAACTTCAAAGTACAATCTTCTGAAGTAAAAATCTCACTTACAACAACATATATATATATATATATATATAAGAGCAGATTTTCAAAGACCTACGCCTACACGCACCTTTTAAAAATCTACCCCATATTATATAGGCATAGGCATACACGGCAAAAAACAAACTTTCAATAATATTTAATTATTTATCTAGTTTTATATACCGTCGTTCAGTTTCACCATCACAACGGTTTACAAAATTTCGATGTTTAATAGACTTGATAAACTACCTTTCTCACAGCAATCAAGGCGGTTTACTGGATCCCATATGATATTAGGACTATGGTACTTGTACTCACAGAAAGCCAGGACTAAACTGAATTACAATTCCAGTATAGTAAGCCTTCCGTATCATAATTGCCAGCACTCAACCTATGAAAAAGCCATACTGCAAATATTACATCAGGCTCTAAACACCAATATACCTCCTATTAGGAAAACAGATTAAAGCCAGGTTGTTGTAAATACCTACATAGAAACTACAAACTAGCAGTATACCCAAAGCCTCAGTCACACAAGCAGAACATAGATAGACTCTCACCAAATACAGAGTAAAGAGATTATAAAATAAAAATTGAAGCGTGCAGACGAAAACTGAAATGGAAATCACAAGAAGCCAAACTCTGTAAGCAACGTAAACACAATCAAGAAATATAAAACATTAAACATACCAATAAAAAAAATGCCAAATCTGCTGATAAATTCAGCCAATTAAAAATTCATATAAAAATGTTTAAAATATTACCAAACACTAATAACATATTTCAAAATAGCAAATACATCACATCCAATAATTAAAACTAACAAGAATAAAAAAAAATAACCATTCTCCATACCTGGGACCTTTAGATTTCCCGTCCTCCTGAGATTGTCGTAGATTGGAGAAGGGTGCACAAACTTTAACCTCTCTCACATACATATATACAGGTACTCTCTCACACACACACACACACACACACATGTGAGCAGGCACTCTCTCTCATAGACACATATACACACACAAAAACCCTCTCATGTATACATATACACATACATACATATACACACAAAATCCTTCTCATATAAACACATACACACAAACATACACTCTCTCATATATACTCACATACACCCCTACCACCCTCTCTTATATACACCTACATACACATGCACCCACCACCCTTTCATACAAACACACCCCCTCACCCACACATACCCCCTCACCCACCGACATACATACACACACCCTTACCCACCCACCCTCTCATATATACCCACAACACATACACCCCCAAACACCTACCATACATACACATATCCCCACCCACCATATCTATCTATCTATATATATATATATATATTCATACACACACACACACACACTCAAACTCTCATGCACACACACACTCTGTTAGAGACCCATCCACACCCACCCTCCCTTTCATACACACACTCCTTTCATCCATACACAATCCACTCATAAAAACACTCACCCCCACACACCCTCATAAGATACTCCCATCTTTCCTCTCATACACACCCCCTCTCATACAGACATCCACCCAAACCCACCCTCCCTCTCATATGATTACACACCCTCTCATACACACTCACAAAGTCTCTCTCAAACACACTCACTCTCACAGGGCAAGTCTGTTTCACACATACATTTTCGACCTTATCTCTGGCTGAACAGCAAGGCCTCTTCTGCCACCAGCTGCGGGGAAAATGCTGGTGGCACCTCAGACCCTTTCCTGCCGTCTACTGCGGGAGAAATGCTGGTGGCACCTGCCGCCAGCTGTGGAAAAAAAAATCTGGCAGCACTGCAGTGACTCTTCTTTGGCTACTGAATCATCTTTTTGCTGATGGGAAGTGGGAATCCCATCAGTACGTCCCAATTCTGTGCCGCTGGGACCTTCCTTTTGCTGGCAGGGTGTGTGAACCCTGCCAGCACATCAGTTCCGTTCCTCTGCGGGACCTTTCTTTTGCTGGTGGGGAGTAGAAACCCCACCAGCATGTCACTGCTCCAAGCCGTCAGCACTGCAGGTTTTCCCTCTGGCAAAGTTGTTTGCATGAATGAAGGGTGAGGCGGCTGTGATAGGAAGGGTTTCAGGGGGCAATTTTGCCGCCTCAAAATCTTGCTGCCTGAAGTGGCCACCTCACCCTGCCTCATTTTAGAAGCACTCCTGTCCCATTCTTCCTCCTCTCTTCTTCATTCATTCTCCTCCCTCCACCTTTCTGTCCAGTCTCTCCTTTCTTTTCCTTCATCCATTATTTTTACTCCCGATGTCTCTCTCACTATTCACTCAATTCCTTCCCGTTCATTCTCCTCCTCTTTGCTCTCTCTTACTCTTTTCTGCCTCTATATATATTTCCTTCTTGCACATCTTGTTTCCTCATACTCCATCCCTCTCTTTCGTATCCCCTTACTCTGCCCCTTTCCTTCCCAACCCCCTGCATTTGTGCTGACACTAAGCTGCTCTGGGTTTCCTGTGCTGGCAATTTAACACCAGGTTCTTACTGCTTTTCTCAGGAACTCAAAGTTAGGAGCCACCTCCCCCTTTCCCCTGCCAAGTAACTGCTTGCTGAGCTGCTGCTAGGAGGGGAGCGGTAGTGCCAGGCTGCCAATGGTGTGTATGTAGGCTGTTTCCCTCATTTTTATGGAAAGTCCCAAAGCAGGAAAATAGAGACCATAGAGTTAATCTTCAAATTGTAAGAATACCCATTTTCATCTTATTACTTGGTTTTCTTTCTTTTTTGACCTAACATTTTTCACTCTTGAAATATTTTTTTCATTATGGCCACACTGTTTTTAACTGTCATTTTATACATGCACTTTGATGTTATATGCAGTTCCTTTGATGTTATAACTCTTACATGATGTATGCCTGCAAATTCAATAAACATAATTAACAAAAAAAAAAAAAAAAAGAACCTCATAGGAAATAAAAATGAGAAAGGTTTTCTAAGTGTTTAGGGCACATAAAAAGTGTGAGCCAGGGGTCACTGGTTGCTATACTATGTGTGACACAAATCTGAATGAAATTGTATGAATGGAATTGTATGAATGGTTCAAAGTGATCGAGGTGGGGGCAGACACACTCAAGTGTGTGTGTGTTGGGGGGGGGGGGGGGCACAAACAGACATGGTGATTCTTATAACACCAGTTTCATCATGGGAAACCAGTCTAAAAAATCTTATTAATTTAGGCCTGGATTTATTAAAATGCACTAAATATCGCATGTGAAAGGAAAAGGGGCATGTTTTATGGTAATAGGCTGTTATCACAAAGTGTGCTATCTTAGCGCTTCGCATAGGTATTAGCGCAAACTGCGATAACTTTTTCACACTTTGTGTTAAGTGCCAGAAATGTTGTATTTCCTACCTACAACCACGGGGGGGGGGGGGGGGGGGGGGGGGGGGGGGGGAAGAGAGAAAAAAAAGAGAGCAAGCCTAGCCATAATGCCCTCATACTAGGTAGGTATTTATACCTCTATAGGAGGCCCACCTAGTTACTCAAGGTGAGGTTTCGGTATTAGTGTAGGGGCTAGGGGCCACTTAGACATTCAGAGTGCGACATACGAACAGAACAGTGCACTCTTGTGAAGATTTGATGACCTTCGGACTGAGGAAACTCACCCAAAGATGAGATTTGTGCAATGTTCTCTCAACCTAACTTGATGGCCTCTCTACCTGGGTAACATCAAGCTAGGTTGTCCATCAGTCAGAGCCAGCCTTAGTTCTTGTCCAAGTTTTCAGCTTTATCTTCATTCTTGTCTTTGTCCAAGTCTTCAATCTTATCTTCATCCAAGCCTTCAGCCTTGAATGGTTCGTCAGTCGTCTTGAAATCAAAGAATCTCTGGAACTTGTGTGTGGACCCCCGAGAGCCCCTAGTTAATAAAGAAGTACCTTTGTCTCCTCTGAAGCGGAAGAGGCCTGAGGAGGGGGTACTATAATGCTCACCACTCGCGGGAGAGTCCTGTGAGCAGTTTCACTTATGCTGGCTAGACGCTATCGCTTCACAAGGTAGGGAGATGCCACCAGTGAGCCCATGCAGCTAGGTGCCGCCGATTCATGCTGATGCCTCTGTTCCTGCTATGCACTTCCCTAGGGACGCAAGCAACATAGATTCTTTTAAAAGGCTGGCGGTGGGAAAAGCTTGCAGCACCCTCAGATGACATCATAGCCCTTGCCCTATTAGAAGGGCTCTTCGGACGTCTAGCCTTGCCTCAGCAAGATTTCCTGGTTCCAGTTTCCTGTCTTGCTCAAGCCTTCAGTCCTGCTACAGCCTTTAGTTCTGTCCCAGCTTCAACTTTTTCCTTCTCAAGTCTTTGGCCCCAGCTTTGTCTTGATATAGACTCTTGGACTCTGTCATAGTCTGGCACGTGCTAAGACTCACTCACCCACCGTCGGCACAGTCCACGAGGTTGTGCCAATTTCGCCATGGCAAAAGAGGCTCAAGCTCACGTTGTTCACAACAAAAGCTGAAAGGGCATCGTTCTAAAAATGGAAAGCAGCCCCAGAGAAAGAAAATAGGCACAAGCATAAGCATTGGCAAGTTATATGTAAAAGAGTAGTTAGACAGGCCAAGAGAGACTTTGAGAAAAAGCTTGCCAGTAAAGCAAAAACTAATAACAACTTTTTCAAGTACATTTGAAGCAAAAAGCTAGTGAAGGAGTTAGTTGGACTGCTAGATGATTGAGGGGAAAAAGAGATGTTCAGGGAAGACAAGTAGGTAGCAGAAAAATTGAATTAATTCTTTGCCTCAGTTTTTATGGAGGAAGATTTTGGGAACATACCTGCTCCTGAAACATTTTTTAATGGTGAAGATTCTGAGCAACTAAAACAAATATCTTTGACAATGGAGAATGTATGAGATCAGACTGGCAAACTAAAGAATAACAAATCACCAGACCTGATGACATCCACCCTAGAGTTCCAAAAGAATGAAAACCTGTAATAGCTAACCTGTTTCTAGTAATCTGTAATCTATAATTTCAAATAGCCACAATTCCTGAAGACTGGAAGATGGCCAATGTGACACCGATTTTTAAAAAAGGTCTCCAAGGGTGATCCAGGAAGCTATAGACCAGTGATCTAATGTCATTGTCAGGCAAAATGGTAGATGCCATTCTTAAAAATAAAATCACTTGCAGGGGTAGGTGAGGAGCGAACATCACCCTCGCTGGCCAAGGAGATTTTGCTCAGCCCTGTCACACCTATGACACCATCCCCGCCCTGTGGACTAATCCCGGTGAATTCTATGTCAGCTTCAGCTCCCCCCGTTGGGAATCAGGGGAGAGACGATCTTATCGGGAAAGGAAGTGAAGAGTTCGGAGCCTGTTCCCAACGCCGTAACAGCTGCTGGGGAAACTTTTACAAGATTTTCTACTGAAGTTCCTGCCTCTAATTCTTTTGGGAAGACTACCTTGGCTACTCTGATGACGGATTTTGTTCGGGACTTTAACATCCCGAAGGTGGTACTACTCCGGCAATACCAGGTGCTGAATTTACCTTAATTAAACCTGCGGTTGTAACATTCATCGCTATATGGAATGCCTTAGTTTCAATTGAAACAGCAATTGCATCTCTGACGCAAGTTTTTCTTGTAACTAATAAATATGGAATAAAAACAGAGAAAATTGTTATACAACATGATTCAAAATTAGAATCTGTGGAAAAAAGAATTGCCTCTGTGGAAAACATTCTACAAAAGTTAGGGCAATCTGAGTTTGTACATGCTAAAAAGTTGGAAAACATTGAGAATTCTCTAAGGCGCTTTATTTTAAGGGTTCTCAATTTTCCTATTATTAAGATGATGCCCTTACTGGATTTCTTTAAGAGACGGCTGAGGGGGGATATGATAGAGGTGTTTAAAATCATGAGAGGTCTAGAACGGGTAGATGTGAATCGGTTATTTACTCTTTCGGATAGTAGAAAGACTAGGGGGCACTCCATGAAGTTAGCATGGGGCACATTTAAAACTAATCGGAGAAAGTTCTTTTTTACTCAACGCACAATTAAACTCTGGAATTTGTTGCCAGAGGATGTGGTTAGTGCAGTTAGTATAGCTGTGTTTAAAAAAGGATTGGATAAGTTCTTGGAGGAGAAGTCCATTACCTGCTATTAAGTTCACTTAGAGAATAGCCACTGCCATTAGCAATGGTAACATGGAATAGACTTAGCTTTTGGGTACTTGCCAGGTTCTTATGGCCTGGATTAGCCACTGTTGGAAACAGGATGCTGGGCACAGGATGCTGGGCTTGATGGACCCTTGGTCTGACCCAGTATGGCATTTTCTTATGTTCTTATATTTCTTACTTGGTCAATATTCTTAAGATACTAACAGAAGCCATGCCTTTAATTACAAAGGCTTATTATCTGCCTCAAAATGTGATGGAAACTCCTGGAAGTGAACCCCATGATCAGCATTCTATGAACATTACAGATATACTGGAGCTGACTCAAGAAACTGAGATCTCACAAAGAGGGACTATGTTAGTTTCTTTTGCCTTTGTGAACGATCGAAATACAGTTCTCAGATTCTTTTTTAGGAATAGGAGTTTCCTATTTCATGGTCAGAAAGTTTGGATTTATCCAGATGTTACCAGGATCACTCAGGAGCGGAGAAGGAAATTCTTATCTGTGAGATCTGAGGCAGTGACATGTGGAGCTCAATTTATATTATGATATCCGTGCAAATGTATAGTGAAATTTCAAAACACAAATTATGTCTTTTTTGAACCATCGTAGTTACAGTCTTTTTTTGGATGCGCACACCTAAGAGTCTCTTAGGGGCAGATTTTAAAACTTATGCGCGGGCGTAGATTTGTTCGCGCAACCCGGCGCGAACAAATCTATGCCCGATTTTATAACATGCGCGCGCTGCCATGCGCATGTTATAAAATCCAGGCTCGGCGCACAAGGGGGTGCACACATGTGCACCTTGCGCGCGCCGAGCCCGAGGGGAGCCCCGATGGCTGTCTCCGTTCCCTCCAAGGCCGCTCCGAAATCGGAGCGGCCTTGAAGGGAACTTTTTTCCGACCCCCCCCTCCACCTTCCCCTATCTAACCCACCCCCCAACCCTACCTAAATCCCCTCCCCTACCTTATTTTATTTCTTATCCCTGCCGGAGGCAGGCGTATCTTGCGTGCGCCGGCAGGTTGCCGGCGCGCGAACACCCGACAAGGCCGGAACGGAGGACGGCTCGGGACACGCCCCCGGACCACCATCACGCCCCCCAGACCCGCCCCCAGACCGCCCACTTTTGAAAACCCTGGACTTGCGCGCACCGTTGAGCCTATGCAAAATAGGCTCGGCGCGCGCAGGGGCATATTTTCTCAGGTTATGCACGTATGTTACGCGCGTAGCCTTTGAAAACCTGCCCCTTAATGTAGAAGGCACTTAAATTAAAGTGTTGGGTAAGCTCCTATTTCTTTTTGCATAGATACTCACTCGATTTTCTTTTTCTTGGATTCCTCCCTCTATTTCCTATCAAGTAGGAGAAAAAATAAATTTGATTTTTTTTTTATTGTATTCTATTTTTATTTTTCTATTCTGATTTTTTATATTGTTTCTCCCTTGCTGGTACAATGTATTTTGGTTTATATATGTGAAATGCATTAAAATAAAATAAAAAAATAAATAAAAAAATAAAATCACTGCCCATATAGATAGACATTGCTTAATTGAGAAGTGTTAACATGGTTTTAGCAAGGGGTATGCTTGTCTTGCCAATCTTTGAGAATTTTCTGAAGGTGTAAACAAACATGTAGATAAAAGTGATACAATTGATATAATGTATTTGGATTGTCAGAAGGCATTTGACAACGTCCCCTATAAGAGACTCCTCAGGAAATTACAAAGTCATGGGATAGGAGGCATTGTTCTTTTGCGGATTGGTACCTGGTTAAAAGGCCGGAAACAGAGGGTAGATCTAAATGGTCAGTTTTCCAAATGGAGAGAGGTGGAGGGATCAGCACTGAGACGTGTTGTTTAAGATATTCATAAATGATATGGAAAAGGGAATGATGAATGAAGTGATCACATTTGCAGATGATACAAAATTATTCAAAGTTTTTAAAACAGCAGTGGATTGCGAGGAACTGCAGAAGGACCTTGTTAGACTAGAAGTCTGGGCAACTGAATGGCAGAGGAAATTTAATGTGGAAAAGTGTAAAGTGATGTACATAGGGAAAAATAATCCAACTACAGGTACACGATGCTTGGTTATGTATCGAGAGTCAATACCAAGGAGAAGGACCTTGGAGTTCTTGTGGACAATACATTGAAATTATCTGTTCAGTGTGCAACAGCAGTCAAACAAATAAATAAATGTTAGAAATGATCAGAAAAAAAAATTGAGAATGAAAAGGAAAATATCATATTGCCTCTGCATTGAGCCATTGGTGCAAGCACTCTATTATGTGCTGTTCTGGTCCCACCATAAGAAAGACATAGCAGAACTAGAAAAAGTGCAGAGGAGGGTGACAAATGACAGTGGGGATGGAACATCTCTCCTATGATGAGAGGTTACTCAGGCTAGGATTCTTCAGCTTGGAAAAGAGATGGCTGACAGGTAACTTGTTAGAAGTTTATAAAATCATGAGTGGGGTGCAATGGGTAATTAAGAATGATTAGTTACCCTTTCAAATAATACTAAAACAAGAGGACACCTCAAAACTAGCAAGCAGATTCAAAACAGATTGTAGAAAGTACTTTTTCACTCAGCCCACTATCAAACTGTGGAAGCTGTTACTAGAGGATTTGATAGCATAGCAGTGTTTAAAAGAGGTTTGAACAAGTTCCTAGAGTAAAAGTTGGTAAGACATTATTATCCAGGTAGACCAATGAACGTTATTGCTAGCCCTAGGAGTAACAAGAATTAGTCTATTTTATAATCTGCCAAGTTCTTGCAAGCTGAATTCTCAATGGTCAGAGACAGGATGCTGGGCCAGAAGGATTTTGGTCTGATCCAGCATAGCAATTATGTTTTTATGATGGCCACAATATTTATAAATGTCTAGAGCCGGTCATCACTCATCTAACTGCTATGACTGTGGCCGGATGTCACTAAGGTGTCAGAGGATCAGGGCCTTGAAGATGGAAGAACTTCAAAGATCAATGAAAAGAGAGTGGGGCCTTCTTAAACTCCCTCCATTCCGAGGTGTGCAGGAGCCTCTGTTTATGTTTATACAAGCCGTTAAGCCCGTTAAAACGCGCTACATTACATTTTGTTTTCAGTCCATTTTCTAACACAGCACCCTTCTACACTTTTTCTCCCTCTCTCCCCTTCCCCTCGTTCACTCCTCCCCTTTCCTCCACTCAGTCTTACTCACCCTCTGTCTCCACTGCTTTCTTCCCCTCACTCTCACCTCCCTCCCCTTCCCTCAGTCACTCCCACCTCTCTCCCCTTCCCTCAGTCACTCCCCACCCTCTCAATCCCATCCCCTCCCCCTCAGCCCTCCTCCACTCCCTTTTTCTCTGCTCCACAACTTCTTACCCTTCCACTTACTCACATCCCTGTCTCTCACCTCTCCCTCATTCTCCCTCTCCCCCTTCCACTTACTCACATCCCTGTCTCTCACCTCTCCCCTCACTCTTCCCCACCCTCTACCTACCTCCCTCCCACACACTCACCCACTCCTCCCTCCCACTCATTCAGGCCCTCCCTCTCACTCAGTCCCTCCCTCCCAGTCCCTCCCCCTCTCAGTCCCCTCCCTCCCTCTCCCTCCCTCAGTCCCTCCCTCCCCCCTCACTCAATCCCTCCCTCCCCCTCACTCAATCCCTCCCTCCGTCCCTCCCTCTCATTAAGTCACTCCCTCCCACTCCCTCTCTCCGTCCCTCCCACTCCCTCCCTCCCTCTCACTCAGTCCGTCCCTCCCTCGCTACTGGCCGCTGCCGCCGCCCGCCGCTACCGCCGCCCGCTGCCGCTACCGCCGCCCGCTGCCACCGCCGCTACTGCCGCCCGCTGCCACCGCCGCTACTGCCGCCCGCTGCCACCGCTGCCATGTTTTTTTTTTTCCTTACCCTGCCTAAGACCGACGTGCTCGCCCGCACATGCGCAGTAGAGCTGCTCTCTACTGCGCATTTGCGGCACGTCGGTCAGGCATCATTTATCTAGTTAGATTTATTATTACTTGATTAATCGCAGTTAATTACATTTGTAAAACAAAGTGATTTACAAATAAAATTCGAAGGCTAACAAATTAAAACTAGAAAAAAAGATAACAAAAGATATCGAAATAAAACTAGTTAAAATATAACAAAATCATAATGCAACAAAATTTAAATGAATAAAATGACATCAAGTTCGATATAAATAAAATATAAGATAAAATGGATAACACGATGTGGTACAAAAAGGTAGAGCAGAATCTTAAAAAAAAAAAAAAAAAAAAAAAAAAGAAAAGCAAAGAAATTAAAATCAAGTAGTACTCAGGTGAGGGAAGGCTTGTACAAACTTGAGTGCCTTCCTAAATTTTAAGAGCTCTTTCTCAAGACGAATACTGAGTGACAAAATGAATGTTTCTAATAGAGGATAGCACTAATAGCTCTTGCTGTGAAGACTGCAGTGGACAAGAAGTTAGATAGGGAGAAATTACAGAAGCAAGGTAAGATGGAGTGCCCCAATGCAAAGCTTTGAAAGTATGGCATCCTATTTTGAATTGAATATGAAAGAACACTGGGACCCAGTGAAAATCAACCAAAAGGGGAGTTACATGGTCAAATTTAGATTTATTAAAAATGAGCTAGCAGCAGTGGGAAGTCTTGTCTAATAAATGTGCTTCATTTTTTTGAAGGGGATAATAAACATGTGGAAAAAAGTGAACCAGTAGATGTAGTGCATTTGGATTTTCAGAAGGCATTTGACAAAGTCCCTCATGAGAGGCTTCTAAAAAAACTAAAAACTTATGGGATAGAAGGCCATGTCCTTTCGTGGATTACAAACTGGTTAAAAGACAGGAAACAGACAGTAGGATTAAATGGTCCTCAGTGGAATTGGGTAAAGAGTGGAGTGCCTCAGGGATCTGTATGTGGACCGGTGCTTTTCAATATATTTATAAATGATCTGGAAAGGAATACGAGTGAGGTTATCAAATTTGCGGATGATACAAAATTATTCAGAGTAGTTAAATCACAAGCGGATTGTGATACATTACAGGAGGACCTGGAACAGCTCCCCTATGAGGAAAGACTAAAGAGGTTAGGACTTTTCAGCTTGGAGAAGAGACAGCTGAGGAGGGATATGATAGAGGTGTTTAAAATCATGAGAGGTATAGAATGGGTGGATGTGAATCGGTTATTTACTCTTTCAGATAATAGAAAGACTAGAGGGCACTCCATGAAGTTAGCATGTGGCACATTTAAAACTAATTGGAGAAAGTTCTTTTTCACTCAACACACAATTAAACACTGGAATTTTTTGCCAGAGGATATGGTTAGTGCAGTTAGTATAGCTGTGTTTAAAAAAGGAATGGATAAGTTCTTGGAGGAGAAGTCCATTACCTGCTATTAATTAAGTTGACTTAGAAAACAGCCACTGCTATTACTAGCAACAGTAACATGGAAAAGACTTAGTTTTTGGGTACTTGCCAGGTTCTTATGGCCTGGATTGGCCATGGTTGGAAACAGGATGCTGGGCTTGATGGACCCTTGGTCTGACCCAGTACGGCATGTTCTTATGTTTTTTTTGACCTTGCAAGAATGGAAGATTGGGCATTCAAGCAGATGAAATTTAATGTGGACACCTGCAAAGTGTTGCATATAGGGAAAGATAACCCTTGCCGTAGTTACATGATGTTAGGTTCCATATTATGAGCTACCACCCAGGAAAAAGATCTTGGTGTCATAGTGGATAACACATTGAAATAGTTGATTCAGTGTGCTGTGGAAGTCAAAAAAGCAAACAGAATGTTGGGAATTATTAGAAAGGGAATGGTAAATAAAATAGAAAATGTCATAATGCCTCTGTATCGCTCCATGGTGAGACCGCATCTTTAATACTGTGTTCAATTCTGGTCTCCGCATCTCAAAAAAGATATAGTTGCGATGGAGAAGGTACAGAGAAGGGCAACCAAAATTATAAAGGGAATGGAACAGCTCCCCTATGATGAAAGGCTGAAGAGGTTAGGGCTGTTCAGCTTGGAGAAGAGATGGCTGAGGGGGGATATGATAGAGGTCTTTAAGATCATGAGAGGTCTTGAACGAGTAGCTGTGAATCGGTTATTTACACTTTTGGATAATAGAAGGACCAGGGGGCATTCCATGAAGTTAGCAAGTAGCACATTTAAGACTAACCAGAGAAAATTCTTTTTCACTCAACGCACAATTAAGCTCTGGAATTTGTTGCCAGAGGATGTGGTTAGTGCAGTTAGTGTAGATGGGTTCAAAAAAGATTTGGGTAAGTTTATCTTCTATGATCCTACACATTTAGAAACTTTCCTCCTTGATAAAGAGAGTTGAAAACTGAGTGATCTAGAGGACTGCTGAGGAAAGATGTAAAAGAATAGAAATAACATGTCCCACTGTATGAAATTGATATTTGTTTGTTTTTTTTTCCTTTGCTTGGTAACACTCTCCATTTTTAATGAGGGCTAGAGAAAAGATTTTGGATTCATAATCCATAATTATGTTGGTTGTTTTTCTTGATATTTGTGGAATCCTTATTTCATGTATTTTATTGATGTAAATATTGATGAAATCCTAATAAAATAATAATTAAAAAAAAAAAAAAAAAAAGTTTGGATAAGTTCTTGGAGGAGAAGTCCATTAACTGCTATTAATCAAGTTTACTTAGGTAATAGCCACTGCTATTAATTGCAGCAGTAGCATGGAGGAGGAGTCCATTAACTGCTATTAATCTGTTATGTTTTGGTATGGTTGTGAACTGTGGATCGAAAGGAGAGATGACTCCACCCACAGGGAAGAGCCCTGTGGGGACTCACCACAATGGGTGTGATCTCAGCAGAGAAGTACACAGTGGAATGAGACTTTATTAAACTAAAAATGGTAGTAGAGACCACAGAGAGGAAAGATAACAGTCCAGAGTAGTGGAATATCCCCAGTGATGATGACCCCCAGTAGTGGCCCTCAGAGCGGCATACGCTGGGGAATCCCTCCAGTAGTGGAATACCATGTGATACACATCCCGTAGTGGCCCGTGGAGCGGGGTACGCCGAGGAATCTGTGCTGAGATGGTAGAGGAGATGCAGGAGGCCAGTGGAGCTGGGAGATGAATGACCCATTCTGTCGTGTAGAGAGATAGCAGAGAGTTTGCTGAGATGAGCACGGTAGTGGCCCGAGGCAACGGGGTACACCGGAGGTTCCTTCAGCAATCAAAGGTGTGCAGTGGATAGACGTACTCACAAGGTAGTTCTTAGGCAGAGTTCCAGGAGTGAGTAGAGATATTTTCCAGGCAGGAAGGCCTTCTGAGGAGCAGATAGACAGGGCGCAACAAGGCCCCTGAGGAACGGGTACCTAAAGCGTCCAAGTCTCGGAGAACAGAAATGAGTCACAAAGAAGTGTTTCCCTCGAAGCGTGGAATTAAGCAGGAAGGAAGTCCTTGCTAACTCGTAGGAAGAGAGGGCTGAGCAGCTTAAATACACTGGCAGATGATGTCATGCGGAGGGGACGCCCCCGAGGTTCCCGCTATGACATGTACAAGACAGGCCCTGGTGCATGCGCGCGTGCCTTAGGTTACACCAGATTCAAGATGGCAGACGGGATCGCCCACGACGTCCCGGGGATGCCGAGGAAGACTGCGTTTGCAGGCGGAGGACACCATTCGTCCAAGAATTGCTGGTGCAGGGAAAAAAAGGTGAGCATGAGAGGTCTCAGCCGTCTGCGACTGACTAGCACAACAGTACCTCCCTTCTTAGGGCCCCTCCCCGGGGGTTTCGGTTTCCTTGGGTGAGCCAAATGGAAATGGTGAATTAATTCCTTGTCGAGAATGTTACTTGCAGGCTCCCAACTATTTTCTTCTGGCCCATATCCTTCCCAGGATATGAGGTACTCCCAGCGTTTACCATGCTTCCGCACATCTAGAATGTCATCTACCTGATATGTAATGTCCGCTTCAGCAGCAAGCAGTTGAGGTTCTGGTGTCTTTTTAGAGAACTCAGATAAGATGAGCGGCTTTAAGAGAGATACGTGGAAAGCATTATGTATCTTCAAGGAAGCAGGGAGTTGTAAGCTGTAAGTTACAGGACCCAGGCGGCAGAGAATGGCAAAAAGCCCAATGTAGCGAGGTGCGAACAGATGGCAGCTTGAGACGAATGAAACGGGTACTGAGCCATACCTGGTCTCCAAGTTGGAATTGAGGTGCTGCCCTGTGCTGAGCGTCATAACATTTCTTGGCCCGTTGTCCTGCCTTTTGAATAAGGCCTTTGGTTTGCTCTCAAAGTTGATGGAGTTCTTGTGCCGTAGCCTGGGCTGCAGGAGATGAAACAGACAAGGGTATAGGTAATGGAGGTAGTGGCTGGTGACCATATACAAGTTGGAAAGGTGTCGATCCAGTAGCAGCTGATGGGTGTGAATTAAGGGCAAATTCGGCCCAGGGAAGCAATTCTGCCCAGTCGCTTTGTCTGGAGTTGACGTAGGAGTGGAGAAACTGTTTAAGTGTTCGGTTCGTTCTTTCGGTTTATCCATTTGATTGTGGATGGTAAGCTGACGTTAAGTCCAATGAAATATCAAATTTATTACAAAGGGCTCTCTAGAATTTAGCTGTATACTGGACCCCTCTGTCCGAGAGGATATGCTTTGGCATGCCGTATAGGCGAAAGATGAGTTGTATAAACAGCTTTGCCAATTCTGGAGCTGATGGTAACCCGGGTAATGCCACAAAGTGCGCCATTTTCGAGAAGTGGTCTACTGTGACCCAAATGGTGTTTCCACTGGACACTGGCAGGTCAACAACAAAATCTGTCGCGATGTGTATCCAAGGTTCGCTTAGATCAGGCAGAGGTTGGAAAAGGCCCCAAGGGCAGCTGGCTGGAGACTTCTGTCTTGCGCAGGTGGGGCAAGACTATTTAGGCTTGCACGTTTTCCGTCATGGAAGCCACCAATAGTATCTCTGCAAGGTGGATAACGTACAAGATTGCCCAGGGTGACCAGCTAACAGGGAATCATGGGCCCATTTAAGAATCTTCTTCCTAAGGGTCTGGGGAACCACTCTCTTTCCAGCTGAACGGAATGAGTAGCGGCCAGAATCACCTTTGCGGGGTCAATAATATGGCATGGTGCATCCGGGACAACTTCTGAAGTGAAGGAGCGTGAGAGAGCATTTGCATGGGTGTTTTTGTCAGCAGGATGATACTTGAGTAGAAAATCGAACCGATTAAAAAATAAGGGCCAGCGGGCTTGTCTGTGATTTAGTCGCTGCGCATAACGCAGATATTCTAAATTCTTGTGGTCCGTGTAGACCATTATATGATGATGTGCCCCTCGAGCCAAGGGCGCCATTCTTCGAATGCCAGCTTGATGGCCAACAGCTCCTTGTATCCCATAATTTCGCTCGGCTGGGGTGAAGCGCCAGGAAAAAAAAAAAAAAGCAAAGATGCATCATATGGGTGTCATTGTTCTGGCTGAGGACGGCACCAACCTCAGACATCAGACGCATCAACCTCGACAATAAATGGTCGTCGAGGGTCCGGGTGGCGAAGGCAAGGTTCTTTGAGGAATGCCTTCTTGAAGGCTTGAAAAGCCTCAACGACTTCTGGAGACCACTGAGAAGAGTTGGCTCCCTTTTTTGTCATGTCAGTAAGAGGTGCAGTCAAGATAGAGTAGCGGTAGATGAATGTTCGATAATAGTTGGTGAAGCCGAGAAAATGGCGAAGTGCCTTGAGACCAGTGGGTTGAGCCCAGTCCTGAATGCTCTTGGTCTTTTGTGGATCCATTTGGAAGCCCCGGCTAGACACCACGTAGCCCAAAAAGGGAACAGACTCCTGATGTAAAGAACATTTTTCTAGCTTGGCGTAGAGACGATTATCTCATAGCCTCAGCAAGACTCTGGCAACATCCACTTGATGACTTTGTAGGTTTTGGGACAAAACCAGTATGTTGTCTAAGTACACAACTACACATTGGTACAACATGTCTCGAAGGATTTCATTCATCATATTTTGGAATATGGCCGGGGTGTTACAAAGGCCAAAGGGCATAACCAAGTATTCAAAATGGCCGTCGCGAGTATTAAAGGTGGGGAATGGGGGGAACATTATGTGAATGTGAGGCCAATTGTTTTTATACGTCTCCACTTAATAAATCTTTGGGAAAAGACTTTTTGGCATCTATCGTTTTTGTTTTACCTCACGGCTTTTCTAGATCGCCTACCTTCTTGCTTTTTGTGCCCAGGAAAAATAGTGGAAATTATTCTAAAGATCAAAATCACAGATCACATAGAAAGACATGGTTTAATGGAACACAGTCAACATGGATTTACCCAAGGGAAGTCTTGCCTAACAAATCTGCTTCATTTTTTTGAAGGGGTTAATAAACATGTGCTTAAAGGTGAACCGGTAGATGGAGTTTATTTGGATTTTCAGAAAGTGTTTGACAAAGTCCCTCATGAGAGGTTGAAAACTAAAAAGTCATGGGATAGGAGGTGATGTCTTTTCGTGGATTACAAACTGGTTAAAAAGACAGGAAAGAGGGGGCAAACAAAGATGGCGCATAGCGGGACAGAGAAACACCAGCTACCTCAAAGTTTCCTGTAAAACGTTCCTGAATTCAATAATGCCATCAAAGAGGAAGGGAAAGGTGAGGGTTTTCCCTCCAGAGCCCTTACCTGGACCTAGCCAGCTGGATATTGTTTGGTTCCTGTCTCAGGCAGTGAGTTTGGAGGGAGTCGAGGAGTCCGTTGCGAGCACCGCGGAAGGAGAGCAGATTGCGTCGCTGGAGGAGGCGTCCCTCAGCCCTGACCTTCCGCTCCCCCGGCGCAATGCGACCACATTAGAGGACCTGCTCAGTCGCAGCCGGAGGACGCGTCTGGGGTGCCAGAGCTGGAGGGAGTGAACCTTGAAGGAGCGAGAGGAGAGGAGTCTGGTCAGGCGTGAGCAGACCTTGAAGTAGTTGGAGAAAGGCCGGAGACATCGAGGGAACCTTTGGTGTTGGAGGAGGAGGAGGTTCCTGAGGCCGGAGAGAACATTGCCTTGTTGGAAGCTCCGGGTGAGTCGATGTTGGGATCACCGAAGCTAGGGGTTGTGACTCTTGAAGCTATTTGGGACCTTGTTGCAAGTCAGGAGCTTTCATTAACCCGGCTGGAGAAAAAAAGTAGATTCCCTCAATTATAATCTTCAGGAGAAGATATTGGAATTCAAGAACAGGAAACTGTCCTGACTAGTAAGTTATCTGAGATGGAAAAAAGGGATCAAATAAATGCCATAGTAAACTCAGCAATTATAAAAGAACAACTTTCATCTTCAGGGCACTTGGATATATTAGAAAATGGACTGAGACAATTGAATGTTAGAATTTTAAATTTCCCCCAAATTATGGAACAAATTCCATATACCACTCTAAAAAGATTTTTAACAGTTGCCCTAGGATTTTCTGAGCAAAATATTTGCTCTGTGAATTCATGTATATTTCTATAAAATAGGGCAGCTGTTAGAAATGAGAATGTAAATGTCGAAATACCATCTAACTTGACGAGCTTTCTTTAGACATCCAATCTAGATATAATTGAGAGGAAAGTTCTCTTGGTCTCATTTATTACTACCCAAGACGTTACAAATGTAATGTGAAATTAATTCAGGAAATTTCCTGTGATTTTTTTGTGATCAAGAAATTAGGATGTATCCCGAAATGGCTCAGATTACACAATATCGTAGAAAAGAATTTTTATCATTTAGACAAAATGTTACCTCCCTAGGGTTTTCTTTTTCATTACGATACCCCTACAAATGTATTTTAAAGAAAGGGGAGGAAATATTTGTATTTTTTCAAACTGACCAGTTACAGCAGTTCATTGAAGCTTGTAGGCCTGTAACATCGTCTCCCAATGCTTGAGAGGTAGAAAGTCTATATGAATATATCACTAAGTCTATGCAAAGCTCATAGAAATCAATAAAGTGTTTAGGTTCCTGATTTATATAATCTGTTTGTCTCCCTGTTAGGCTGTCTTTTCAATGCTAAACTTTGAATATCCTTACTATAATGTTTGATTTATTGGAGGTTAATATATGAAAATTTGAGAAATGTTGAACAATATAGACTGAATATAATGTTTAAAATAATTTCTTATGGAAGGATAATCAGTGTAAAATGGAAAATGATAAAGAAAATATAAAGAAAAAAAGACAGGAAAGAGAGAGTAGGATTAAGTGGTCAATTTTCTCAGTGGAAAAGTGTAAACAGTAGAGTGCCTCAGGGATCTGTACTTGGACCGGTGCTTTTCAATATATTTATAAATGATCTGGAAAGGAATATGACGAGTGAGGTTATCAAATTTGCAGATGATACAAAATTATTCAGAGTAGTTAAATCACAAGCGGATTGTGATACATTGCGGGAGGACCTTGCGAGACTGGAAGATTGGGCATTCAAATGGCAGATGAAATTTAATGTGAACAAGTGCAAGGTGTTGCATATAGGGAAAAATAACCCTTGCTGTAGTTAGTTATATGATGTTAGGTTCCATATTAGGAGCTACCACCCAGGAAAAAGATCTAGGCATCATAGTGGATAATACATTGAAATCATCGGCTCAGTGTGCTGCAGTAGTCAAAAAAGCAAACAGAATGTTAGGAATTATTAGGAAGGCAATGGTGAATAAAATGGAAAACGTCATAATGGCTCTGTATCACTCCATGGTGAGACCGCACCTTGAGTACTGTGTACAGTTCTGTGTACACCTTGAGTACTGTGTACATTAACTGCTATTAATCATGTTGACTAAGGGAATGGCCTCTGCTATTACTGGCATTAGCAGCATGGGATCTTCTTAGGGTTTGGGTACTTGCCAGGTTCTTGTAGCCTGGTTTGGCCTCTATTGGAAACAGGATGCTGGGCTTGATGAACCCTTGGTCTGACCTAGCATGGCAATTTCTTATGTTCTTATATTCCAGTCTGCTATTGCACTTGCCAAGCAAGACTACTGCCTCTATCTGACAAACTCTTTTGCATCCAACTCTCACCTTCTCTTTGTCATACTTACTTCCCTCCTCAAACTTCCTTCGCCTCCCTCCCCACTTTACTCTCTGCCGAGGCTATGGCATGACAAGATTCAGAAAATTAGTATTGCACTCTCAACCAGGTCACCTTTACCTCCCTCTCTCCTCTATCCTTCCCCTAGACTTCACCATTCTCTCCTCCATTCCAACATAAGAAATTGCCATACTGGCTCAAACTAAGGGTCCATCAAGCACAATATCCTCTTTCCAACAGTGGCTAATCCAGGCTACAAGTATCTGGCAAGTACCCAAACACTAAGTAGATCCTATGCTACTGAAGCCAGTATTAGCAGTAGCTATTCCCTACGTCAACTTGATTAATAGCGTTAATGGACTACTCCAAAAACGTATCCAAACCTTTTTTAAACCCAGCAACACTAACTGCACTAACCACATCCTCTGGCAACAAATTCTAGTGCTTAATTGTGTGTTGAGTGAAAAATAATTTTCTCCAATTAGTTTTAAATGTGCTATTTGCTAACTTCATGGAATGCCCCCTAGTTCTTGTATTATCCGAAAGAGTAAATAACCGATTCACATTTACCCGTTCTAGACCTCTCATGATTTTAAAGACCTCTATCATATCCCCCACTTAGCCGTCTTCTCCAACCTGAACAGCCCTAACCCTTTTTAGCCTTTCCTCAAGGGGGAGCTGTTCCATCCCCTTTATCATTTTGATTTTTCTTCTCTATACCTTCTCCAGTGCAAGTATATCTTTTTTGAGACGTGGCAACCAGAATTGTACACAGTATTCAAGGTGCGGTCTCACCATGGAGCTATACAGAGGCATTATGACATTTTCCGTTTTATTTACCATTCCCTTCCTAATAATACCTAACATTCTGTTTGCTTTCTTGATTGCCACAGCACACTGAGCCGACAATTTAAATGTATTATTCCTAAAGTCACCCTGCAGGAATCTGCCCATCTTCTCTTTTCCTCCAAGCTCACTACTTTTTCTTCTGACCCTAATTCCACCCAGTTCCTCAGCTCTATCTCCACTGCAGTTATCTCTTCCATCTATCACATCCTCAAACACTCACCACTGCTATGGTTCCTGCTGCCTTCAAACAAACTGTAATCTCACCACTCCTTAAAAAAACATTATTGGACCCTACCTGTCCTGCCAACTGTTGTCCCATGTCCCTCCTCCCTTTCACTTCCAAATTACTTAAATGTGCTGTTCACCACTGCTATTGTGGCTTTCTTGCATCCCAAGCCATTCTTGATCCACTCCATTCTGGTTTCCATCCTCTACATTCAACTGATACAGTCCTTGCCAAAGTGTCCAATGACCTATATATGGTTAAAGCCAAAGAAATTGATTTTAAAAGCATTGCTCGTGCAAAAATGCCCACCTATTCACCTATGTAGACCATGTGCGAGCAACGAAATTTTAAAAAGCTGCAAGGTACGTGCATATATACCCATGTATGTATCAAAAATAAGAGGGTGGAAAAGGGGCCAGGAATGGGTGGAGCATGGGCATTCTGGGGTACGGCCAACCATTATATGTGTAACTCTGTATTTTAAAACTAGAGACAGCAGCGCATGTCGGCTTGTTATCCGCTTAACTGCTGCTCCAGATGAGAAGCAAGTCTGTAGATCTTCAGTTTTAGGGCTTACAGGATAGGGTAAGGGGTCTGGTTCAACTGGGGGACATGCAGGATGAAGAATGTTTATATATTAAACTAAAAGAATTGTATTTGTATGTAATCTATTTGGAATGACATTGTTAAACTAGCATAATATAAATATTTTAAATAAATAAAAACAAGTTTGCTTACCGTAAATGTTTCCGTAGCTAGCAGGATGAATTAGCCATGCTGTCCTGGGATCTGTTAATCAGGTCCGGGAGGCGGAGCTTGATAAAGCAGAGGTTAGCTTTTTGTTCCCGTGGAGGATTGGTAAGTTGTCTGAGATTGTAGCGACTGCACCGCTAACGCCTCATCTTTTAGCTTACCCACTGTTTCCTGTAGTTTTGTGCCAAAAAGGTTCTCTCCTATGCACGGAAGATTGGCCAGTTTCTCATGGACGTCTTCCCTGATGGAACTGGAACGGAGCCACGCCGTCCTCCGTGCCGCTATGGCTGTTGCCGAAGCCCTAGAAGAAGTCTCCATGCCCTCATACACTGATCGGAGGAGCTGTCTAGAGCATTCCTCCATGTCATGTAGGGTTTGAGGTAGTTGTTCTCCCGTCGTTGAGAGCAAGCCTTTTGTTGCTTGAATGCACTCATACTTATATTGCACCATATAAAATTGATGATGCATGATCCTTGTGGTGAGCATCGCATTCTGATAAATTTTTCGCCCCACTTCATCTAGGTATTTGTGGTCTCTGTTTGGCGGATAGGTTGCATGAAGCTTAGGTTTTCTAAATCATTGCATTGCCGATTCTACTACTACAGACTCATGTTGTAGTTGAGGGAGTGCGTAAGGTATATCCTTCCTGATACAGAATTTAATGTCCGATTTCCTGGAAACCGCCTGTAATGCCTGGGGTGTCTCCCAAGACTTTAGGAGTAGACGATGGAGTAGATCATGCGGAGGAAGTTGGTAGGTTCTCCGGGAACATCGAAGATTTTTAGCAATCCAAGGGTTTCCGCCCTGGGGTCAGGTTCTTTTTGAATCTGTAGCTGGAGGATGTTGCCATCTTCTCCAGAAACCGTGGATATGAAAGGTCCTCCGGTGGGGAATATGGTTCTTGTTGGCCCTCCAGTGTGTCGGATGGAAACCCTGTTGACGAGGCTGGGGACCCGGAAGAGGAGTCATATTCTTCCCGCGAGTCCAAATGTGCTGGTGATTGATGCGGGGTTATCTCCTTGGGGGAGGAAGGTGTTTCACCTGCTGAGCCTCTCGGGGGCAAAGTAGTAGGTTCGGGCATTGAATCTGAAGGTGCTTTGCCTAAGGTAAATGAAGCTTCTAGCATTTCGTAAAATCCAGCCAAGGATTGAGATAACTGCCAAAAGGCATCTTTGGTCGCCTGCGGCATGGTAGGCTTAGTCGTTTTTTGTGGCTGCTGGTTCTCGAGTGGTCGAGAACTGTCTTCTTGTACCTCGGAGGTACTCGTCCGTGATGGAGATGTTTGAGACGAAGTGAGGCAGATTGGTATCTGTTGGTGTTTATTGTGTTGATGCAACGCCAATGATGACCTAGAAGTGGATGGACTGACGTCTGTCGTCCTGTGTCGCCTGTGAAGTGGTTGACTATGCGTTCTGTGCCTACGTTTATGTCCGGTGTTTCGTTTTTTGGACTCAGATGGGCTGTGTATTTCCCTTGACCTTCTGGGGGAGGTGCTTGACCTCCTGTGTCTAGAGTCACTGGACATAGACTTTGGTCTATCATGGTGTTTACGCTTACGACTCTTGGTCTCTTCGGTTTGAACCGATTTTCCCGATAAGGAATATAATTCTGGTCTTCTACCTGTCTGAACTGTGATCACAGACCTTCCTGGCGCCGATGTTGTCTTGTGCGCGACTATTAATGTAGTTGTCGATGGCTCCGGCGCCGTTTTGCGCTGTCTGGGCTCCGGCGCCGTCTTCAGCGGCGATGGTTCCGGCGCCGTGTGGCGCGGCACCGTTTCCGCCTCCATGTGGCGTGGTGCTGGTCTCGGCGTCGTAACGCGCGCCGAAGTTTCCGGCGCCATTTTGCGCGCCGCCTCATGCGACTCCTTTCTGTGCAAAGTGCGCTCCTTGTGATGGGGCGAGCGCGGCGCCGATTTGACCGTTGACTGCGCCGAAACGCCAATTATGTTTTTTGCGCCTGGCGGCGCGGCGATCTTCCCCGTTTCGAGTCCCGGCTGGAAGTCGAGTGACTGGAAGATCGGCTCCGATCGGGTACATCAGAGCCCTGATTTCCCCGTACCTGGATATGTTTTGGGTCTCTCGGCCGAGAGTTATCCGATGATGTCGCCCTTAGTGCTGCGTATTGTAGTTTCTTCACCGGGCCCAGTGAAGAGTGGGCCTCCGAGGGTTCCAACGTACTCAAGAGTTCCTTCAGCAGATAGGCTCTCTGATGCTTGGCCCTCGGCGACATTTTGGCACAAAATTGACTGTTTGGAACATTGTGGCTGCCGCCGAGGCAGCGGTAACATCGTCCGTGACAGACATCACCCTGCTGCAGCGGCAGCGCTTGAAACCCGATTTTGACATGAGAAGTCAGCTCCGCGTGCGATCCCGCGCGCAGAAGAAACAGACTGAGGAGAATCTGTACTTCCTGCGCAGGAACCCACGCGCAGCCGCAGAGGGAACAAAAAGCTAACCTCTGCTTTATCAAGCTCCGCCTCCCGGACCTGATTGACAGATCCCAGGACAGCATGGCTAATTCAGCCTGCTATCGACGGGAAAATAAAAGTACATAAGAACCAAGGAGACTTGAAGACCTCGATATTAACGGGGCAAACTGGTGGATTAATTGGAAAAACTGTGTGGTCCCTCATGTAACCAGGTTTTTAAATCTGCCTACATATACATGTAAAAGCTGGCGAAGTCCTACGAAAGACATGCAATGTACGGTTTTCTCAAGCAATCTCCTAAGATTAGGTGCATACTTATGCGTGGGAAGTATATTTTAAAACAGTGGCTCTCAACCTTTTTTTGGCCTGGACACACCTGACAGATGGTCCCATGGCAGCCTTGCTCTCAGCCAGGCACTCAGTCACACACAGACACACCAGCTCTCGGCCAGGCACTCAGTCACACACAGACACACCAGCTCTCGGCCAGGCATTCAGTCACACACAGACACACCAGCTCTCGGCCAGGCACTCAGTCACACACAGACACACCAGCTCTCGGCCAGGCACTCATTCACACAGACACACCAGCTCTCACCAAAAACAACTTCTTCCTTCACTGCAGGGATGGGCTCCAGTTCCGCCGTGGCTTTACTCCGGTGGGCCTTCTTTTTTCGCCACCACGGGAATGGGCTCCCGTTGTGGCCTTGGTCGGGTTTCCTCTTCACCGCCACGGGCTGTGGCGGCCTTGCTTGGTCGGGTTTCCTCTTCTCCGCCACGGGCTGTGGCGGCCTTGCTTGGTCGGGGTCGGGTTTCCTCTTCGCCGCCACGGTCCCATGGCAGCCTTTCTTTGGCGTTCAACACTTGTATTCCTCCCACCCCAACCCCAGGCATTCTGATGCCTACCTCACCGACCAATCAAAGGCTTCCTCCCTTCTTCCTACTCCCACTGGTAGATAGAAGGGAGGAGGCTTCCGATTGGCCTGCGCGGGGGCAGGCAGAATGAAGGAGGCTTCCCATTGGGCAATGGGGGTAGTAAGAAAGGAGGCTTCCAACTGGCCTGCGGGGGCTGGAAAAAGGGAGAAGGAAAGTAGAAGGGGTAGTGGGACACCGGGAGACGCAACACACCTGCTGGTGTTTCGACACACTAGTGTGCCGCGACACACCGGTTGAGAAGCTCCGTTTTAAAACATACATGCGCAAGTGCACGCATGATTTAAAATTGCACCATATCTCCGCTTATTCGCCAATACATGCATGTATGGGTGCACGCATGTTTGTTTTAAATGACATGCTTGCTGCTTTTGACACTGTTGTCACTACCTGCATTTTGATACTCATCATTTGAATTTCGGGACTCTGTCCTGTCCTGGTTCTCTTCTTACCTCTTTCATCACATTTTTAGTATTTCCTCTGCTGGATACTCATCTTCTACCATCCCAGTATCAGTTGTTGTGCCTCAGGGTTCAGTCATAGGCCCTCTCTTCTTCTCCCTAAATACTAATTCCCTTGGTACCCTGATTTCTTCTCATGGCTTTCAATACCATTTTTATGTTGATTCCCAGATTTACCTCGATACCAGAAATTTAATCAGAAATCCAGTCCCAAATCTCAGCCTGCTTCTCAGACATTGCTGCCTGGCTGTCTCGCCGCCACCTTAAACTCAACATGGCCAAGACAAAGTTCCTTATCTTTGCCCCCAAGCCCACCTCCCCTCTTCCTCTTTTCTCTGTTTCTGAGGATAATATGATCTTCTTCCCAGTCCCTTTAGTCTGTAACCTAGGCGTCATCTTTGACTCCTCTCTCTCCCTCTCTACACATATCCAAATCTCTGCTAAAACATGTCCCTTCTTCTGAACACACTACCAAAACTCTTATCCACTCTCTCATCTCCTCCTGCTTAGACTATTGCTTCTCACAGACCTCCCAGCAAGCCATCTCTCACCACCATAGTCTGTCCTAAATTCAGGACAAAGTCACCAAAGTCGCTACACCCATATTACCACTCTTCTGAAGTCACTGCATTGGTTCCCTATCCATTCCTACATACATTTCAAGCTCCTCTCACTCACCTACAAGTGCCTTCACTCTGCAGTTCCTCACTACCTCTCCTCTCTTATCTATCTCTACACCCTTCCTTGTACATTTCACTCATCAGACAAGTCACTCCTATCTATGCACTTCTCCTCTACCACCTATTCCCGACTCTGTGCTTTCCACCTGGCTGCATCATATGTTTGGAATAGACTTCCTGAGCTGGTGCGTCATGCTCCCTCTCTTGCCTTATTTAAATCCCATCTAAAAACCTACCTTTTTGAGTCTGCTTTTAAATCTTAAGTCTGATTGTCTATTTTCAGTCTTGCTAACAAATTTTAACCCTTGTTTTACTATTTGAAACTCCCCAAATCTCTTTTGACCTGTATGTTTGTCTTGATTAGATTGTAAGCTCTATTGAGCAGAGACTGTCTTTTATGTGTTATTTGTACAGCACTGTGTATGTCGAATAGCGTTTTAGAAATGTTTAGTAATAGTAGTAGAGAAAGAACCCGTGAAACAATAAAATGAAATAAAATGAAGTATAAAGACAACGATCATGGTGCGATAGCTGGAAAACTGCATGTCCTGCCGGAAGTGCCTTTTATGATGGCTGCATTGATGTAAAGAGAACACTATTTCAGTAAAATGAAGTATTTAATTTTACTATGTTATATAACTTGAGTTCCCAGAGTCTTGTAATTTTATTGTATTTCTAGGATGGAGATAGCTCAAAAGTAGTCAACCTGAAAGAGGGCATCAATACTATTTGTGTTGAGGTGGTCGCAGAAGATGGGACTGCTAAAAAGTATGTTCTGGAGGTAACCAAGCTGTCTGCGAGCTATGCTGTACTACAAGGACTTAAATTGTCTGAGGATCTACAACTTGTTCCACTGTTTGGTTCCACTGTGTATGAATATTCATGTACGTCTGATTTGTTTTTTTTAAACAAGCAGAAATTTTAAGCAATGTTTTCCTTTGAACAAGTTTATGAAATAGATAAGAAAGTTTACCTTTTCTTTTGTAAACATTGCATAGTATAATAAATGATGCCTTCTCCAGTTTTAACAAATTACCTTCTGCTTTAATAGTATTTTTTGAAATATGATACAAAAACTTGACCAATAATTTTATCTGAATTAGGCATTTGGGGAAGATATGTTCAAATGGTTTATTTGTATTTTTTCCTAAAAATCTCCAGCATTTATGTTTTTCTAGGCTTCTGTTATAAAACATCTGATAGTTCTTTTTTCAGTCTGCACAATTATTCCAATATGAAGTAGGAATCAGAAACAATTCTTTTCTGTGGGAAGAGGATCCAAATTAGTGCTGTGACAAACTGCAGTGCCTGTTTATCCTGCCATTGACGGGACATACACTCACCGGCCCAATTTAGACAATTTCAGGAGCATGTTTCAAGGATTTCATGTACATCAAGAAGATAATTTTATAAACTGTGCAGCAGTTTATAAGCAAACTGAATGCACATAAGTTCACTTTGAGAATTTGCGTGCAAGTTCCAAGTTATACACAGAAATTCATTCGCACAAAATTATTCTCGCTTTTTGGAGGGTATAACTTGTATAGGTGAACGTACATGCATTGTTTTTAAAATCAAAAAGTATGCACATACATTTGAACTCTGCCCCAACTCCGCTCTCTCCCCCCCCCCCCCGGGAACACCATCCCCAGTTAACATAAAAGTATGCATGTAACCAGATTACGTACATACTTTTTGCATGAAATAAACCCCAGTCTATTTTAGTACGGTCATTTCCCCAAAAGCCTGAATTGGATGATATGGGCTTTTCCAATATAGCATCCCTCCCTGCAAGCAATATAGATCGAAAAAGGATTTAAAATGGCATTTCAGCTTCACAGATTAAAAATCAGCAATATTTATAAGTTTACTCGGGGTACAGGTTTACAATATATTGTTACAAGCCGTTAAGCCCGTAAAAACGGGCTAGATTACAATTTTTTTTTCGGTTCATTTTCGATTTCGGGGTGGAGTATTTCAGTCCACTCCCTAAACCCGAAAACGTTTTTCTTTTCATTTTCGGAACTGGCCCGAAAAAAAAAAAACCAAAAAAAACCCCACCCCAACCCTTCAAATGTACTTAATTACAACCCCCCCACCACCATCCCGATCCTCCCCCAAGACTTACTAAAAGCCCTGGTGGTCCAGTGGGGTTCCAGGAGCGATCTCTCCCTCTCGGGCCATCGGCTGCCACTAATCCAAATGGCGCCGGTGGCGCTTTGCCTTTTTATGTGATTTTATTTATGTGACAGGGGCTACTGGTGCCTTTGGTCGGCCCCTGTCACACGGAAGGAGCAATGGATGGCCCGTGCCCCTCTTCCTAGTCCCCCTCAGTCACTCCCTCAGTCATTCATCCCCTTCCCTCTCAGTTACCCCCTTGTCTGCCATTCACCTCTTCCTTCCCGCCCTTTCCCTTCCTCTTTGAAGCCCTCAGCTAGACAAGTGCCTCTTTTGAGAAGTTTCCTAACAGGTCCATCCTAGATTATAGTTTTTTGTCTAGTGCTTTCATTTGTAGTTTTCTTTTAAGCCCTCCCATCCATAAGTACCTCTACTTAATGGTAACTAACAGGTCCGTACTCCCTAGTCATACCTATGAACGTTTGATTTCCAGTCAACCTAAGACTGTAGTGGATTAGAGGAAGGGAGGTGAGGGAAAACAAACTTTAACCTCACACACACAAACCTTTCTACCCTCTCTTCTCACTCCCCTCTTCCAAGTCCCTCTCATTCACTCCCTCAGTCATTCATCCCCTTCCCTCACCTCCTTCCCAGTCATCCCTTGCCTGTCATTCACCCCTTCCTTCCAGCCCACTCCCTTCCTTCTCAGTCACTTGGGAAACATGTAATGGAAGAGCCACGCTATGTCATGTCGGTGAGAGCTGCTCTCTTCTGCGCCTTCGCAGCACGTCGGTCAGAGCTGTGTTCTGCGCATGCGCGGCACATTAGTCAGAGCTCTCTCGACCGCGCATGCGCGATACATCACTCAAAGCTGCTTCTACTGCTCATTCCCAGCACGTCGGTCACCGCTCAATTATAAGAGAGATAGAACATGATGACAAATAAGACCATACAGCCCCATCCAGTGTGCCAATCTGAATCTCCTGCTTAGTTTTATAGTCCTTTCCTATCCCTCTGAGATCATCTGTGCATGGTCCCATGTTTTCTTTAGTTCTGATACAGTCCTTGTATCCACCACCTTCACAGGAAGGCTTTTCCACTACCCCTTCTGTAAAGAAATATTTGCCTAGAATATCCCTGAGTCTACCTCCTTATGCTCATCCCATGTACCCTCGTTCTAGAGTCTCCTTTCAATTGAAAGAAGCCTACCTCCTGTATATTTATTCCTTGGAGGTATGTAAATGTCATCATATTTCCCTTTTTTTCTCCAGGGTACATGTTTAGATTTTTAAGTGTGTCCCAATTTGCTTTATTATGAATACCTGTCACCATTTTAGTAGCTGTCCTCTGAACCAACCTCATTCGGTATCTATAAATTGTTTTCCGGTTTTCGATTTTGGACTCGGGGAGGGCATTTCAGTCCACTCCTCGAAAACTTATTTTCTTTTCGTTTTCGGAAACAGCCCCCCCCAAAAAAAACAAAAAACAAAACACCCCCAACCCTTCCAGTGTACTAAATCCCCCTCCTCCTGACCTCTCCCCCAAACTTAGTAAAAGCCCCCCCCCCGACCCGGAAAACCTTTTTGGTTTCGTTTTCGGAAGAGGCCCGAAAGAAATTACAACCCCTCCAAACTTACTAAAAGCCTTAGTGGTCCAGCGAGGTTCCGGGAGCGATCTCCCTCTCGGTCTGTCGGCTGCCAGGAATCAAAATGGCGCCGACGGCCCTTTGCCCTTACCATATGACAGGGGCTACCGGTGCCATTGGTCGGCTCCTGTCACATGGAAGGAGCAAAGGATGGCCCGCGCCATATTCCAAGATGGCGCCGGCCGGCCATTGCTCCTACCATGTGACGGGGGCCGACCAATGGCACCGGTAGCCTCTGTGACATCGTAAGGGCAAAGGGCCACCGGCGCCATTTTGATTCCTGGCAGGCGTGACTGCTCTCTATTGCGCATTCCCACTCAATTATAGGAGAGCTATATCTTCAAACACAGAAAATAAACTTTAAAGTAGGTATTTGTTCCAGAGTATCTCACAGTCAGCTCTTATCTGAGCTTTATGTAATAACTGACAATCAAGCATTGCTAGTGAGAGAAAACTATCTGTCCAAGTGAGGATCATGGAGAAAATAATTTTTAACTTAAAAGTGTTCTCACTTTATTTGTATACTGTATTTTAGGCATATGTACCTTCAGAGAGCATGTCAGTGAACTGACTCTTTGCAGTGTTGCTAATGAATTTCACATCTTGAATTGTGTTACCATTTATAATCTCTGTCAGCCTAGACAATGAAACTCCACATCAGATTAATTATACTTTTCAAAGCACACTGCTGTTTTCTTTTATAATGCATTCTTTATCTTCTTACTTTAAAACTATTTTTATGTGCACTCAGGTACAGTGCCATGTTACCTTACCAACATAAGTATTCAAACATCGATTTCAGACAGTAAAATGAAGGTGATAGTGAACGGAACAGATGCCGACAAACCGGTACCTTTATATACTGGCGATACTTTAATAGAAGTGCAGGTCTTTTCAGCAGATGGCACCAAATCACAGGTATTGTAGAAAATTAAATACTGTAGCTTTTTCACTGCTTCCTTCTTTACCTCTGCCTGCTTGGAGTCTATCAGTCACTGAGATCCCATAGCTAAGGCTTGTGGTATACAAGAACGGGGGGTGGGGGGGCATCATCACTCTCTTTATAATGCTAGTTTATAGGAAAAACTCCAGATTTACAGTTTACCAGATATTTTGTGATCAAATCTTGGCCAGTTGCTCTTTTAGCCCTAACAGAAAGTGCTCACAGCAAATAACTAATATAAAAAAATCTAGGAGTAAGCCATGGTTGTTTTCATCGGAGGGAGGGGGCAGGGGCACATGAATGAGAAACCCAGATTTCCCCCTACCAGCAATACTATGCAGCTGCAGTTGTTTCTGCAGGGTGGAGAGGGACAATTCTGCATTTCAGATGGACAACATTAAAGACAGAGTGTAATGCAACAGTTTTCTTGATTGAATGCTGGTTTATCTCTTGCCAAATAATGCCAATTGTGATGGTGGGTTTTTTTTTAATGATGTGGGCACCTATCCAGTGGAACTGGATCGAGACCATCAGTTTATTTTACATAAGGTACAGAATGTCTTTCAAATGGTGTTAATATTATATTTGATGAAATTGTAAAAAATTAACTACTAACCAAGGGATCAGATGCAAACAAAAATATTCAAAAGAATTACTTTAATAATAATGAAAATACATAATTGCAACATATCAAAAATTACTTAATCAAAATATTTAAAATTAGAGTCTTATATCTCCTATAACATCATTGACAATAACAACAAAATTAAAATCTTATACCACCCATAACAAGATTGATAATACAGCAAAGACTTTAATAGGGTCTAACCATTTAAAAATAACACAGAACCATATTGTAAATACAAAGACAAAAAAAAAAAAACAAAGCACATAAGAAAAACATAAAGTCAGACAAATTTAAAAACAAGCATCCCATACTCCTAAATCAGCAATGAAATTCAAAATCCCAATCAAACTATAACATTTCTAAAAAGTGCCCCCACTGTAAGATGACAATAACTGTAGGTGACCCAAATTTACAGTATTATAACCATTCACAACATATACAAATGCTGTTTTACAATTATACCAACAGCAAATATGTTCCTTAATAGAAAAGCATAAACTGGTGATTTTTCATGACTTGTAATTGTGAGAGCAAAAATTGAAGAGGTCATAAATCACTTATCACCCCATGGCTGATAAATTCCATCACAATAGTCTCTGTTGATCCAGAAGCAACCCAACAAAAGGAGGATGCATAAATTCCATATTACAAAATGTGGGTAATTCGATCATTAGGAATATAGATAGCTGGGTGGCTGGTGAGCATGAGGATCACTTGGTAACTTGCCTGACTGCTGCAAAGATAGATACGATTTTAAAGAGTAACAGGGAGGAGCTGACTGTCATGGAACATGTGGGTACCAATGACATAGGAAAGTGAAGGAGCAAGGTTCTGGAGGCTAAATTTAGGCTCTTACTGGGTAATGCGTGTTAATGTTATAATGTAAACCGAAATGATATGTAACTTTGCTACATGAATTGCGGTATATAAAAATGTAAAATAAAATAAATAAATAAATAAATAATGCATCAAGCCGCATTAGTGGTCTAACATGCGTTATATCATGAATATCGCGCGATATACATAATATTTTGCATCTTCCCGCCCAGATACCCTCCCTTCTTAAAATGACCTTTCCTGTATGTACCCGGATCAGTCCAGACAGTGGGTTGAACCTCCTTTCCAGCAGGTGGAGACAGACTAAAACTTGAAGGATGCCCTATATCAGGACAGAGCCTATCCTCTAACCCTTCAGTATTCGTCTGTCTCCAGGAGGTGTAGCATCTCCCCTTCAGTTCTCTGCTGTAGGCTAGTCAGCCTTTTCTTCTGTCTTTTGCTAGGCTCAAGCAAGTATTTCTTTTGGTTCTCGCTTGTTTAAAAAAAAAAAAAAAAAAAAAAAGAGAAGGGAAGTTGCCTCTTTTTTTAGTGCTTTTTCCTTTTTCTGTGTGGGAGACGGTTCCGTCTCCCAGCTCTTGCCCGGCTCAGGGGGGCTTTGCCCCTTTTGCAGGAGGGGATTCCCTGCATAGCCTGAGTCCGTGGATGCTTCCAGGTGTGGGGAACGAGTCTCTCTGGGTCTCGTTCCCCCCTCTGGCTGCCGAGAGGGTTTTGAACCCGCTGCTGCACTCAGTAAAACAAAAAGTTTTAAACTTTAAATAAGTTGCAGGTACTCACCTACCTCTAACTTATTTGCAGCAGTTGACCAGCATTTTTTCTTTTTTCTGGTCAGAGCAGGCCTTGAACCGACAGCCAGACTAGCAGGAGGCAGCAGGTTTCCCTCCTGCTCTCTCCTGCTGTGTAGGCTGTCAATCAAACCTTTTTTTCTGCTTGTTTTTCTTCAACTGCGGCTCTGCTATGTCCCGGCAGGCAGCCTGCCTTTCTTGTGGGCTGCCCTCTTCGCGGTTTTCGCGGCAGGGTCTCTGCACTGCTTGCCTGCCGGGTGGGGAAGGTCCCTCCTCGGCAGGACAAGCAAATTTAGCCCGGGGCTCCACTCCGCCCGGCATGGCCAGGCCTTTCCTGGGTCGGCAGAGCCCGGGAACGGCGGCCATATTGGATTTTTCGTCGGGGCCGATTTCAGTGCTCCCTGGGGCTGGGGGGGCCGGATTTTTTTTGATTTAACCCCCAATTTGGCCCCCGCGGGTCCCCAGGAGTGGGGTCCTGACCCCTCCTCTCCCCCCCCCCCGGCAAATCCAGGGTCCCTCTTTTCAGCAGATTTCGTCTTCCTCATGCACAAATCTTATTTAGCTAGCTTGCATGAGCAGGACGAAAGCCCCCTCCCTTGTCCCCCCCACCCCCGCCAAAAATCCCTCGCTCAGCGCTGTTGACCGCTGGACCGGCTGCGGAGCCCCAGGGACCAGTTCGGGTGTGGGTGGTCCCGGGGGTGCCCCCCCCCCCCGGTGTCTCCCGGGTCCTCGGACCCCGCCGCTTCCTTGGATTCGGCGGATGCCCCCCCTAGAGGGGGATGACCCCAGAGCCCTTCGTCTATTTCGTAAGGAGGAATTGGAGCCCCTCCTTCCCTTTGTTCTGCAGGAGCTGGGTCTGGAGAGTCCTTCCGTGGATAATCTCATAGCCTCGCTTCCTAAGGATATGAACCTGGTCCTGGGGGGGCTCTGGCCTCGGCCTTTCCCTTCCCTTCCCTTCCACCCCATGCTCAAGCTCCTTATCCTGCGGGAATGGGAGGCCCCCGAGGGTGTGCTCCGGGTGGGGCGTGCGATGGATAAGCTCTATCCCCTTCCGGAGGAGGGTTTGGAGATGCTGCGATATCCCTCGGTGGATTCTTATGTCTCTGCGGTGGCCAAACACACTACGATTCCGGTGGAAGGTTCCACGGCTCTGAAGGATCCACAGGATTGTAAGTTGGCGGCTCACTTGAAGCGCATCTTCGACGTTCTGGCCCTCGGGGTCCAGGCGTCTTGCTGTAGCAGCCTCATGATGCGGGCAGGCCTTCAGTGGGTGCAACAGTTACTCTACGCCCGGGATCTTCCACCAGCAGAAGCAGAGCAAGCCGAACGTCTGGAGGCCGTAACCGCCTACGTATCGGACGTCCTCTACGATCTGGTCCGTGTGCAGGCGATGGTTTTGGCGGTGGCTGCCCGGAGGCTCCTTTGGCTATGCCACTGATCGGCTGATCAGTCGTCGAAGACTCGGCTGGGCACGCTGCCCTTCCAAAGGTAAGATGCTCTTTGGAGAGGATCTCGAGAAGCTTATGGACTCCTTGGCTGACAACAAGGTCCATATGCTTCCAGAGGACCGCCCTAAGTCTTCCCGGTCCTTCGTGCCCTCCCGCTCTCGCTTCAGGGGCCAGCGTCGCTTCGCTTCTTGGGGGCAGGGCGGTTCCGCGAGGGGTTCTTCTCATGCTCAGTCCTGGTCGCAGTCCTTTCGTGGCAGGCGGCCCTTTCGTGAGGGCCAGCCCGTGTGTGCCACCTCTAAACCTGCCACGCAATGAAGTTCAGCTGACCCATTCCTCGGTTCCTTACCTCGGCGGACGCCTCTCCCTGTTCTTCGAGGAATGGGTCAAGATCACATCGGATCAGTGGGTCCTCGACATTATCAAAGACGGGTACGCTTTCGAGCTCGTCAGGGACCTGCCGGATCTCTTTCTTTTCTCGCCTTGCGGATGGGCCAAGAGGGACGCGGTGGTCCAGACTCTCTCCAAACTCCTGGATCTGGGGGCGGTGGTCCCAGTTCCGGAAAGCGCCGGCCAGTATTCTATTTACTTCACCGTGCCCAAAAAGGACGGGTCCTTCTACCCCATTCTGGACCTCAAGAGGGTCAATCGGGCCCTCAAGATCCCTCACTTCCGCATGGAAACCCTGCGTGCGGTCATTGCGGCGGTCCGCCCCGGAGAGTTCCTTGCTTCTCTCGATCTCGCAGAAGCGTACTTCCACATTCCCATCCACCACGACTACCAGAAGTATCTCCGATTTCACATCCTCAACCAGGACTTCCAGTTTCGAGCTCTCCCCTTCGGCCTTGCGACCACTCCTCACACCTTTACGAAGGTCATGGTAGTGGTAGTGGCGGCTCTGCGCCAGGAGGGGATTCTCGTCCTCCCCTATCTGGACGATTGGCTCATCAGGGCCAAGTCGGAGACCTCTTGCCAACGGGCGGTGGATCGCGTCTTGGAGCTCCTTGCCTCCCTCGGGTGGATAGTGATCTTTTCCAAGAGCAAGCTTTAGCCCTCCCAGGAGTTGGAATTCCTGGGAGCCCACTTCGACACCCGAGTAGGCAAGGTTTTCTTACCGCGGGCGCACACCCTCAAGCTGATCGATCAGGTCCGGAATCTGATTGCACTACCCTCTCCGACAGCCTGGGATTATCTTCAAGTCCTGGGATCCATGGCTTCCACCATCGACCTTGTCCCCTGGGCTTTTGCTCATATGCGTCCGTTGCAGAAAGCTTTGCTATCCTGTTGGCAGCCAGTGTCGGAGCAGTTTTATGTAATCCTTCCGTTCTTGGATTCTACTGCCGGCGAATTACAGTGGTGGCTGTCTCTTCCTTATCTTCTGCAAGGGATGCCTCTTCAAGCTCCACAGTGGACGATCGTGACCACGGACGCCAGCCTCTTGGGCTGGGGTGCGGTCTGCCTTTCTCAATCCACCCAGGGAACGTGGTCGCAGACTCAGTCCCGCTGGCACATCAATCGACTGGAAACCTTGGCGGTCCGCCTGGCTCTTCAGGAGTTCCTTCCCCTGATCCGCGGCAAGGCGGTAAGAGTCCTGTCCGACAACTCCACCACAGTGGCCTACATCAATCGCCAAGGGGGCACTCGCAGTCCCCTGGTAGCCTTGGAAGCCAGCCGTCTCCTCTCTTGGGCGAAGCGTCACCTACAGTGCCTTGCGGCCTCTCACATAGCAGGCAAAGAAAATGTTCAAGCCGACTTCCTCAGCCGGCAGTCGCTCGATCCGGGAGAGTGAGAGCTCTCGGACGCGGCCATGGCTCGGATAGTGGACAGGTGGGGTCCTCCTCACCTCGACCTCATGGCGACTCTGCGCAATGCCAAGGCCAATTGGTTCTTCAGCCGCTGGAGGGAGCACGACGCAGAGGGCGTGGATGCTCTGGCTCTACCTTGGCCAGCGGACGTCCTTCTGTACGTGTTTCCCCCGTGGCCACTGGTGGGGAAAGTTCTCAGGAGAATCGAGCTCCACCGGGGTCCGGTGATTCTCGTTGCTCCCGAGTGGCCGCGAAGACCGTGGTTCGCGGATCTCATCAATCTAGTGGTGGACGGGCCCCTGCGCCTCGGTCATCTTCCTCGTCTCCTCCGGCAGGGGCCTGTATTTTTCGACCAGGCCGATCGCTTCTGTCTAGCGGCCTGGCTTTTGAATGGCGTCGCCTGAGGCGCAAGGGTTATAAGGAGGAGGTCATCTCCACCCTGCTGCGAGCCCGGAAGCAGTCGACTTCTCTGGCCTATGTGCGCATCTGGACAGTTTTTGAGTCCGCGTGTGCGAAGTCTGGTGTTCCGGCACGCTCCGCCTCGATTCCTCTGGTCCTTTCTTTTCTTCAAAAGGGTCTCTCTATGGGCCTCTTCTTCAGTTCTCTATGCGTTCAAGTCTCTGCGCTCGGCTCTCTCCTGGGTCGGGTGAACGGTCATTCCTTAGCTGCTCACCCGGACGTGATTCGTTTCCTGAGGGGTGTTAGGCACCTTCGTCCCCCCTCTCGTGCCACGTGTCCGTCATGGAGTCTCAACCTAGTCCTTCGTGCTCTCTGTACGGCTCCTTTTGAGCCTCTTCGCCACACTACGCTCAAGGATCTAACACTCAAAACTGTCTTTCTGGTCTCTATCTCCTCTGCTTGCCGGATTTCCGAGCTCCAGGCGCTGTCCTGTCGGGAGCCCTTCTTGCGTTTTTCTGATTCCGGGGTTTCTCTCAGGACGGTTCCTTCCTTCTTGCCTAAGGTTGTCTCCGTTTTTCATGTCAACCAGTCGGTAGAACTGCCCGCGTTCTCTCCGGAGGAGATTGCGGGTACGGCTGGTGGCGACCTTCGTCGGCTAGATGTCAAATGAGTCTTGCTTTGCTATCTCCAGGTCACCAATGACTTTCGCGTATCGGACCATCTCTTTGTCCTTTGGAGTGGTCCCAACCGGGGTAAACAGGCTTCTAAGACCACGATTGCGCGGTGGTTGAAAGAGGCCATTTCCTCGGCATATCTTTGTCAAGGTCGTCCGCTTCCTGAGGGTCTGAAGGCCCATTCTCTGCGTTCTCAGGCTACTTCGTGGGCGGAGAGTCAATCTGTCTCCCCGCAGGAGATTTGCAGGGCCGCCACTTGGACGTCTCTGCACACTTTTGCTCGGCACTACCGTCTGGATGTGCACGCTCCGGTTTTCGGTTCCTTTCGGCGGCAAGTGCTTTGAGTGGGACTGTCTCAGACCCACCCAGTTTAGGGAAGCTTTGGTACATCCCACTGTCTGGACTGATCCGGGTACGTACAGGAAAGGAAAATTAGTTCTTACCTGTTAATTTTCGTTCCTGTAGTACCACGGATCAGTCCAGACGCCCTTCCCTGTCTGTCTTTCTGTCCTCTCGAAGCTTGTTTTCTTGCAGGTTTGCAGATTTTCATATTTCACCTTGTGCAAGATTACTGAGCAATTACACCGGAAGCCTTGGTCATTTTTATACCAAGTTTATGCAAGAGCGTATGGTTATACCTTGTTTCTCCTTTTTTCTATAGTTGCTCCTTTGAGCTTTATGGTTACTTGCTTGACCCTATTCTTGGGTTTGTTGTTTTTCTGCTTTGACATACGTTATACTGAAGGGTTAGAGGATAGGCTCTGTCCTGATATAGGGCATCCTTCAAGTTTTAGTCTGTCTCCACCTGCTGGAAAGGAGGCTCAACCCACTGTCTGGACTGATCCGTGGTACTACAGGAACGAAAATTAACAGGTAAGAACTAATTTTCCTTTGCATGTGATTTGAATGCATGAATAAATCAAATGCATGCAAAGGAAGTCATGCATAGTCAATCTGATATAAATATTTTATCACGGCTGACTGAGAAGGTGGTCAGCCGTGATAAGATAACACCACCTATTTGAAATGTGTTAGATATGAAGTAGAAGGCCTAGGATTCTAATTCAGGTCCTGAGGCTCCCGCCACACATTTAAAGCAGCAGAAAAAAACTAGTGGAAAAATGGGGAAGTTGAGTGGAGGTCAGTGCTGACCCCCCGTCTCAACCTGGGGCTGCCACTCGAGGTGGCCTTGACTCCCCCCACAATGTAAGTTTAAAAAAGCACCCACACGGCAATGGCCCCAGTCCCCCACCCCCACAACCTCCAAATTCCTCCAATAAAATAAATGCTCCAGCCCCAGCCCAAACTTACCATCCCCACCCTCCAAATTACACTGACAACTCCCCCAAAAGTCTTGACCCCCATCCCCCACCCCCAAGTGATAGAATGCCCCCCCCCCATTTAAAAAAAAAAAGATCTACACCCCATCACCCCTCCCAAAAGGAAAAATAAATTGTAGTCTCCTGGCCCCCACCCCCTGAACCATAAAACATATCCTGTGTCGGTGCAAGGAGCACTCTCACACCTGGCCTAGCTATGCCATTTTCCAAAATGGCGATGACCTGACCTTGTCCAGACTTTACCCTTGTCACATCGCTGAGGCAAGGTCAGGTTGGTGCCATTTTGGAAAATGGCGCCAATTAGGCTGGATGTGAGGGTGAACCCAGCACTGACCCAGGATCCATTTTAAAGTGCGGGGTGAGGGGGGAGCACGGGAATTGGTTCGGTGGTGAGAGGAGGGTGGGAAGGAGGAGTGGGGGCCGGGACACTACAAATTCTTTTTCCTTTTGAAGATGGGGTCCATAACCAATTTTTTTTAAATCTGGGGGCCATCAGTATCACTTGGGGGGGTTGAGACTGTTGGGGAGCCATCAGTATCACTTAGAGGTGGAGGAAGGGGAGTCAGAAATATCAAGGGGCTGTCAGTATCACTCTGGGGGGTGGGGACAGTGTCACTTGGTAGGTGGGGGTGGGGAGGCTGGAGCCTTTATTTTATTGGTGGGATTTGTGGGGTAGGGGCCGAGACCCTCACTTTTTATTGGACAGGGGAGGGGGAAGGTGACCAGGATGCTATTTTTTATATGTTAAGCTTGGGGGGGTGGGGGGGACTGTCACCACATGCTTACATTTTGTTTTTGAGGGGTGTTTGGGCTGCCTCAACTAGTGGAGTTAGATTGAGATGGGGGTAAGCACGGACCCCCACTCAACCTGCCCATTTGCCACAACTTTTATTTTTCAGGCCTGTGGCCCGTTAAGGTGATGGCGATACCAAGAGATTGGGGCCACTATCACGTTAAAGAGCCGTTCCCCACGTTCTTTTGTGTCACGGTGTTTGGCCGTGAGATAAAAGAATGCACCATACATCCACAATGCTTTTATGGCAGAGGGTCCCCACTATCATGGTGACACCCCCCCCCCCCCCCCCCCGCATGATAGTGGAACCCCTCCTGCGATAAAACATTGCAGCTTAGTGCATCCCGGAGTTAGATAGGAAACTGAACCTCCAGGGTTACATTTTCAAAAATGATCTCCATTCCACGCATGGGACCCCAGAGGCAGGCTAATCTCCAGAGTCTCAATGTGTGGATGAAACAATGATGCAGGGAACAGAGTTTTCGATTTGTTAGGAACTGGAGAACATTCTGGAAAAGAGGGAGTCTATTCCAATGGGATGTGCTCTGCCTTAATCAGAGTGGAACCAGGCTGCTGGAGCTAACAGTTAAAAAGGACATAGAGCAACTTTTAAACTAGACCATGTGGGAAAGCTGACAGTCACTCAGAAGCTCATGTTTTGAGGTATATATTTTCCAAAGATACTTGCAAAACAGAGAAGTTAGAATATCCAAGTAGAGAGGTTGTGTTTAAGGTTGAAATAAGCAAGATGGATATAGACAATGAACATGTTACGCTTGGCGGGCTGCACGGCAAAACCCTGGACCACCGCAGTCACCTGCGCTCCCAACACTGGGCCTGGTCCCTGTCTCCGTGACATGGTCGTCCGCCGCGTCTCTACAACCCAACTCGCCCATAGCAAGAATCTGGGCCCTGCCTGCCTGCCATCACGCTGCCTTCCCGATTGCTCCTAAGGTGTGAATGTGCCCAATCTCCTCATATTTAAAATGCCAGTGGCGGGAACAGCCTGAAGGTGCCTTCTGATGATGTCACTGCTTGGACCATATATACAGGACCTCCAGACATCCCGCCAGTGCCTTGGCAATAGGTCGATTACTTTGGAGACGTGCTTTGCCTCTGCATTCCTAGTTCCTAATCCTTGCTTCCTGGTTCCCGATTCCGCTGTGTGTTGTTCCTGAGTTCCTGTGTCCAGTTCCTGGTTCCTGGTTGTTCTGGTTTGTCTTCTGAGTTTGTGTCTTCATGGTGAGTTTTCCCTTCATCTGTCTTCAGTGTCTAGTCTTGCTCTTGTGGTTCCTCGTCCTCTTTCCTCCTCTTCATTCTTTGTCTCATCGCATTGGACTTCTGACTTTGACTTTGGATTGGACTTCTGGCTTGACCTTGTATTGGATCTCAGTGCTGCTTGACCTCCACTTGCCTCTGACCATTGCCCGCTTACCCTTATTGCTTGAACTTTACCTGCCCTGACCACTGCCTGAACCATGACCTGAGTGAATTCTGCCTGCATATGACCACAGACTGAACCTGTCTCCATTTGTCTGCTGCTTGTCCTGACTCCACTTTCTTCACTGTGCTGGCCTGCAACCTCTTCTGTGTGACGGATCTTCACCTCCTCAGAGGGCCACGTCTAAGTCCTGCCGGCCCTGGCACCCGAGGGCTCAACCTAAGAGGAACGAGGGCTGGTATTGGTGAAGCTCCAGTTGGGTCTCTGTTCCAGCCAGCTTCACCTGCCATTGGCGGGGACCTGCAGGGCTCCTCCCTGCAGGTTGCACCAACTCCACTTCAGCTTAAGGGTCCACTTCAGCAACAGATTGCCGAGGCCATAGGCCCAGTGGACGCCTTGGGCCTTCAGGCCATACAAGGACAAGCACAGAAAATTCATAATCAGTAACAGTTTCTCCTGCTCTTGGCAGGCTCCTTGGAATGCCTCAGTGCTCATCTGATGCAACAGCGGCGTTCTTTGCCTCCGATGGCAGCCACAACACATCCTGCAGTACCTGTCCTACCTATGATTCGATTACTGGTTCCACCCCGGTACGCTGGGGACCTGAAACAGTGCCGAGGGTTCTAGAATCAGTGTTTCATACACTTCTCCCTACAACTGGCACTGTTCCCAATGACTCTGTCAAGACCCCATTCATGCTCTCCCTTTTGGATGGGAAAGCCTTGGCCTGGGCCTCTCCCTTGTGAAAGTGATTGGACCCTCTTCTCCAAGATTTGCAACAATTTGTCAGGGCCTTCAAGCTCATCTTCAATGAACCCGGCCGGCTAGCCACAGTGGGTTCAGACCTTCTCCATCTTCACTAGGGCATTTGCCCCTTGATGGATTATGCAATCGAGTTCTGGACCATGGCTACTGTTATGCCCGTCGGTCGCAGACGGCTGCGACCTCTCATGCTCACCTCTTTTTTCCCTGCACTGTCAATCCTTGGACAAGTGGCAGCATCCGCCTGCCAACGCCGACCTCCACAGCGACCCTGGGATGGCGTGGGCGCTGCCAACCACCATCTTGGATCCGGAATCACCTAAGGCACGTGCACAAGGGCCTCCTTTGTACTCGTCATGGCGGGAACCTCGGGGGCGTCCCCTCCGGATGATGTCAGCTCACCTCTGTACTTAAGCCGACCAGCCCTCTGCTATTACGAGTTAGCAAGGAGTTTCCTTGTTGCTGAATCCGCTCTACTCTTGGACTTCCTATTCCAGTTTTTTCCTTGGGTCGTGACGCTCTGGGTACCCGTTCCTTGGGGGCCCTTCTGCGTTCCTGGCTATCCGCTCCTCGGAGGGCCTTCCTGCCTTGGGATTCTACCTGACCCACTGCATTGGAGTTATTCTTGGAACTTCCATTTGTGAATACTTTACTTCTGACTACAACGTTACTGCTTGCTGGAGTTCTCTGTGATATGCCACAGGCCACTACCATTCCTCTTCAGTGAAGCTGTTTCAGCACATCCTGAGCTACAAGGTTCTACCGCTTCACCTACAGCTTCCTTCGGACGTCCCGCACCTCAGTCGCACCATCATCAGTACAGACTCCTCGGCATACCCCGTGTTGCGGGCCACTACTGGATCTGCACCTCTGAGGTATTCCTGTTTGTCTGAAGGAGCTTCCTGGCGTACCCCGCTCTGCGAGCCACTACCAGAACTGCATCATCAACGGTATCACCTGGGTATACCCCACTGCTCAGAACTATTTACTTCACCTCCCGCTCTGCGGGCTCTGCTGTTCCTTCCTTTTCAATAAAGTCTCTCCCTACAGCTATGTCCTATGCCACTGAGACCACGCCTACCGACGGTGAGGCCCACAGGGTTCACAACCATACAAAAACATAACAGATTGCTAACTCCATGGACCTGGTTCAGGTCTCAGCCCTCCATGGACCTGGTTCAGGTCTCAGCCCTCCAGGCCATCCCAACAGCTTGCGAGCAACAAAGGACACTAGAGACTTTGGCTAACGCCTTCAATCAGGTAAATTCTCGGCTGAACTCTACCTCAACGCCTGACAAGGCCACTTCCTCTCATCTTGTGATGCCTGCATGGCTCTCCATGCCTTTGCCAGCTCCCACTCGTTTTACAGGTGATCCCCTGTTGTGTAGGGGCTTTCTGAATCAGTGCTGTATGCACTTTTCACTACAACCTACGTACTTCCCAGACGTAGTGTCCAAAACTACGTATATACTGTCTCTTTTAGATGGGAAAGCCCTGGCCTGAGCTTCACTTTCTGGGAGTGTAATGATCCTATTCTTAATGATTTGACCGGCTTCCTTGCTCTTTTTGGTTCTGTTTTTGACAACCCTACTCGCAAGACTGTCGCCGGATCAGCACTCCTGCATCTACAACAAGGTACCAAGCCTTTGACTGACTATGTTATTGAGTTTAAAACCTTGTCATCGGAGCTACATTGGGACCTGGGTTGCCTGCGGGCTATTTTCCTAGAAGGTCTTAACTTACGCATACGCATCAAAGACAAATTAGCAGCACGTGAACTCCCTGATTCTCTGGACTCTCTCATTGACCTAGCAGGGCGAATTGATCGTCGTCTGCCTGAGTGGTCACAAGAGGAAAAGGGTCCCAAGAAACCACCATCAGGGGTCCCTCGCTCTCGTCCAGCGCCTGTTACAGAGACCATTCCTGCACCCAGTATCGAGGAGGAAGAAGCCATGCAACTAGGCCACAGCCACCTATCGGCTAAAGAGAGGCATTACCGAAAGAGATTAGGCCTCTGTATGTACTGCAGATAACCTGGTCACGCCGTTCCCTACTGCCTAATCTGTCCGGGAAACTCGCAGACCTAGGATCCGCCGGAGGACTCCTCCTAGGTCTAACTTCTCCATCTCCTCCACTGACACTTCCAGTCTCTATTGTCTCGGAGACTCTTGAATTCCACACTTTAGCGCTAGTGGACTCTGGTGCCGGTGGGAACTTCATACTCAGACGACTCGTAGAGCACCTACGAATCCCCACTGTTCGGACACCTACACCACTGCTATTGTTATCTATACATGGTGAGCCACTACCTGCTGAGATCTCTTACTCCACGCAACCTATTTGTCTTCACACGGGGTCTCTTCACTCAGAGACCATTTCATTCCTAGTCTTGGATAAAGTTATATATCCAGAGGTACTCGGAATACCATGGCTGCAGATGCACTCACCCCAATTCATTTGGAGTACCCTTGAACTATCTTGCTGAGGAACTGCTAGCCATGGAAAATGCTTGAAGGAAGTTACTCCTATGCCTTGCATGACTACCACTACTTCCCTTCCGGGCCTACCTCCACAATACTCATCTTATCAAGACGTATTTTCTAAGAAGGCGGCAGACACTTTACCACCTCACCAGTCCTTTGACTGCGCTATCAACTTAATTCTCAATTCCGAGCCTCCCAGAGGAAGGGTGTACCCACTTTCTCTATCCGAGACCAAGGCCATGTTGGCCTACATTCAAGAGAATTTGGCAAAGCGGAGCTGGATTCTTTTTCTTGGTCCGAATTCATCAGAGCGATGAATGGAAGGCGGCATTTAATACCCGCAACGGCCATTTTGAATATCTAGTGATGCCCTTTGGCCTTTGTAATGCCCCGGCCGTATTTTAAAACATGATGAATGAAATCTTCAGGGACATGCTATACCATTGTGTAGTAGTATATCTAGACGACATACTGGTCTTTTCCCAGAACATCCAGAGCCATCAACTGGACGTCGCTAAAGTTCTTCAGAGACTACAAGATATCCATCTATATGTCAAATTAGAGAAATGTTCATGGATAAGAAGGACAGATCTCTTCGCCCATGTATAGACTACCGCGGATTAAATGAGATCATCATGAAGGACCGCTACCCATTGCCATTGATCTCTGAACTGTTCAATAGGCTTCAAGGAGCTAAAATCTTTACAAAGTTGGACCTCAGAGGGGCATATAACTTGGTCCGAATTCGTCAGGGCGATTAATGGAAGGCGGCATTTAATACCCGCAATGGCCATTTTGAATATCTAGTGATGCCCTTTGGCCTTTGTAACGCCCCGGCCGTATTTCAAAACATGATGAATGAAATCTTCAGGGACATGCTATACCATTGTGTAGTAGTATATCTAGACGACATACTGGTCTTTTCCCAGAACATCCAGAGCCATCAACTGGACGTCGCTAAAGTTCTTCAGAGACCATGAGATAACCATCTGTATGCCAAATTAGAGAAATGTTCATTTCATCAAGAGACCGTTCCCTTTCTTGGCTACGTGGTATCCAGCCAGGGATTCCAGATGGATCCGCAAAAAAACAAGAGTATTCAGGACTGGCCCCAACCTATTGGTCTCAAGGCACTACGATGCTTCCTCGGATTCACTAACTACTACAGGTCATTCATTCATCACTATTCAACCCTGACTGCACCTCTTACAGCCATGACGCAAAAGGGAGTCAACCCCTCTCAGTGGTCTCCAGAAGCCGTAAGCGCCTTCCAGGAACTCAAAAGGTGTTCCTTCAAGAGCTACGAGCTGAATTGGGGAGAGGATAGACTCCACAGCATTTTCTTGGAGGGGCTGTCTTCCCTATTGAAAGACGAGCTAGCTGCCCGCAAACTCCCAGACTCCCTGGATGGGCTGATTGACTTGACTGGGGGAATCAACCATTACCTCCAGCAAAGGGTCAGAAAACTCTGCCCATCGTGCAGACCATTTGTGCTGGCTCTTCGATTCCAATGCCCCTTCTCTCCTGCTCCAATGGCAGCACCAACTCCAGCCCAGTCGCGTCCAGAAGAAACAATGCATCTTGGACACGGACGTCTCACCCCAGAAGAGAGGCTTTGTCAGTGTCAGTTAAGACTCTGTTTCTACTGTGCCGGGACCAGTCACCAGCTCGCTCGATGCCCACAGAGGCCGGGAAACTATCTAGCCTAGGATCTAGTGAGGAGGTGATTCTAGGCTTCATGACCCCTGCTCCTCAAGTGACACTCTCGGTGACCATTGCGGTGGATGACCAGGATTTCCCCACATTAGCCTTAGTTGATTCCAGCAGCAGGGGGGAAATGACAGAATTTTTGAATGAATTCTTTGCCACAGTTTATATGGAGAAGGATCTTGGGAACATACCTGCACTTGAAATTTTCTTTAATGGTGGAGATTAAAATAAATATATGTCACAATAGGAGATGTCATAGATCAGATTGACAAACTAAAGAGTAATAGATCACTGGGACTAGATGGCATCCACAACAGAGTTTTAAAATAACTAAAACATGAATTTGTTAACCTGTTACTAGTAATCTCTAACCTTTCATTTAAAACAGTCATGATTCCTGAAGATTGGAAGGTGGTCAATGCGATGCTGATTTTTAAAAAGCACTCGGGTGATCTAAGAAATTGTGCCATATACCTCCTGTGCCATATCACTACTAGTAAGCACTTGCACTTTACTTTCCCAGCACTTACTCGCTGTTACTGCTAACTTTGATTTCTTTGCTGCATCAGAAGGTTCTGCACATACCAGTGACTTCATCATCATCAGGCATCATCAGACCCAGCATAAAAAGAGGCCTATTAGGCCATCTGGAACTGTGCTATACACCTCCTGTGCCATATCACTTTACTTTCCCAGCATTTTTACCTGCTGTTGCTGCTAATTTTGATGCCATTGCTGCATCAGAAGGTTCCACACATACCAGTCATGTCATCATCAGGCACGATCGGATCCAGCATAAAAAGGAAGCCTGTTAGGCAGGTTTCTGCCTGCTGGTCCCTTGCCTAGTGGCCACCGGACACTGCTGGTCCCTTGCCTAGTGGCCACCGGACACTGGACATTCGACATTGGATATTAGATGCTAGTTGGTGATTTTGCTTAATACCTGAGGTGGCCATCACATTTTTTTTTTTTTTTTGCTGTTTTCAGTTGAATTTTGATGCTATAAAGCAGGTTTCTGCTGTTGTAAGCATATTGGTGGGCAATAACATTGCAGGTATGATTTCAGTTTTATTAAATCAGGATCGTCATGAAGGCTTACCTTGTAGAAAAAGAGGTGTCCATGAGAAGAGGGTTTTATCTTCTATTTGAAACCAGTCTTATAATATGTTATGATTCCTGCCCGTGGAGCTATTCCCTGCGAGCAGGCCTCTCACCTGCTGCGCTGCCTCCCTCGTTGTGGCTGGACGCCGCCGATGCCGGGCCTTCATCGCGGCAGGAGCCGCACACCCTGCTTGTTTCCATGCGGCCAGGAGGCCGCCGTTACTGCCGCTTCCGAGCGGCCCAAAGCCGCGCTGCTGACCACCCACACAGCCAGAGCCGCCGACATTAAAGCCGCATTCCATGGCAGCTGGAGCTCGCCCCTTGTTCCTCGCGGCAAGGGGCCACAAGTCTTCAGCGTAATCTTCCGTGGCAGAGAGCCGTGAGCCTGCCTCGACCTTGTTAGCGGCCTGGGGCCGCCCCTGAACTCTCCCTTACGGCAGGGACGCCGCTATCGGGCTCTCCCTGCTTCTGCCTGCCTCTCTAGGAGCGTGGCCGCACCTCCTTACCAGATTTAAAGGGCCCACGGCCGGATATGCCCTGGGCTCCACCTGATGATGTCTTCCTGTTTCAGCCCTATAAGAGGGTTTATCCTGCTCTCCTGTGTTGCCTTGCATTGGAGTTTCCTGCTCCTGGAAGTCTCGTCTTCCAGCGCTTCGTCAGGCATTCTTCGTTGGAGCTCCATGTCTTGTCTTGCTTCCTGAGTCTTCATTGCTTCCTGTGGTTTCCTGATGTTCCATGTCTTCATATTCCGAGGTTCCTAGTCCAGGCTTCCTGATATTTCACTTCCTGATGTTCCGAGGTTCCGCTCCTCCTTCGCTCATTCTGTATCCTCCGGACCCTCCAGCTCCTGTGGTTCTCCAGATGACACTGTTGCGTCCGTAGATGCTAGACGGCTTCGACCCGTTTGCCTCACCTTATTCACGGCTCCTCCCGCTTACCTAGGAAAGATGGCTACCACAACATCTACAAGCCGACCTCTCCGGCGTCCCCGGAACGGCTATGGTGCAGCCTCCCGCCATTGTTCCCCCAGGTATCTACTAGGGTGCGCGCGCGTGCGCACCCCACGTCTTTATACCACCCTTGGCGCGAACCTCGAGGGCATTCTCTCATGCTGACGTCATGCCATCCGGGTATCTTAGCTTCACTAGTTTGCTAGCTCATTGACTTAGCAAGGACTCGAATTTGTTCTTGTCTAGGCTACTCTGCCGCTTCCGTGCTGCCACTGGAAGCTCTCTCTCTGCCCTTCGGGGTAACTGCTAACCTGGGTACCCGCTCCTCGGGGGCCCTCTGCTTTATTTCAGGTGCCTTACAGGGAACAGGTACTCGCTCCTCAAGGGCCTGCTCTCCCTGCCTCGGTGCCTGTACCTTCTTCAACATACCTGGTAGAATCGAATACCAACAGCAAATACCTAGTGAATACTCTAACTCTCAGTCTATCTCATCCACAGTATCTCCTAGCTGGGAAACCTGCTGTGGAACCTCCTTTCATCATCAAGGAGAGAAGTGCTCCCTCTGCCGAGGTCCCTAAGACTGCAACTACCAGACTGCCTCACTATGCCACCTCTGGTGGCTCTCTTCAAGCTGTTTAATAAAGAACTAACTATGCTTTGTGCATTATGAGTCTAGCCCAGTGCTGCGGCTCCTCACGGGGCTCCTCTCCGTGGGCGTGTTCATCTCCCACAGCACCCAAGGATCCAGCAAAACACACTTAACCATAACAGACACCTTGCCTCGTCATTGGAGTCTCGTTCCAGCTGGATTCCCTTCTTGCGCTTCCGAGTCCTCTTGACCCTCCATCTCCTGTGGTTCTCCAGATGACACCAAGCCTCGTCATTGGAGTTTTGTCTCAGCTGGATTCCCTTCCTGTGCTTGTCCCGCTCTCTACATGGTCCGTGACCAGCCTCTTCAGGTTGTGTAGGGCGCGCAGTGGGACAGGGTGAGCCGCGTCCAGCCCATTGGGTCCGCACGTGTAGGTGGGCTGTGTAGGGCGCCCTGAGAGACAGTGCCTATGTCCAAACCTTCCAAGCTTCTCGTCTCGTCCAGACTCTTCCAAGTTCCTCTTCTCGTCTAGATTCTTCCGTTCCTGGTCCACATCCAGAGTCTCCTCGTCTCGTCTTGAGCCTTCTGTGTCGCAAGGCCTCCGTCTGCCCTCATCTTCAGTCCAGCCTGCTGCTTCTTGCCGATACCTAGCGGCAGGTCCGAAAGGGCTGGGAACGGTCGGAGGACTGTTCAATAACCAACATAATGTTGTTGGCTTCCAGAAGCAATCAGGTCCGGCAGAGGGTCAGACTTTGTCTTCGCCCATGCTGGGACACGCCTCGCCAACCCTCGGTGCTGTCTTGGATTCGTCTGGGGTCGTGCTGAGGCCCAAGGGCACACTATCCCTTCAAGATGGGATCGCTCTCCTAGCAATTCCGAAACACAACAGTATGCAAGGCCTTCCTAAGGCCTCTCTTCTACAACATAATATTAATGAAAATGTTGTACCAGGGATTCAGATTGGCTATATTAGTTCCAAATCTATTAGAAAAATGGCAGATTATGTTATCAGTGTAATTGATCAATATCAATTAGATGCACTGCTAATTACAGAGTGTAACGTCCCTTAGCTCCATGTGCCTTCGACATAGTGTCCTGCTCTGTGCAGCATCCAAGTGCCCTGTGCCAGGAGCACTTTTTTTTCCCTGCTACCGGGATGTCCTGGAACTGTCTAATGACATAGAAATATAGAAACATAGAAATGATGGCAGAAGAAGACCAAACGGCCTATCCAGTCTGCCCAGCAAGCTTTCGCATTTTTTTTTTCCTCATCCTTATCTGTTACTCTTGGCCCTTAGTAACCTTTTGGTTCTATTTCCCTTCCACTAATGTAGAGAGGAGTGTTGGAACTGCATCTAAGTGAATATCTAGCTTAATTAGTTAGAGGTAGTAACCGCCGCAATAAGCAAGCTACACCCATGCTTATTTGTTTACCCAGACTATGTAATTCAGTCCTTGTTGGTTGTTGTCTATATATAGATCCACTTTTCTTCATTCCCCCTGCCGTTGAAGCAGAGAGCTATGCTGGATATGCATTGAAAGGGAAGTATCAGACTTTTTCCCCTGCCATTGAAGCAGAGAGCTATGCTGGATATGCGTGAAGTATCAGTCTTTCTCCCCTGCCGTTGAAGCAGAGAGCTATGCTGGATATGCATTGAAAGTGAAGTATCAGGCTTGTTTGGTTTGGGGTAGTAACCGCCGTAACAAGCAAGCTACTCCCCGCTTTTTTTGTGAATGGAAATCCTTTTTTCCACATTACCTCTTTCCATTGAAGCTTAGAGCAATGTTGGAGTCGCATTAACCGTGTGTATGTTTATTGAAGAAGAGTATTATCTCCAGGTAGTAGCCGTCATTCCCGCAAGCCACCCACTCTTCATTCACATCCTCTAGATTTTATGGATCCACAGTGTTTATTCCACACCCCTTTGAAATCCTTCACAGTTCTGGTCTTCACCACTTCCTCCGGAAGGACATTCCAGGCATCCACCATCCTCTCCGTGAAGAAATACTTCCTGACATTGGTTCTGAATCTTCCGCCCTGGAGTTTTAAATCGTGACCCCTGGTTCTGCTGATTTTTTTCCGACGGAAAAGGTTTGTCATTAACTTTGGATCATTAAAACCTTTCAAGTATCTGAAAGTCTGTATCATATCTTCCCTGCTCCTCCTTTCCTCCAGGGTGTACATATTTAGATTCTTCAATCTCTCCTCATAAGACATTTGATGAAGACCATCCACCTTTTTGGTCGCCCTTCTCTGGACCGCCTCCGTCCTGTCTCTGTCCCTTCGGAGATACGGTCTCCAGAACTGAGCACTGTACTCCAGGTGATGCCTCACCAAGGACCTGTACAAGGGGATAATCACTTCCCTTTTCTTACTCTATATTCCTCTCTCTATGCAGCCCAGCATTCTTCTGGCTTTAGCTATCACCTTGTCACCTTGTCAGATCGTTAGACACTATCACCACTAGGTCTCTCTCCTGCTCCATGCAAATCAGCCCTTCACCCCCCATCGAATACAGTTCTTTCAGATTTCCACACCCCATATGCATGACTCTGCACTTCTTGACATTGAATCTCAGATGCCATATCTTCGACCACTCTTCCAGCTTCCTTAAATCCCTTCTCATTCTCTCCACTCCTTCCGGCGTGTCCACTCTGTTGCAGATCTTAGTGTCATCCGCAAACAGCAAATCTTAACTTCTAAATTGTCTACTATGTCGCTTCCATAGATATTGAACAGGACCGGTCCCAACACCGATCCTTGCGGCACTCCGCTGAACACCGCTCTCTCTTCAGAGTAAGTTCCATTTATCATCACACATTGTCATCTGTCTGTCAACCGGTTTGCAATCCAGGCCACCACCTCGGCACTCACTCCTAAGCTTCTCATTTTATTCACCAGCCTCCTGTGCGGGACTGTATCAAAAGCCTTGCTGAAATCCAAGTAGATGACATTGAGCCCTCTTCCTTGATCCAATTCCCTAGTCACCCAGCCTAAAAAGTCAATCAGATTTGTCTGACAGGATCTTCCCCTGATGAATCCATGCTGCCTCTGGTCCAGCAATTCTTCAGACTGTATATAGTTCACTTTTCTTTCTTTCAGCAGTGATTCCATCACTTTTCCCACCACCGAGGCGAGGCTAACCGGCCTGTAGTTTCCAGCCTCCTCTCTGCTCTCACTCTTGTGAAGTAGGACCACCACCACGCTTCTCCAATCACTCGGCATCACTCCCGTTTCTAGTGATCTTTGAACAGGTCATGCAGCAGACCCGCCAGCATATTTATGAGCTCCCTCAGTATCCTGGGATGAACCTCATCAGGCCCCATGGCTTTGTTCACTTTCAGTTTTCCCAGCTCTTCCCACACATTCTTCACTGTAAACTGAGTTACATCTACTAAACTCCCCTCCAGTTTCTTGTTAACTAGCGACGGTCCTTCTCCTGGATCCTCTTTAGTGAACACCAAACTGAAGTATTCGTTTAGTATTTTTACCATTTCTTCGTCTCTCTCTACACATTGATCCTTTTCACCTTTCAATTTCACTATACCACTTTGAAATTTTCTCCTTTCTCTGATGTCTCTGAAAAATGTTTTGTCACCTTTCTTTACCTCTTTGGCAATCCTTTCTTCTGCTTGACATTTTGCTGTCTTGATTACTTTCTTCATCTCCCTCAGTTGTACCAGACATTCTTCTTTGTGCTCCTCCCTTTGGGATCCTTTATATTTCTTGAATGCTGTTCTTTTAGCTTTTATTTTGTCAGCCACCTCCTTTGAGAACCATATAGGTTTCATTTTTCTTTTGCTTTTCTTTACTTTTCTAACATATAGATTAGTTGCCTTGATAATTGCTCATTTTAATTTGGTCCACTGTTGATCCACATCTCTCTTGTTCTCCCAGCCTTTTAATTCTTCCTCCAGGTACTTCCCCATTTCATCAAAGTCCGTGTTTTGAACTGCAAAACTCAGGTCTTCATGCTTCTTCTACGTATCCTTTGTGTGATATGAAACCATACCGTTTGATGATCACTGGTGCTGAGGTGGGCGCCCACCTGGACATTAGAGACATTATCTCCATTAGTGAGCACTAAATGGAGTATAGCTCCCTCTCTCGTGGGTTCCATTACCATTTGTTTGAACAGAGCCCCTTGCAGGGCATCCACTATTTCTCTATTATAGTTAGATTTAGCAAAAGGATTCTCCAGTCTACATCCGGCAGATTAAAGTCTCCAATCTTTTGGATGACTTCAACCAGATCTCTGTCATGCTCTTCCTTTTGATTTGGAGGCCTGTAAACAACTCCAATATAAATGGATGCCCCATCATCTTTTTTTAGGTCAATAGTGCTTCTTCATTGCTCCATCTTCCTTGCAGCTCAGATGCTTGGATATTGTTTCTGACATAAAGAGCTACTCCTCCCACTTTCCTATCCTCTCTGTCCTTCCTTAACAAGTTATAGCCCGGTATGGCCGTATCCCAATCATGAGATTCCGTGAGCCATGTCTCCGTGACAGCAACAATGTCCAAGTCCGCCTACACCATTAGGGCTTGCAGATCTGGGATTTTATTGCCCAAACTACGAGCATTTGTGCTCATAACTTTCCAGCTTTTCTCGTTCAGGTTACTGCTTTTTCTGGACTTCTTTTGTGACTTTAGTTGAGTTTTGTTATTCACTTCACCCTTTCCCTTTGCAATTGTGCAAAGGAAAAGATTAGTGCCGCTAATAACAGAGTCATCCAGGGCAATGAGCTTTTTCCTTTGGTTACTGATCTGGAATTTCTGTATGCATTGGGTTTTTTCTCTCTTCTCAGATAACACTTCAATCTTTTTCTTAAGAACTTCTTCAGTATTTAATACAGAGAAGGCTTTTTGTACTTGATGCACTTGATACAGTGTGTGTCTCTGCATCACAGGTCTAATTCTATCAGAGCCCACTGTTATCCTGTTGTTTTTTCAGTTCCTTAATGCCCTGTGTGAGTGGGGAGGTAGACTTGTGGGCTGCACAGCTGTCAAGAACGAGTGTCTGTGAGTCACAGGTCTTATCCTACCTGAGCCCACTGTATATCTCTTTTTTCTTGACTTTTCGCTTTTCTGTGGTAATGGGGAATTAATTCCTGAATAGTGTAAAGTGGGTGAGACTTTCTTTATTGAAGCTAATTCAGCTTTAACTTCAGCCAGCTCCTTTTTCAAGGAAGAGAGTTCTGCACAAATGGGGTAAGCCCTAAGTTTCCAGATGATTTCCCTCAGAATAAAGGCTCCACAATAGCTACATTGGATAGTCCTCATTTTGGTAATTTATTTGATGGTTAACGGCTAAGGAAATACCAATTTACTAATTTATCTTGTTGCCAATTATGAATTTAGGCAGACTATATCAGAAAAACAAGCCTAGGGGTGGGTGGGCAGAGGGGTAGGGTGGGAGGGAGTTAAACAGGTTAAGCTGGTTTAAGCAGGACACTTACTGGAACTTTACTTGTCCTTCGCTATTAAATGATCCCACAGCATTTTATGCCCCAATATTAGTATCTAAACAGAGATTAATAATGTCAGCTAAATACAATAAGAGAGGGATACTAATTAAAATTCTTGAATGGTTTTTTTTGGTGTTTTTTTTGTCTCTGGAATCTTAAAGTAAACCAATTGCAAGAAAGCAAACAAATTTATATACAATATCTATAACTAGAAGAGGTTCTCTAGGTATATAAGCAAGTCCTCTGCTTCCAGTCAGCGCATCATTAACTGGTCTCCTGTCATGCTCTTTCCTGCAGTGTGTGTTGCCTTGCTGTGTTCCTGCCTTAGCTTGCCATCTTTCTGCCTTATTTTGCCGTCTTTCTGCCTTTTCCTGCCTTGCCTTCCCGAGTTGCTACCTTGTTCTGCCTTGCTTTGCTGTGTTCCGGTCTTGTTCAGTCTTGCCTTGCAGTGTTCCTGCCCTGCTTCTCCTGCCCTACTTTGCCTTGCCTTGTTCTTCTGTCCTGCTTTGCCTTGCCTACTTCTCCTGTCAGCATTTCCATGGACTGTGCTGTTGCTGACCCAGATTTCCTCTGACCTTGCTTGTTCTCTACCCGCCTCGACTTCTGCCTTGACTCTGACGTTGTTTGATCTCTGCCTGCCTTGATCACTGCCTGTACATTGATCCTGCTTTCAGCTGTCTGACCTGCCCATTGCCTGTACCCCCTCTTGCCTAAGTCCTTCTGATCCCCAGAATCTAAGGGCTCAACCTGCAGAGGAGGGACTTGGTATAGATGAAGACCCGTGTTTTGGGCAATGCCTGTGGTGTGACTGCTACCATCTATTGAGGCCTGTCCCGCATTTCACAGGTCAGGTTGTGCATTCTTGGCAATGGATAAGGGCTCACATTCCCTAGTTTGTGACACAGAGTCATAGCACCATGAATTTGACACAGTCATTTTAAATCAGTCTTGCCTACTGGATTATTCTTATTTGCAAAAAACCCACCCATTTAAACAGGGAGGGGATGTATTGTGATTTGTAAGAGGATTGCAAGCTCATAGGATTGATTCTGTATCCTTCCCTCTCTGCGAGCTATTACTTTTTAGGATTAATGATTGGCACCTATGTGTCATTTATTCTCCTCCCAGTCTGTTCTGGAATTGTCTAGTCTGGCAGAATTTATAGCAGGACTCTAAGACATGCCAAGTTGTTAATAGTTGGAGATTGTAATCTCCATGTCTATGATGCATTATCTACTTGTGCTGAGGATTTCATAGCTGCTATTTGAGCGGTTAATTGTTTGCAATTGATTCATTCTCCTATTCATAGGGAAGGCCATATCCCAAACTTTAGTTTTATTAGATTGCCATGAACACTAAGCAGAAGTAATTGCTGACCTTGCTATTTTAGATATCTTATAGTTAGATCATTTCTTTAAATTTTATTTAAGTTGAAAATAGTGGGCATATTAGTGCCTGATACTTATGTAAAGAGAATTGTACACCTGCAGATTGACCTGAATTTTTTTAAGTCTTAGTGGCAAAGGACCATGTGTGTAGAGGATTGGGTTGGCCTCTCTGGGGAAGAGGCTGTTGATAAATGGCACACTAATTTAATTGATCTATATGAAGTTATAATGGCCTGTCAGGAAGCCATTCACAGAAATAAGGATAACTGTGCCCCTTGATTCTCTCAAGCGATTATTGACCAGAGAAAGGTGTTGAGAAGGGCTGAGAGACATTGGAGAAAATTGCAAGATGCCTTATCTAAGGAACATACAAAATGCCATGCTGGATCAGACCAAGGTCCATCAAACCCAACATGCTGTATGACAGTGGCCAATCCATGTCACAAGTACCCATCAGAGCCCCAATGTCTGATCTGTTTCTTGCATTGCACTCCCAGGGAAAGACTTTCCCAAATCTGCCTAGCTAATAAATATTTATGAACTTTTTCTTCAGAAACTTGTCCAATCCTATTTGGAACAGATTCCATAGCTTGATTGTGCGAAAGGTGAAAAATACTTCCTATGATTTGCTTTAAATCTTCTGGTTGATAGTTTCATAGAGTGTCCCCTAGTCCTAGCGTTTTTTTGAAAGGGTAAATTTACCCATTCCACCCCACACATGATTTTAAATATTTCAGTCATATCCCCTCTCAATTGTCTCTTTTCTAAGCTAAAATTGTTGCGCTGGAGGTGGACCCTTGGCCTGGTGCAGGATTGGTATGGTCCTCTGAGCGAACCCAGAGGGTGCCTGCCATCAGGAGGTGGAGCACACAAGGAGACAGAGGCTAGCTGGGGCTTCACTAATAACGACCCAGAGGCTCCGCAGGTTGAGCCCTTGGATTCCTGGGCCGCCTGGGCTTAGGTGGGCCTCTGGGGGTCTCCCGGAGAGATGGTGGAGAGGTGTGCCCATGAATAGCAGAGGTGCTCGGCTGGCAGTGAACAGGCGAACTAGACCGGAATGGAGAGTACCAGAGACGACGGGTACGAAGCAGGAACTGGAGGTCCTCCAGGCAGGATAGGCATTGCCTAGTGGTCTAGTTCGAGATAGGCCGCTGACAGAGTCAAGGCAGGCAGGCCTGGTGGTCACGGGAGGAGCAAAGAGAGTGTACAAATGGAGCGCAAGGGTCAAAACCAGGGTATCTGTCCGAGGAAGGTCAGCCAAAGCAAGGGTCAGTTCCAGGTATCAGTCCAAGCGTGGTCAGAGGCAACCAGAGGTCAGTTCCAGGTATCAGTCAGAGCGTGGTCAGAGGCAAGCAGAGGTCAGTTCCAGGTATCAGTCCAAGCGTGGTCAGAGGCAAGTAGAAGTCAGTTCCAGGTATCAGTCTGAGCGTGGTCAGGAACAGGCGCTGGAACACAGGAAGGGCCATGGGAATGCAGGAACAAGCACAGGAACAAGCACGGGACACAGGAACAAGCACGGGAACGCAGGAGCAGGAACAAGGACGGCAACTAGCTCACACTAAGTGTGACGACCCGTTTGCCAAGGCAAGGAAGTCAGGACAAGGGCCTTTTTGTTGTGTGCGCAGTCTGCGGCCCTAATTTGTTTAGCCTTTAGTAAGAACATAAGATATTCCATACTGGGTCAGACCAAGGGTACATCAAGCCCAGCATCCTATTTCCAACAGTGGCCAATCCAAGTCACAAGTTTGTGGCAAATACCCAAACATTACGTAGATTTCAGTTTTTGGGTACTTGCCAGGTTCTTATGGCCTGGATTGGCCACTGTTGGAAACAGGATGCTGGGCTTGAAGGATCCTTGGTCTGACCCAGTATGGCATGTTCTTATGTTCTTATCTCACGTTACTATTGCTTATTAATTAATAGCAGTTTATGGGTTTTTCCTCTGGGAACTTATCCAAACCTTTTTTAAACCCAGTTACACTAACTGCTCCACAAGTGAGCTTTTCCATTATCATTTTTGTAACCCTTCTCTGTATCTTTTCTATGTCCACTAAGTCTTTTTTGAGATGGGTTGACCAGAACTGCCCACAGTACTCAAGGTGCAGTCGTACCATGCATCTATACAAATGCATTATGATATTTTCATTTTTATTCTGTATTCCTTTCCAAATAATTCCTAACATTCTATTTGCCTTTTTGACCCCTGCCACACACGGAGCCAAAGCATATAAGACCTGCTTAAAACAATACAGGTAAACTTGCCTGAGGGCCAAACTTTATTATTTTCATAAACCTTGGAAAAATTGCTTAATTGTCCACTTCCAGAAGGACCTTGTGAGATCAGGAGATTGGACAATTAAATGACAGAGAAAAATTAATATGGAAATGAGCGAAAGAGGCACACATTGCTGGGTTCTTTATTCGGACTCACTACCCAGGAAAAGGGCCTTGGAGTCCTTGTGGGCAATACATTGAAATATCCTGCTCAGTGCATGGCAGCTTTCAAAAAAGCAAACAACATGTTAGGAATGATCTGGAATAGAATAGATAATACAAAAAGAATATGACATTTTCCATTGTATCGAGCCATAGTGCGACCGCACCTTGAGTATAGTGTGTAGTTCTGGTTGCCCCAAGAAAAACATAACAAAATTAGAAAAGATGCAGAGGAGGACAACAAAAATGATAAAGGGAATGGAATGCCTCTCCTATGATGAGAGGCTACACAACCTAGGGCTCTTTGTTATAATTAGTGAGGTTTGGGTGGACCCTTGGACACTGTGGCAGCTGACCACGCTCATGGGGGGAAGTCCCGTGAGGGGCCACAGGTCAGGCTCAGCTCAGGACACAAACACAGAGATTGATCTTTTATTAGACAATGTGGTGGAGCCACCAGAGGTGGCAGTAGTGAGCAGCTGAAGTAGCCCGGCTGGGCTAGTATCCCTCAGGGGCTGGAACAGCGACTCCTCCGGTAGCAGTGACAGCGGTTCCACGTAGGAGATGACACTAGGGCTGGAACGGAGGCAGGCCCTCGAGCGATTACCTGGTTCCAGGGAACAGCTCTGAGGTGAAGATGGTAGTACTCAATGGTGTTGAAGATAGAGAATCCTTCCAGGCAGAAGAGAAGGTAGGAGCAGGCAGCGAGTCAGGGATCATGGACCCTCAAGGAGTGAGTACCGGTTTCCTGATAGCGACCTGAAAAGCAAGTGAGGCCCCCGAGGAGCGGGTACCCCGTTAGTGTTAAGAGTCCAATGAAGATTGGAGAGGCAGAGTAGTTGGGTACGGAGAGCGAATCCCATCTGTAAGATACCCCCTTGCTAACTCAAATGCTAGCAAACAACGTAGGCTTTAAATATCCGGGCAGCGTGACGTCATCACAGGGAGACACCCCTGAGGTATGCGCCAAGTAGGAAATAAGAGTGAGGGCCGTGCGGCGCGCGCCCTAAGGTACCAGCGGAGCATGGCGGGAGGTAGTGCCCAAGCCGGTCCGGTGACGCCGGAGAGGATGGCAGGCAGACACCGCGGCAGCCAGGCGTCCATCCACAGCAAGATGAGGAGCAAAGAAAGAAAGGTAGGCGGAGTGAAGCCGCCGGGAAGGGACGGTTGCAACACTCTTCAGCTTGGAAAAGAGGTGGCTGAGAGGGGACAGAATGGAAGTTTATAAAATTGTAAGTGGAATGGAATGGTAAATATAGGACAATTATTTACCCTTTTAAATAATACTAAAACAAGGGGACATTCCATGAAACTAACAACCAACAGATTCAAAACAGATCATAGAAAGTACTTTTTTAAACTTTTTTTTTATAGATTTTAGTTTAACAAAGCACAAAATACTTTGTAAAGAAAAACAAGGAGGACAACACTAAATAAAGTTTTCTATCCCTCTATCAATAATGCAATACATTCCATAATATATCTGTTCTCATTCTAAACAATAAAGAAACTATAATTATGGAAGGACAGAGAGAAGTAATAGGAGATGATAAAGAAATTGCTTAAAGGAATAACATTAATGAGAGGACACATAGGCCTTTACATTAATATTAATCAAAACATCAAAAGCACCGTGGGAATAGGAGACGTTAACACTCTTCTAGCATTCAAAAAAGATTAAGCTGTTCAGTAGAAAAAAAGACGAAGAAATCAGAATGATATTTTACAAAATATTTACATGGGTATAATAGAATAAATGTTGCTCCCAGATCTAAAGTAACTTTTCTCAAAGTCAGGAAACCCTTCCTTTTTTTTTTGGAGTAACTCTAGAGATATCAGAAAAATTCTTACATTTGACTATGAAAAAAAGTATTCACATTTTGAAAATATAAAGACATAACATAACTAAGATTAGATTCAGAAAGAAAGGAATTCAAGAGAGTTGTTCTTTCAATCACTTCTGGACCTGTTGTCTTCAAAATCTCAGTCAAATTTGTCATAGGAATGTTATCACTAACTCCTTGGTCTACCTGAACTGAAGAAAGAGATGACATTGGAAGAAAAGATATCTTATTAATTGAAGGAAACCTATCAGGTGGAATATGAAGAACAGCAAAAAAGGAGGAATTGGACTCAGACAACAAACAAAAGGGCCCCGACTTCTTTAGTCTGGGGTACTGATACGCAAACATAAGGGATAATGCATGGGGCTGCTTCTATGGCTAAGTCCATAAGTAAAACATGTCAAGCAGCACTATCTGAATTTTCAAGAAAGCTCAATACCCAGGAAGGTCTCCGATCGGGAGACACGCTGCCGGGACCCATCGGGGCCCGGAATGAGACCCGATCCCACGCGGCCCACACCCACGCGGCCACCGCCGGAACAGACGTCCAGAACGGCCCAACGACCCCACTGCGTCCGACACAGGACGCACTCCACCACGATCAGCTCAACCCGAGGCCTACCCAAGCGTCTGGAGCACCGACGATTCAAAGGAGCGACGAGGACCTGATGTCAGAGGAGGCGCTGAGTGAGTAATTTAAAGCTCCCCTCACGCCAGGCACCTTCCACTGACCCAGGAAGGTCTCCGACCGGGAGACACACTGCCGGAACCCATCAGGGTCCAGAACGAGACCTGATCCCACCACGCTCAAGGCCCGGCACAGCCAGCACAGGCCCCAACCGGCCAAGGACGCCACCCGCACCCATGCGGCCCACACCCACATGGCCACCGCCAGAACAGACGTCCAGAGCAGTCCAATGACCCCACCGAACCCACCGCGATGACTCAGGACGCTCTCCACCGCGATCAGTTCAACCCGAGGCCTACCCGAGCGGCTGGAGCACCGACGATTCAAAGGAGCGACGAGGACCGCCCCCTCCTGATGTCAGATGAGGCGCCAAGTGAGTAATTTAAAGCTCCCTTCACTCCAGGCGCCGCGCACCGTGTGTCACACACCGAAGGAGCGCGTCCAAAGGAGCAGGCCCCTTTGTGCGCCCCTTCGCCTTGCCTCCTTCGCACTGCCACTGCTCCACTCAACTAAACAACTAACTACTAACTCAGGCTAACACTGAAATTCTACCATACCACTAAAAGACTGCAAACAGCAAAAACTACCATCAAACGACACAAATGACTCAGCCATGAACACCCCCAGCACTCCCATTCGTCGAACGAGAACGTACAACCTCAACAAACATGCACCCATTTCTCAACAACCCTACCTTACCACACTACCAAAACATCACTAAAAAAGAAAACCCCAACCCCAACAGACCATGCTCCCTGACCAAAATCCCAATCCACAACAACTCATACCTCACAGCTCTAACATTCCTCACACCCATCAATGCACAATCACAAAACACTACCAATAATACACGACCTCCTAATGGATGAGCACCCTGATCTCCTATGCATCACTGAATCATGGCTCAAAGCCACCAACATATAGTGCTTATCAACCAGCTACCCACAAAAACCTACAACGTATTCTAACTCCCCAGACCGAAGGAAAAAGGTGGTGGCCTGCTCTTCATTGCGTCAAAGAAACTCAAGTTTAAACTTCACCCCACCAACATCTCTCCGCCACTCGAAGCAGGGCTCTTCAAATCAAATAAACTATAAATCCTCCTCATCTACTCCCCCCCCCCCCCCCAGGTCACCTTAAACATAATCTATCCCCATTAATAGAAACCATTGCCAACAACATCGACATGAACGTCCCAGCAATAGTATTGGGAGACTTCAACATACATATGGACCGAACTCCCCCTACAACTACCTGCCAACTCTTCTCAGACGCCATGAATCCCATTGGATTCCAACAAATAATAAAACCCCCCACCCACAAAGCGGGCCACACACTCAACCTCATTTTCACAAATGAAAAAAAAAAATCGCAAAACACACAACGCCAACAGCAACTGCCATTCCGTGGTCAGACCACAAACTAATACAAACCAACCTACAACTGAAAACCCCCACTCAAGAGGTTAAGAAGCCAATCAAACTAATCGAATTCAACAAGCCATGCTCCAGCGAAGACCTAATCGAAACACTTCCAAACTCCCTCAAGTCCCTAAACACAATGGACACCAACTCCACCATAGCCTCATAACTCAACATCAATGCTGAAGTCGCCAAAATCAAATGCCCACTCATCAAGAAAGAACTCAAACCATCCACCAAACACAAAGAACCATGGTACACCCCTGAACTGAGAAAGACCAAACTTCTTCTAAGACGAGCTGAAAAGAAATGGAGACGAAAACCCACCCCCCAGCTAAAAGACAGCTACAAGACTATACTATACATCTACCAAACTGATGTTGACAAAGCCAAGTGCAACTACTACGCCGTCAAAATCCTCAAATACCAACACAATCCAAGAACCCTTTTCGCTTATGTCAATGAACTCACTGAACCAACCCAAAATTCAATCACAACAACCAATCTACTTGCAAAAAAACCCCATCCCAAATTTCTCGACCACTGCAGTTCCACACACAAACAACAACAAATGATTCACTTCGACGACGTTGCATCAACTGAAATTGAATCCATCATACAAAACATGAACCCTGCAGTCTATCCCATCGACCCAATTCCCATAAAATTCCTTAAACAAATACCGAGCCACATTGCCAAACCAATCACATCCATAATCAACCTCTCACTTGACCAAGGCATCTTCCTCGAAAACCTAAAATGCGCCATCAAGCTGATACTCAAAACAACCTCATCTTGATGAAACTGATCTAGCGAATTTCAGACCAATATCGAACCTACCCTTCATAGCCAAGATCCTCGAAAAAATTGCAAACCGCCAACTCGTCGAACACTTGGACTCCCATAATATTCTCTTCCCCACACAACACGGCTTCAGAATCTCCCTCAGCACTGAAACACTGCTACTCTCCCTCTCAGACACAATCCTCAAAGGGCTCGACTGCAACACCTCCTACTTACTCATCCTCCTCGACATATCAGCTGCATTTGATACAGTCAACCACAAAACGTTAATACACAGACTACAGGAAATCGGACTACAAGACATAATGCTCAGCTTGTTTGAAGGTCAGATTCAACGACATCGAATCCAAGACAATCCCCCTACCTCACGGAGTTCCGCAAGGCTCTTCCCTATCCTCCACTTTATTCAACATCTATATGACCCTACTATGCAAACTCCTCAAGGAAGCAGGTCCATTGCACTACGTATACGCCGATGATGTACAAATCTTGCTCCCAATCAAGGACTCCATCGAACACAGCCTAGAACGATGGAACACACACCTCTCATCAATAAAGCACCTACTATCACAACTATCCCTTACTCTCAGTCACACAAAAACTGAAATCTTACACATATCCAGCAGATACCCCCTACCAACCCCCACCGACCCCTCCACACAGCGTCATACAAACCACACACTCTCTACAGTCGAAAACCTTGGCATCTTTCTCGACAATCAACTCAACTTCAAAAAACACATCAACAACCTATTAAAAGACGGATTCTACAAACTCCAAATCCTAAGAAAACTCAAACCACTGCTTTACCCTCAAGACTTCCAGACAGTTCTACAGGCTCTTCTCTTCTCTAAACTTGACTACTGCAACGCCCTGCTATTAGGCCTTCCAGCCTCCACCCTCAAACCCATTCAACTACTCCAGAACACTGCGGCCAGAACACTCACAAACAGCAAGAAATCAGACCACATCACACCCATCCTCAAAGACCTGCACTGGCTTCCAATCCCTCAGCGAATACAGTACAAAACTCTAACCATCATCCACAACAACCAAACCAACTGGCTGCCCACCCCCCTTCTCCTCCATACTCCCACATGGAATCTTCGCTTCTCAAACTCTGGCCTCCTACAAACACTGCCCCCTAAAGCCACTCATTGGATATCAACAAGGGAACGAACATTTTCCTATGCCGGCCCCAGCCTATGGAACAAACTCCCCACCGAACTAAGAACAGATCCATCCACCCAATCTTTCAAGAAAATTCTTAAAACATGGTTATTCCGCCAAGCCTTTCCAACATCACACACGAACCAACCAGAAACCAAACCATAACCATGCACTCAGAGCAACCCTCTCCCCATCACCACACTATTAAATCTACCCTATTACACCAATGCTAACTGCCCTCACTATATTACTATTTATGCCGTCTACTTATGCTATCTATTTAACTATTTATGCTTTCTAGATCTCTGTGCTACCAATCCCTATTACCCTCTCTATTAATAAATATACCCAATCATATTTATTGCTACCCTGTTACCCTGATATATACTACTATTTATGCAATATACTCCATTTGCTATACCATTACTATTTATGCTATCTTGTGGCACTGTAATACTACAATTATCTATGCTATCTTTTAGGCACTGTTTTTCTTACCCATGTTGCTACTATAATTTCCTATGACATTTCTCTAATCATCTACTACTGTACCTGTCATAAATTATTTGTAAACCGATGTGATATGTAAATCGAACACTGGTATATAAAAACAAATAAATAAAAAATGTTGCTAGCTGTAATTTTTATGGGTTATCATATGGCTAGGGGATAACTGTATGGAGTGGCAGTTACTATCTTAGGAAGCTTGCTGGGCAGACTGGATGGACCAATTGGTCCTTTTCTGCCGTCATTTCTATATTTCTTAGAGTTACCAAATGGCAGTTCCCCCATAATTTGGGGGAAATTCAATGTCTGTAAGTTAAGCCTTCATGCAAAATTTTCCAGAGTCTGTTCTGTGAGAGAGTGAACCCTGAATCATGGTAATTTGTACAGATTGAATCTTCACCATATCTTGTTTTAGGCTATTCAAATGATTTCCATGTTCCTGCATTTTCATTTACATTTATTAGGATTTATGATTCACTTAACACTAAAAAGATAGGTGTAAGCGATATACAAGAAATCGTAAAGATAATACATAATTACGGAACCTAATACAAATATAAACTAAATACATAATAAAATATAATTAAAATGTAAACTAAGGAGATCACATGACTCGCTGAAGGGAGAGGACGTGTTCTCCCTTCCCTGGATGTAGCCTCCCTGTATCTGGACCCATCCTAAGCTCCGAGACCACGATTTTTACCTGCCAAAGGTGACCGGACGTACTGCGGAGGAGTGCTGCCCTTTCAAAGGGTTCCAATGACTTTGCGCGCCATGAAAAAAGACAGGGACAAGGAGAAGGCCCGGGTGCCTGAGCTGCCGCCTGAGGATGATGCTGGGGTGGCAGAAGCGGGAGCATCGTAGCCGACAAGCCTTTCAGACATGATCGTGGCGGTAATTGCGGCGCTTACCTCCGAACTGAAAGAGATCTCTGCGCAGCTCATGCAGCTCGCTACAGGTATGCTGGGGCTGGAAAAGCGATTTGTCGAGGTGGAATCGCAGGTCTCTTCCAACCAAGATGGCCTCCATGCGGTGCAGGCCGAGATCACGCTGCTTAAGGATGCGGTCGCAAACAGTCCAGCAAGCAACTTAAGATTTGTTGGCCTCCCGGAAAAGCTGGAGGACAATAACTTGGCACAATTTCTGGAGCACTGGCTGACATAAAAAATGAACCTTTCGGATGTGCACGGCCCTCTCCGGGTGGAGAGAGCACACAGAATCTGCCCCAAACGCTCAGAGAATGCTAAACCGCTGGTGGTTATTGCAAAAATCTTAAATTTTGCGCATAAAACGGCAATACTGAGGGCGGCCAGGCGGGGCAAACAGCTGATGCATGGGGAAAACAAAAATTTGATTTTTCAAGATTTTTCCACCTCCCTGTCGGCACAGCGCCAAACCCTTGCCCCATATTGTTCGCAGTCATTTGAGAAAGGTATGCGAGCGGTCATCATCTATCCGACCAAAGTCAAAGTACAGACTGCGACCGGACTCCATTGGTTCATTGAGGGAACGGCAATCCAGCAGTTTCTGCAGTCTTTGCCCAACAGACCACCCTCCGCGGAGTGTCGCAACCAGGCTGGAGAGACCTGAGGCCTTCGTTATGGAGTGCTGGATTACAAGTTACTTGGTTTTGGATTTTGTAACTATCTGAGACCTAGTTCATAAGCAGCATGGGCTGGTGATTCATCCTGGATAGAGTTTGGTTTTAAGTTGCAGTTTTGTTTGCAGTTGTTCCCTTGGGGGTAGATTTTCAAAGGAGTACGCGCGTAAGATACGCGCGTACCCCCCCGAAAACCTACCCCAAACTCCCCCTGCGCGCGCCGAGCCTATTTTGCATTGGCTCGGCAGCGCGTGCAAGCCCCGGGACGCGCATAAGTCCCGGGGCTTGCATGGAGGGGTGTGTCGGGGGGCGTGCCGGGAGTGACGCGGCATTTCGGGGGCGTGTCGGGAGTGACGCGGCGTTTCGGGGGCGTGTCCAGGGGCATGGTTCCGGCCCGGGGCGTTCCGGGGGCATGACATTGGCCCCTGGACCAGCCCTCAGACCGGAACATGGAGCGCGGCAGCCAGCCCGGCCCCTGCAAAGTTACGCCTGCTTCGTGATAGAGGTAGAGGGGAGGTTTAGATAGGGCTGGGGGGGTGGGTTAGGTAGGGGAAGGTGGGGGGAGGGCGAAGGAAAGTTCCCTCCGAGGTCGCTCCGATTTCGGAGCGGCCTCGGAGGGAACGGAGGCAGGCTGTGCGGCTCGGCGCGCGCAGGCTGCCGATTTTGGGCAGCCTTGTGCGCGCCGACCCCAGATTTTAATCCCGACCCCGGGATTTCAATAGATACGGCTACGCGCGTATCTATTGAAATCCCGCGTACTCTTGTTCGCGCCTGGTGAGCGAACAAAAGTACGCATGTGCGCAGATTTATAAAATCTGCCCCTTAGTGTTTACCAGTTTCCTTAGGGGACATTGAACCCACTGGACATATTCTGAATCTTATTCCACTCAACCGAGCACAGTTGTCTCTCTGCGGATGTCCTAAGTTCGACAGCTCAGTCTGTTTCACTCCGGAACAACTCTGTAGACCGATAGGGAAGGCCCTCGGTCCTTTCCTTAAATTTGCAAATAGAATCCTTTGTTGGATCACAAGGGGTCCCTTTTCTTTCTTTTGCACATAGAAACATAGAAACATAGAAATGACGGCAGAAGAAGACCAAATGGCCCATCCAGTCTGCCCAGCAAGCTTCACACATTTCTTTCTCTCCTACTTATCTGTTTCTCTTAGCTCTTGGTTCTATTTCCCTTGCACCCCCACCATTAATGTAGAGAGCGGTGATGGAGCTGCATCCAAGTGAAATATCTAGCTTGATTAGTTAGAGGTAGTAGGGGTAGTAACTGCCGCAATAAGCAAGCTACACCCATGCTTATTTGTTTTTACCCAGATTATGTTATACAGCCCTTATTGGTTGTTTATCTTCTCCCCTGCCGTTGAAGCAAGTATCTTGCCTACGCCTTGTATATTCCTGTAAATAGTCCGTTGCAGTTTTTATTTATTGCTTTAATTCCTCCACCTCCTGCTCTTTGTATACTCCTCCTTGTTCGCCCTCCCTGTTCATTGTAATTTCTACCTTTAAAGTTACATTGTAAACCGGTATGATGTATGCATACTAATACCGGTATATAAAAGTTTTTAAATAAATAAATAAATAAATGCTGGATATGCATCGAAAGTGAAGTATCAGGCACATTTGGTTTGGGGTAGTAACCGCCGTAACAAGCCAGCTACTCCCCGCTTTGTGAGTGTGAATCCTTTTTCCTTCTCCCCTGCCGTTGAAGTTATGCTGGATATGCGTGAAGTATCAGTTTTTCTTTTCCCCTGCCGTTGAAGCAGAGAGCTATGCTGGAAATTCGTGATGTATCAGTCTTTCTCCCATGCCGTTGAAGCAGAGAGCCATGCTGGATATGCGTCAAGAGTGAAGTATCAGGTACATTTGGTTTGGGGTAGTAACCGCCGTAACAAGCCAGCTACTCCCTGCTTTGTGAGTGCGAACCCTTTTTTCTTCTCCCCTGCCGTTGAAGCAGAGAGCTCTGCTGGATGTGTGAAGTAACAGTTTTTCTTCTCCCCTGCTGTTGAAGCAGAGAACTATGCTGGATATGCATTGAAAGTGAAGTATAAGAATGGAGTGATCAAGCTAGTTGAAAGGCATCAGGAATAGAGGAAGGTGGAGGTAGTAATTTGGTTATTTGGTTTGGGGCAGTAACCGCCGTAACAAGCCAGCTACTCCCGTCTTTGTGAGTGCAAATCCTTTTTTCCACATTTCCTCTTGCTGTTGAAGCTTAGAGTGATGTTGGAGTCACAGTAACCATGTGTATGTTTATTGAATAAGGGTATTGTCTCCAGGCAGTAGCCATCATTCTGGCGAGTCAACTACTCTTCATTGGCGGCCTCTTGACTTTATGGATCCACAGTGTTTATCCCACGCCCCTTTGAAGTCCTTCACAGTTCTGGTCTTCACCACTTCCTCCGGAAGGGCATTCCAGGCATCCACCACCCTCTCCGTGAAGAAATACTTCCTGACATTGGTTCTGAATCTTCCTCCCTGGAGCTTCAAATCGTGACCCCTGGTTCTGCTGATTTTTTTCTTATGGTAAAGGTTTGTCGTTGCCTTTGGATCATTAAAACCTTTCAAGTATCTGAAAGTCTGTATCATATCACCTCTGCTCCTCCTTTCCTCCAGGGTGTACATATTTAGATTCTTCAATCTCTCCTCATACGTCATCTGATGAAGATCCTCCACCTTCCTGGTCGCCCTTCTCTGTACCGCTTCCATCTTGTCTTTGTCTTTTTGTAGATACGGTCTCCAGAACTGAACACAGTACTCCAGGTGAGGCCTCACCAAGGACCTGTACAAGGGAATAATCACTTCCCTTTTCTTACTCGATATTCCTCTCTCTATGCAGCCCAGCATTCTTCTGGCTTTTGCTATCGCCTTGTCGCATTGTTTCGCAGACTTCATATCATTAGACACTATCACCCCAAGGTCCCTCTCCTGCTCTGTGCACATCAGCCTTTCCCCCCCCCATCGAATACAGTTCATTCGGATTTCCACTCCCCATATGCATGACTTTGCACTTCTTGGCATTGAATCTCAGCTGCCATATCTTCGACCACTCTTCCAGTTTCCTTAGATCCCGTCTCATTCTCTCCACTCCTTCCGGCGTGTCCCCTCTGTTGCAGATCTTAGTGTCATCCGCAAAAAGACAAACCTTACCTTCTATCCCGTCCGCAATGTCACTCACAAAGATATTGAACAGGACCGGTCCCAACACCGATCCTTGCGGTACACCACTTAAAACCGCTCTCTCTTCAGAGAAGGTTCCATTTACCATCACACATTGTCTTCTGTCCGTCAACCAATTTGCAATCCAGGTCACCACCTCGGCACTCACTCCTAAGCTTCTCTTTTTATTCACCAGTCTCCTGTGCGGAACCGTATCAAAAGCTTTGCTGAAATCCAAGTATATGACATTGAGCGCTCTTCCTTGATCCAATTCCTTGGTTACCCAGTCAAAAAAGTCGATCAGATTTGTCTGACAGGATCTTCCCCTGGTGAATCCATGTTGCCTCTGGTCCATCAATTCTCCGGACTGTAGATAGTTCACTATTCTCTCTTTCAGCAGAGACTTCATTACTTTTCCCACCACCGAAGTGAGGCTAACCGGTCTGTAGTTGCCAGCCTCCTCCCTGTTCCCACTCTTGTGAAGCGGGACCACCACCGCTCTTCTCCAATCTCTCGGCAGCACTCCCGTTTCTAGGGATCTATTGAACAGGTCACACAGCGGACCCGCCAGAACATCTCTGAGCTCCCTCAATATCCTTGGATGAATCCCTGGACCATATTTGCATTATTCCAAGGACGTGCAAAAAATCCTGAACTGGACAATAGGGTAAACCTATGGCAATATACTTAAGTGACTGCATTGTTGGTTAGCAGCTAGATCAACATTTTGGCTTGATTTATCAGATATCCTTACTGTGGATGGGACGGATATAGGGAGGGGGGGGGGGAAGTCTAGGTCATGTCGGCATGATCTCCATTCGCTGTTCACAGGACGGCAAACTTAGTGTAAGGGGTATAGGGCAAGGGGTAGGGGGGGAAGGGTGGGAGGAGGTGGGAGGGGGAGGAATAGGAGGGGTTTGCTCTGGATTTGTATCTGATGATTGTCCTGAGGAGGTCTTACTGTTGCCAATCTTCTCTGTTCTGCTATGTGGGTATTGTACTAAGCAGGGGGTGCTCCAGCTGGGAGAGCACTTCCTCGCCTTGCAAATCCATTTGTTTTTTTTTTATCTGGAACATAGCTACCAGCAGGGATGGCCATAGCCACTAGGATAGTGTCCTGGAATGTAGGGGGTATACACTCGCCAGTTAAACATATTAAGATATACGTGGCTCTGAAGCGCAAAAGCATAGACGTAGCCTTCCTGCAGGAGACACACCTCTCCAATAAAGAACATCAGAAGTTGAGTCAGAGATGGGTTGGTGAGGTGCGCTATGCGACTGCCAACACTAGATCGGCAGGAGTAGCCATATTAATCCATAAGACAGTCCCCATTACTATCCAACAAGAATTGAAAGACCCCCCCCAAGGCCATTACTTAATTCTTGTCACAGAGCTATATCATACTCCAGTGGTCTTATGTAATGACTATGCGCCTAATAAGTATATTCCTTCATTTTTTTGGGAGCTTTGCCGGAAATTTCTGCCTTTTCTGGATCGTATTCTGATAGTGGGGGGTGACTTCAATGCCGTTCGAGATCCGAGCTTAGACTCGTCCCGTGGGTCGGCTGTGTCCCGCCCACCGAGCAAAGGCATTGCACTCTTAGAGAACTCCCTACACTTGGTGGATGTCAGGCGAACGCTACATCCCACAGAGACTGACTTTACACACGTCTTGAGCGCATGCTTCCTTTTCCCGTCTAGATTATTTACTTCTTAGTGCCCATGCGTTTACAAAGGTGGGGGATGCTCAACTAGAGAGCATATGTATTTCTGACCATGCACCCATCTGGCTTGAACTCCATTGGCAAACTGTGTCTCCACAGACCAGAGTGTGGCGGTACCCTTTTTACATAGCGGAAGACACTAATTTCCAGGAAGTTTTGCACGTGAAATGGTCAGAGTACTCTCAGGCCAATAAAGAGCGCACGGGGAACCCTATACTTTTTTGGTATATGGGAAAGGCAGTCCTTAGGGGAGATATAATCTCCTATTTGTCACACCGTTGGAAGATGCTGGATAAGTATTTACTTTCACTAATGGGGGAGTTTCGTAAAGCCAAACGGGTATATATTGTAAAGGCCCTTCGCCACTGCTCCGCCAATCTGCTGCTTGTCCCGGTCCCAAGACGCCTCTCACTTGAGTCACACCACCTTCTCCATGCTGTCCTGCCGTCCACCAGGCTGCCCAGGGCTTGGCTCAACCCCGCCGCCCCCTATCAGGGCTTGAGGTTTCTCTCAAGAAGAGCACAAGGTCTAGCCCCCTCACTCCCAAGCAGTACAAAACAAAGGTTGAAAGAAAAACAGTTTATATTGCAGTTCCACAGTGCTGTTCCTTTATCCTCTCATGCTCAGCGAACAGCTTCCAAAACAATGTCCTCCAGCACTGTGTTCGCTCTAGCCAGTCACTACCGCTCCCACTCAGTGGAAAACACAACACTCCCCTTCGCCCCTCCTGTTGTGCAACGGTTATGGCTTCCCATGCCAAACAGCTAGTGTTAAACTAGTCCTCCAGTATACACTTAAAACATTCTTTTAAACAAACTTTCCTCTACCATCCACCATTAGAGTTACTCTCTCTGTGTCCATCCCCGAGCTGGAGGACTACTGCATCGGAGAGCCTATCTCCATCTCCTCCTCCTCCTGTTCTGAGGGGCTAGATTTATCTGGCCACTGCCACCATGCTGGCACGCCCTCCTCTTCTAATTCCATGGATTCAGCTGTGTCAGAATCGTTACCTCTCAAGTCTGACACCTGTTCCAGTTCCTGCTCAGCCCACGGGTCAGGTGGTGGCTCTAGAAACCTGGGAGTTGTAGTTCTCCCTGCCTTTCATATCGCCCTCTGCTGTTTGTCTCTGGTAGAGCTTGGCTTTTTCTTACTACACCCAGGCTTTTCTTGCCCCTGGCTGGGTTGTGCTGCATCACAATATACAAGCCCAAACGACCACCAACTGGGAAAAGCTAATAGCAATACAATTGGCGGTAAACACTCTAATTCATTAACGGGGGGGGGGGGGGGGAAGTTTACTCTATTACCAATACCGACTATTTCAGCATGGAAACAAGGCTGGGAAGCTGATGGCCAACTTCATACGCTCAACGCGTCACCCCAAACATTATGGCCCTGCGCGATTCCACAGACCAACTATTGACTGACACTCCATCTATTTTGGCCACATTCCAGCAGTTCTACGCTGATCTCTATGCGGCGGAGGGGACCAAATCCAGTGCAATAGATCGCTTTCTGTCTTCCGAGCTTAACCCTGGATTAGACTGCTCGTCTAAATGGACCTATCATGGTATCGGAAGTAGCTCAGGCTATTCGTCTGGCTCCATGGCTTAAAGCTCCGGGACCGGATGGGTTCACGGCAGAATTTTACAAAACTTTGTCTGTTGAGCTAGGGGAAATATTGTCTTTAGCCTTTAATGCGCTTATACAACAGTGGTCCTATTCGGCCCATAGAAATGTTGCGCATATCACTCTGATTCCCAAGCCGGGCAGAGATTCCTATTCGCCTGCGTGCTATCGACCCATCTCGCTTTTGAATTGCGACCAAAAGCTGTTAGCAAAGATATTAGCGGAGTGCTTAGCGGATATCCTACCCACTCTGATTTTGCTGGGTCAGGTGGGCTTCGTCAGGGGGCATTATGCCTGGTAACGACTGCTATGGCTCTTTGTAGGAGGGCAGCAGACTCTTTTTTTGGTGGGCAGCCTGGACGCAGAAAAGGCGTTTGACCGGGTTGATTGGCATTATATGTTCACTCTATTGCGCCACATGGGTTTTGGGGGATTTTTCCTGCAAAGCATTCATTTGCTTTACGAGGACCTGCATGCGTGTATAATAGCCAACTCCGCCCAGCCACAACCATTCTCAGTTACTAGAGGGACGAGATAGGGGTGCTCACTATCCCCATTGTTATTTTTCTTGACGCTGGAGCCCCTGCTGTGCTCTTTTCAGGATACACCAGAGATAAGAGGGATCCGGCTACAGAAACAAGTTTTTAAGTACGCTGCTTTCGCTGATGACATTTTGATGTTCCTTACCACACCGGTGAGATCTCTCGCTGCGCTTTTGGAGCTATTCCATAATTATGGTTTATTCTCTGGATTTAAGATCAACTGGGACAAGTCGGAGGCTCTTAGCTATCTGCTTTCCGTTTGAAACCAATGGGGGGGGGGGGTCTTTTCACTTGCGCTGGGCAGAGGGCCATTTTCGATATTTGGGGATCTGGATATCTACAGAACCTAGCGCCTTATATTCCCTTAATATACCCCGACTACTGCAGCATACACGGGACAGACTCCACACATGGTGTAACCTGCCACTATCGTTGGGCGGTCGCATCAACATTTTCAAGATGGTTGTCCTCCCCCAATGGTTGTACATTTTTCAGAATGTGCCACTTTTACTCCGTCGGCGAGACCTGAAAACATTAGACTCTGTTCTCTGTACATTTTTTTGGCAGGGCAGGAAACCTAGAATTGCTCTTGCCACTCTCAAGGAGCAGTGGGGCAAGTTGGGATGGGAGTCCCAGACTTGGCGCTCTTTAACCTAGCAAGTAATCTTCGCATAGTCCGGGAGTGGCTGTTGGGGTCCTCACACTACACATACATTCAAGCAGATCAAGCATTGGTAGCCCCCTTAGATCTAAGATTCGCTGTACAGTGCGCCACTCCAAATCTACCTGAATCCCTGCGGATGCATGAACTATTAGAGCCGATGCGGCTGGCGTGGAAACGGCTATGTACTTATTTACACACTTCCTCAATTTGTGCATACCTGCTTCCATTGCAAGGTAATACCCAGTTCACGGTGGGATTGCAGACTGCTAGTTTCTGGACGTGGGCTCAGAAAGGCATCACACAGTTGGGCACATCCTGGATGGAGGGGGGGAACCCTGTTGCCATTCTCTAATCTCAGCGCTCTGTACACCTTGCAACCCGCACAGGTTTTTCCCTATTTACAACTGCAGCATTATGTGAACTCCTTGCCGGCAGAGTGTAGGATGCTCACGACGTTTGAGGCAGTGAATAAAATTTTGCGGCTAGAACAGCTAAGCTTACTTTAGCTGAGGCATATCAAGGTTTGAAGCACTTAGTCTCCACGGTACCAATGAGGCGGCTGGTAGAGAGGTGGAACAGCGACGGGTGTTCCAGATCTCAGCGGAGATGATTCACACTAGCTTTAAACAGATATCACGGGTAACGGGCAATTTCTACTACAGGGAAATGCAATACAAATTCTTGTGGAGGGCATATCTTTCTCCATGCTTTTGTATAGTGCTAACTTACGTGAGACAAGTCAATGTGCGAAATGTTTCACTGAATCTTGTACTTCGTCACATGCTTTTTGAGGTTGCCCCCGAATCCGACGATTTTGGGCTACTATCACAACTTATCTGGAGAAGCTACTGGGTGTCGCTGTTCCCCTCTCACATGCCACCCTTTTATTGGTTGTATGGGCCCTGCTGTGGTTAGGGGGCGGAATCACGTCACTTCGTTCAGAAGGCTTGCTATCTGGGGAAAAAACAGATCCTGATGCATTGGAAGAGTACGGTGGTTCCTACCTACTGGATGTGGAGGAACGCTTTCCATAAGGTATTACAAATGGAGAAACTGGCGTCCCGTGTGTCGCCTCTACGTCACCGCCAATTTGTGTGGATCTGGACAGTATATATCCAATCGCTCCCCCACAGGATTCGCAGTCAGATCCTAAACGACTAAGGGGGGATTTGCCCCCAGCTTGCTGCCCATACAGGACTAGAATGTTTGTTTGGCCTTCTACTTGACAACCTCCTTGATAATCATATCTAATCCATGTTATTTGGGGTTGAAGGGGGAAGGGGGGCCGGGATGGGTGGGGGCATGGGGAGTATCATGAGGGGGGAGATAACTGTATATGAGCTACATACCTTCCTGTTTGCCTCTATGACCTGGGGGGGTTAAGAGTACAGGCCCCCCGGGCAACCTGGTTCATGATGTTACTGTGTTTATGCTCAATAAAAAAATTGTTTAATCTAAAATGTAAACTAAAAACAGTCCTAAGCATCATAAATAATCTTGCACAGATAAAGACTAAATACATATTAAAACAAAATTAAAATGGAAAATAATAAAAACACATAAATAAAAAAATAAAAAATTGAAAACTTAAAAATAAACATGTTTGAACAAGGTCTTGACAAGCTTTCTAAAATTTATTACCAAGTCACACTGCCTAATTTCCATAAGGAAAGAATTCCAGAGTGTAGGACCGGCTATTGAAAGGTGCATTCACGAGTGATGTATAAAAGTACAACTCTGAGTGATGGAACGTCTAACAATCCGCGCTGGGAGGAATGCAAGGTTCTAGTAGGGTGGAAAAATTTTAAAACAGCATTAGCCTATGGACAACTTTGGTCGTTGATTAATTTGAAGATTATCATTCCAAGTTTGTATTTGATTCTTTCACTTATAGAGAGCCAGTATAACTCGATTAGTGTTGGGGTAATGTGGTCACATTGGAGTTCAGCAACAACTACAATGGTCGAAGTGTTGTGAGTGGTACTCCAGAATGTAGGCTGTTAGAATAGTCAATTAAGGGAAAAGTTTATGCTTGTAACACTGTGCAAAACTCAAGAGCATGTAAAAGTTTCTTAAGACCTGCATCCTTGAGATATAACCTAAGGGTCTAATTTAGCCAAGACTGTCAATTTTATAAATAGAAGTAGCCAAAACTTTACTAAACTGCTCCATAAGTTCCCACATGGTTCCCAAGCTTGCCACCAGTGGTTTCTTAAGCCTGCTAGTTAACTCACCCAGTTCCAGACCAATGGAGTTGCCAACCTCAATGGCAACAGCAACCTGAGAGTCCAAAACGGATGACAATATATATCCTCAGTTCCAGCTTGGAGTGAAGCTGGGGAAAATAAGGCAAGCTGCGGTAGACAGAGACATGACAACCTCTTCAGCCCCCTCCCTCACAGGCACTGGAATCACATTATCAACCAGCACCGTTGCATCATGGGACATATCAAGTCTCTGAGACAACAGTATGTTTCACTCCTGGGGGCTGAGGGAAACCTTCTCCCCTAGCTGGATTAATGTTCCCTTGGCAAAACCAGGAACGGGGACATCCCTGGGCAAGGCAGGCACTGTAGACATGAAAGACTGGATGGACTGCTAACCAGGTAAGTGAATGGGCTCAGCGGGGAAACCCCTCACTTTACTTTTCCTCTTAGGAGCCATAACCAGAGGAGAAAATTAAGCAAGAATTGAGGTACAGGAACAGAGTCTTCCCATCTAACCTCTTGCAGCCATCTTGCTTCCCCCTCCCCCCTTATAGAAAGTACTTTGTCGCTTAGCACATTATCAAGTTGTGGAATCTCTTGCCAGAGGACGTGATCAAGGTGACTGGTATAGATGGGTTTAAAAGAGGTTTGGATAAGTTCCTGGTGGAAAAATCCATAACACATTATTAGTAAGGTAGACTAAAGAAAGCTATTGCTATTTCTGGAAATGAGTAACTGGAATTAGATCTTCTTTATGGGATCTGCCAGGAAATTGCAACTTGAATTGGCCACTCTCTGAGACAAGATGCTGGGCTTGAAGTATTTTGTCCTGTCCCAGCATTGCATTTCTTATGTTCTTATTTATCAATTCCCACAGGATTTAGTAAATTGCTGTTTATCTTTAGCGGTGCTACACTCTTGCTTGTCATCAGCAACACCACTCTCTGGGTCGTCATCATTAATGCCACTTTCTGGACCATTATCAACTTGAATTCCTTATATAAGTCTTCATTCTCAGGAGAAGATGCCAGTTTATGGTCACTTGTCACAAATCAGGTAATAGGGAAGTGCACCATCAACTTTTCTACATCTCCCTGGCTGATGAGGTGACCCTAGACTTCTATTCTCATGAACCATTTTGTTGTATGACTTCTTGCAATGGATCATTATCCTCATAATACTCCCCAAACACCCAGGTTCCTCCCTCAAACCCTCAATAGGGAAGGATACCCTTGCATGATTAACCTGACCATAAAGTGAATGCTTTCATTTATTCTTATTGGGATACCCCTCCCCTTTTTCTCTTTTTGGGATTACTTCTCAGGTTTCATCATCTGGGTAATGGAACCTGAATCTCTGACTCATAGGCTCCCTAGCCTATTCCTATGGCCGCCTCTGCTTGTTTAGCTTACTTCATGGCTTTTCCTGATTCCCCATTCTATGCTTTCATTTCCATTATACACTTTTCCTCCAAGCGCTAATTCTGTAGCAGTTATCCCATATGTTCTGGAATATACCAACAACTCCCTCATTCTACCTTAAGGTGCCCGGTTCAGGTTTCTAACCCAATCCTCCTTAAAGCAGAACGCTGCAAGGAATTCTGGGTGAAAGGAGGTTCCCTTCATCCTACTATATGAACCTAGGCCTAGAAAGCTAGGGGGGGGGGGGCCTCTTGATATAGCCATATGAAATATGTTTACCTGACAATTGTGCTTGATGCAAGGTGAGTCACTATTTTGTTTCTGTAAGTGTGAAGCACTGTAAATAAATACTTGCACCAGAACTGGGCTAGTCAAGTCTCATTGTGATCTTAAGCTATTCTCAAGGCTGCAGCAGGCCCGAATACGCTACACCATTTTTTTGCTCATGCCAAGCAGTTTCCCAATTCCCTTCAACTCTGCCTCTGTTCAGAGAACTACTTATATTCATCATGGCAGACCCTACCCTTGAGTTGGAGTCTTCATGCTATATTTTTCCTGCATAGGCTTCATGAGCCCAGGTCATTTCCTGGGTTTCTGCCCATCAGCCCTTGGGTTACAGGCTTGCTTTTCCTTGGTCTGTGGTACCAATTCCACACAATTCTTTCAGACTGTAACCCAGGAAGGGCTAAAAAGACAAAATCCAAGTGCAGATTGCTTCTGAAAAGATATACAGTGCTTGTTACTCCTTGGATATTTTACCAAAGGTTAAAAAAAAAATCCTCCTTTCAGTGCCATACCCTTCCCTTTTTATTCTTTATTAAATCTCAGAGATAGCAATAACAATTGCATAAATCTTTGAAAAAAAAAGCAATTTTCAATACTAGTTCAATTTAATACACACATCACAATCTCCCCATGATTACTAGGCAGAAAACTTGTTCAAATAATAACATGGAAAAACAATAAAGTAAAACAAAACCAGAAAAAAAAACCCATCAGTATGTTCAGTTTTTCAAAATCTTCATGTCAAGAAGAATCGTGCCCAGTCATTCTTGTCTGATAATCCATCTATTACGCCCCAGTCAAGGATTGGTTTCCAAATTACAGCATCATTAGGATAATTATCTTTTATTACTTGTGTTAATTGTTCTAAAGCATAAGTACCCATAGTAATAGAATCCAGCCTCATGAAAGGGCTTAGTGAGATTAATCTAATGTTTTGCAAGAGCCCAAATTACTCCTTTTATATTCTAGTAGGTCTGGTTGTCTCTAGGTATGCTTAGCAACATCAAGGAAAAAGATCCTTCCTTTCAAGACCATACACATTCACTTTATGCACAGTTGCATTTAGCTGCCCCCAGCTAGGCTTACATCAGCATTGTTGTAACAAGCATCTTGATGCCTCTAGGACTCTTCTCGTCTGTCTAGGTTGTTTTTGAATACCTAGCTCCAAGGTCTCTCATTCCACCACTGTCACTATATGTCTCAGCTCTGCAAGATTTACTCTTAGCACAAACACTCTTGGAGTCAAGCAGGAGAAATACATCAGCATGGAAATTACACTAATTTGTCTATTTCCATCAACAGTGCAGTTGGATTTGAGGCTAGTTTTAGGTGCCAAGCAAGGATTAACATTGATGCACTCAGCACAAAAGATGATATAGCAAGTAGCAAGTTGCTTGAGACAACCATAGGTGTCAAGAAGCTTGACACCTGAACTTCAGCATGATTAGCACATCGATCAATGATCTTAGAGATCATATGACTTTGCTATGGCTGAAAAAATAGAGAAAACAAAACTGGGGCCAGCTTCAACTGTACCTGTTTGATATTTTTTTTGTTAGGTAAGCTCAAGAGCATTTCATTGGCTGTTGAGACAATGGTGCACACTAGCCCCAGCATGAGAGGTCAAGGGGTACATGAAATCTCTAATAGATACACTGCTACTTTTCCCTCCTGCCAACTCATCCATTCCACCCATCCTGTACCTTTACGGGTAGGTATAGGGTGGCCACTGACACATTCCCAGAATACAGTACATCCCCTTGGTAAAAGTAAAATCAAATATTACCACGTTTAAGAGGCCAACCTTCTTCTACCTCTCCTCCTCCTTGGTAATCAGATCACAACAGTGATAGCAGGCTTATAATGAGGGGATACAATATGCATGCATTCCCAGCCTCTGAAGCTTCTCCTCTTTCCTATCCTGTGTTTCCTGATCACAAAGGAAGCACACACCATTTGAGAAAGAGCACTCAAAGGAAAAGAGATAATGTGCCACTGTTTCCCCATCCTGCTTCCTTTCTACTACTATAGTACATAAGTACATAAGAAATTGCCATGCTGGGTCCATCAAGCCCAGCAAATTGTTTCCAACAGAGGCCAACTGTTCATCAAGAAACTGAGAGAAGCTTGAAAGAGAGAAGAAGGAGATGGAGAGGAACCTAGAAAGAGGATAATAGGAATTTGAGGAGATAAATAGAAACCTGGGGAGATGGGATAAGAGGAACCTAAGGGAAAGGAGGGAAGTGAAATAGAAGAATCCAGGGACACAGGGAGATGACGAGGATCCTGAGGGTGGGGGAGAATGAGATGGGGAGGAACCTGTGGGCACATGAGTAGGAAATGGAGAGGAATCTTGTTGGGGAAGGAGATTAATTTAAAGATGGAGACATACCTGAGAGAGCAGGAGGAGACAGAGAAGAATCTTGGGGGGGGGGCAGTGAGAGATAAATAGAAAAGGGAGAGGGTAAGTGGAGAGAATCCTTTGGAAGTGATAAAGAGGAACCTGGAAAGGGTAAAAGGGAAGGAGAGAAATAGGGATATAAAGACAAGAAGGGAAGATGAGTGTGTGGGGAAAGGAATCCATCTGCATCCCCCCCCCCCCCCACACACACACACACATACACGCTTTTTAAATCCTAAGAACATACGAAATTGCCATGCTGGGTCAGACCAAGGGTCCATCAAGCCCAGCATCCTGTTTCCAACAGAGGCCAAAACCAGGCCACAAGAACCTGGCAATTACCCAAACACTAAGAAGATCCCATGCTACTGATGCAATTAATAGCAGTGGCTATTCCCTAAGTAAAATTGATTAATAGCCATTAATGGACTTCTCGTCCAAGAACTTATCCAAACCTTTTTTGAACCCAGCTACACTAACTGCACTAACCACATCCTCTGGCAACAAATTCCAGAGCTTTATTGTGTGTTGAGTGAAAAAGAATTTTCTCCGATTAGTCTTAAATGGGCTACTTGCTAACTTCATGGAATGCCCCCTAGTCCTTCTATTATTCGAAAGAGTAAATAGCCGAGTCACATCTACTCGTTCAAGACCTCTCATGATCTTAAAGACCTCTATCATATCCCCCCTCAGCCATCTCTTCTCCAAGCTGAACAGCCCTAACCTCTTCAGCCTTTCCTCATAGGGGAGCTGTTCTATCCCCTTTATCATTTTGGTAGCCCTTCTCTGTACCTTCTCCATCGCAACTATATCTTTTTTGAGATGCGGCGACCAGAATTGTACACAGTATTCAAGGTGCGGTCTCACCATGGAGCGATACAGAGGCATTATGACATTTTCCGTTCTATTAACCATTCCCTTCCTAATAATTCTTAACATTCTAAAGCTACCCATGTGTGTCATGTATGAAATTGTGTTGAATTTGTATGGTCAGATTGAAAATGTAGACAATTGTGTATCCTGCTCTTGCTTAAGCAGGAGATAGAACAATTTCTTTAAAAACATGACTGTCCTGTATAAAGCAGTACACCTGGCCACCCTAGTTGGGGAGGTGAGTCCTCTGCTTCTCTTTGCATCCAAAGAAACTGGACTGTAGCTTAGCTTTTTTCAGTCTGACTTAAAAGCTAGGTGGGCATCTCAACACAGGAATAGTATGCGTCAACCAGCTCATTTACATTGGTGCAACTCCTCATCATCTGCCTGGAGACACACTAGGCCACAGCCTGCTCCTCTGCTCAGCAGTGGCTGCTCCTCACTTTTCCAAGAATAATGTTGGGCCACAGCTAGCTCCTTTCTTCTAGGACAGCCCAGAGGTTAAGCTTCTCCATTGATTCAGTAACTGCTGGGTCACAGATGATTCCGTTCTTAATGTAAATTCCCTTCTTACTGGATAGTTTCTCCTTTTGCACACTGGAATGGCACTGGGCCTTAGCTGACTCCTTTTTTTTTAGTCTTCACTTTCTTCATAGTTGGATTAACACATGTTCACAAACACATACTCTCCCTCTGTCTCAACTGGAGTGTTTTTCTCTACCTTTCATCTCGGAGGCAAAGCCCCCTTCAGTTAAGGGTACCCAGCCTTAACTCATACAGCACAATCTTTAATATGATCTTGATAATATGTCAGTAGTGCTGCATGCATTAACTGGGGCAAAGGGGAGAAAGAGTGGCAGAAGTATATACTTTTCCCATGAAATCAAAATATTGAACCATCTCCATAAAGCAATTTTTCTCCACAAAACTTTACTAAAGGTCCAAAATTCACAGAACCTGGTGATTTGTATATTTCTTTAAGTAAGAATTTTATATCTCAGGAAAAAAAAAGAACTTCCAGTTACCATGACAACTGTGCTTTTTGATTGAATAAAGCAAGCACAAAGGCACATCAAATATAGCATAATATAATATAGAGCAAACTGTGCATACAGCACCTTCTCCTGCCCCCTGACATCTACCACTGCTGACTGCATTTATGTGTACATCTCTCTGCTTTGTGTTTCATGCTGTTTTCTATTTTTATTCTTTTTCTAATTTTTAATAAGAATAAATACATTGAGGACAATTTCCAAACACATGCTACTGTGGATACTAAGCAAAGGAATTTTTTTGTGTATATGGACAATCATACATGGCGATCAAGTCAAAGGCTATTTCTTTACCATTTCAGGACCAAACACCTATTATAGACCATATGTGTTAAGATTTGTGAAATCAAATTTGTGAAAATGAAACAATCATCAAACTAATAAAGTCTCCCGCATAAACAAAGCTCAGGGTACTTAATTAAAATGTCAAAAGGAGCAATCGTATGAAAACTTAATTCACGTATCCAAGAAGAAACTCAGCAAATTCAGCATAGACCAGAGCTCGGCTGAAAAAGTTATGTTTTGGCGTACCCTTGGCTTGTGCTTTGGGGGCTACAACATCCACATGTGGTCTTAAATTCCAGGAATGGTTCATATGAGCTTCTCCGCCACATCTGCAAACACAGAAAAAAAAAACGTGTTTAAATAAACATTCAGCTAACAGTCATGTGAAACATACTAACCAATCCAACCAAGGATAGATTTTTCAAGGTTTCTACTTCAATATCACATAATAAGAATTGTTTGGTTTTTTTTTAAATAATACAGTTCCATTCCATATCTATGTTGAGGCTACATGGATATAAAGTGACTACCTCATCTCAATTCTGTCTCTGATAAGGAGCATAGAATATCAACTCCACTCTATGGCTGTCATACTTGATCAATAACAAACCAACATAGTTCTTCAGAATTATGGCCTTTATCTTTACAGTGTGTCACAAGTGGAGTCGAAAATTTGCCTGTAAAAATACAACTGTGATGTTCTATAAGACGAGTCTTCATGGGCTGTTAGGTTTTGCCTACATACAATGGTTCACATGGACATAGTATAAATCTTCTATCAATAAACAGACTTAATTAACCAGTATATGTGGGTGATATCATCCATTGGCACCAAATGGACTCATCGCTCCTAGATAGTTGTGCTCTATTAACCATGTATGGAAGTTGCATCGTGAACCTCCTCAGTCATTTTTTGTCTAAGCACATGTGTGGATGTGTACATTGTCTCTTCTCACATTTTTCTCTTAATTATCTCTTCTTGGTGATTTCTTTGTGCCTAAGAAAATTCATTTTCTCAGTTGTCTTGCTGTTCCTGCAGCACCATAACAGCACTTTTCAGTGCTACCTAAAAAAAAAAAAAAAGAGTGACAAAGAAGAGACGTGGGGCCTTCCTTCTCAACATTTCGAGCCAGAAGAAAAAATCCACAATAGTAAGCAGATTCAAAAATTGCATCTGTGGCAAGGTAATGTCCTTCACTGATGGCCACAAGCTGTGCTATTGATACTTCGGCTAGATTATGACCAGAAAAACTGCTATGCCTGTGGACGAATGTCCCCATGTTCGCAGCATTCATGGTGCTTCAAATCAAGGAGCTGCGTAAATCTCTCCAGACTTGCAACAGATCCTTGTCCCACAGTGCAGCGTTGTCCTCCTTGCCAGGAAAAATTGAGCAAAAGCTCCTCTAAAACTCCCCTATTTGTTCAGGCCTCAGCCATGGGGTCAAATTCTGTTAGCCACCCTGAGTGTTATTGAACTATGTTGCAATCGGCAGTCCGCTGGGGCAGCCCGCGGACCGCCGCTCTCACCTCCAGCTCTGGATCGAGCTGCCACCGCTGCCATCAAAGCCTGCTTCCATGAACGCAGAGAGATGCCACAGATACGCCGCAGACACTGCTGCTCCTTCACTCTCTCTGCTGAATTCCTTAGGAGGGTATGCGTGCGTCACTTGCTAATTTAAAGGGACCGTGCCGGGAAAAGCCCTGTGGCCCCTGAGAATGACATCATGAGGCCTTAGCCTTTAAAATGTTTTGCTTGCCTTCAGTCCTTGCTTTGGCAACAGGTCAACCTGTTGCCAGTAGTGTGAGTTGCCAGCGTCTTTGTTCCTGCATCTCCAGTACCAGCTTGCCCTTGTCTCCAGTTCCAGTGTGTCTTCATCTCTAGTTCCAGCTTGTCTCTGTTCCAGTTCCTGACTTCAGCTTCTGTCCCTGTAGTCAGTCTTCAGCTCTGGCAGTCTTCGTCTTCATCTCCAGCAGCCTCTGAGGTCCTTATCTTCTCATCAGTCCTTCTGGTTGCTTCTTCAGTGTGCTTCTCCTGCTTGTTCTGCTCCTTGCCTGCCTGCCCAGCTTGTCCATATCTCCTTTACCCTTCTGACAGATATTGGATATTGACCTCGGCCTGACTCCTGGACCAGTCTAGCTGCCATCTGCCTCCGATCATAGCCTGCCACCGGATACACCTTGCCTTCTCCTGTTCCAGGAGGGAACAGGAGGCGAAAGTGGGCTGGTAAAGGCGTGCTCCAGTCGGTCTGCTGCCTCGTCCAGATCTGCCTGCTGACAGTGGGGTCCTGCAGGGCTCTACCCTGCAGGTAGCGTCAATTTTGCCTCCGCCTAAGGGTCCTCGCTTGCAACAGACTGCCAGAGGCTCTGAAAGGTAATGTACTTTCTTTTTTGAAAAATGACTCCCGGAGGCGATCGACCTTGATGTCTCAGTGAGTCCTATCATATACAACTAGAGCACTGAGTAGGGCTGTTAAAAGAAAATAATAATTGCCCAAGATCAGTTGTTGCCAGGATTTTAAATTGGCAGATAAAGCCAAAATCCTTATACTTATAGAGCTAAGGGAAAGAGCTAAGGGAATGGTGGAATATGATGGGACTAGAATAATGCTTTTTAACGATTTCTCAGTGTGGGTAGCAGCCCAAAGAAAAAAGCTTTTGGCGACATGCACGGAGCTATATAAGATGGAGATTCGCTTCACTGTTTTGAATCCTACTAAGCTGAGGGACCAGTATGATGGCAAGACACAGTTCCTGCTTAACAAAGAGCAATTACATGAACAATTTACACTAATGTTTGTTAATCTTGGCCTTAACATATATAACAACATTTTTTTGGTAGTTAGCACACTGGAGGTGACTCTGTGGTGCATTCTTGCTCTCCCTAGTCTTCAAAATCTGTGGGCCTAAGCATGAGATATGCAGGCCTTCTGCGGAATGACAGAGGGAGACCATGTATCACAATGTGCTAGTCTTACTGTTTGTGGTGTGGAGATGTGCATCATATAGATTGCGAGCTCTTATACCCCTAAATAGACTTCCTTGTGTATTTCTCTTCTCGGAAGACACATGGAGAGTTCACTTATGAGAATGCTGTCTAGGTGCGACGGAGTGGAAGCATTTCTCGGCTGAGAGCCGTCAGAGCTAAGGCAGCAAGTGCTTTGTTAAGATTTTTGTTGAAGGTATGGACCCTTGGACCAAGGTGGAGTTTGCACAACATGCAGGGAAGAGCCCTGCAGGTCCCCGCTGTTTGCTAGCAGAGTCGGATGAGGGAAAGGCCCAGCTGGAGCTTTGATTATACCAGCTCTCATTCCCCTTAGATTAAGTTCTCGGGTACCGGGGCCAGCAGGATAGGTAGGGCAGGAGGGCAGTGGCAGGCAAAATTAGGGAATAACTAGTAATCAGATGGCAGGTTGTGGCAGGCAGAGATCAAGCAGAGTCCAAGAAGTGGGCTGAAGTCAATACCAGGAAATCTGTCCAAGGGAAGGTGGGACAGATAGATAGGGCAGGAGGGCATGGAGCTGTTGTGCCCATCTGTCGCAGATGGCTGCGCCCTCTCTGTCTTACCTCTTTTTTCTCTCTCTCTCCTCTCCTCTGGGAAAGATGGCTGCCTCCGCTTCACTTTGCTGACCTCTCCGGCATCCCCGGACCGGCATGGGCGATTGTGTTTGCCATGTTCCTTAAGGCCTCCTAGGGCACGCGCATGTGCGTCGCCCTTCCTTTTGAATACGTCATGGCAGGAACCTCGGGGGCATCCCCACCGCATGACGTCACTACCTCCGGGTACTTAGCCTCCGATCTCCAACACTGCTACGAGTTAGCAAGGATTCCGGACCAGCTAATTTCGACCGCTTCTGCGACGCTCGCTCAGAGTACCTACTTCTACAACCCTACGGGGCTACGCTGATTCCAGGACGCTCTGGGTACCCGCTCCTCGGGGACCCTTCCACTCCTACCTACCCTCCAGGGTTTCTTGCTCAGCAAAGATACTCAAGACACCCGCTCCTCGGGGGTCTTGCTTTCTTCTATTTCTCTCCAGGTACCCTGCTTAGAAGGACGCATAGGTACTCGCTCCTCCTTGTCCACTCCTGACTACTTCCTGGGTTACCTGCTCCTCAAGGACCACGGCATCAGCGTTTGGCCTGCCTCGCTTCCTTTACTACTGCGGAAGCTATATCCTCGGCAGCATTAACCGGCCTTGTGAGTACCTCATTCTTCAGTCTCTCTACCTTGTCTCACCACTGAGCATATTCTCGGCGTACTCTGCCCTGCGGACCACTACTGGATCTGTCATCGCTGTCTACATCCTCTGGGACTGGGTTCTCAGCCTACCTCGCTCTGCGAACCACTATCGGACTCTTCGCTTCCCAGCATCAGGTGACATCTACTCTGCACTTGTATCACCAGTGCCTGGACTGAACATTATCATCGGAGACTACTCTGTGGCTGAGAAGAGCTGCCCTCTCCTCAGGCATCGCTCTATTGCTGTACAATAAAGCTTCCTTCTTTCTTGTGTTGCTTACTAGAGAGTCTAGCCTATTGCTGTGGTTCCCCAAGGGGCCCCTCCCCATGGGAGGAGTCATCGACACAGCAACCAGGGGTCCACAACCATGCCACAAACACAACAGGAGCAACAGGGGGAGAGGCAGCGAGACATGGAACACGGAAGGGCTGACCACAAGAACTGAAGAGGACCTGAAGATGAAGACCACTGGAACGGAGGACAAGATAAAGGCCAGGAACTGAAAACAATGAAGACCAGGAACTGTAGAAAATGAAGACCAGAAATTGAAATCAATGAAACCCAGGAACGTGGAATGCAGGAGGATTGCTGAGTAATTCACACTACAAGCTATAGGAGACCTGTTGCTGAGGTGAGGATTGAAGAAACACAGGGGCCTTTTTTGTCCTGACACTCTTGGCCACAATGGGTGAGCTGTAGGATGGCCCAATCTATTTGGGGACAGTATCGTTAGAGCCAGCGTAATCCCAAAACAATGGGATGGATGGATCTGGCATGGAAGCTAATTTCTTCTTGATGGAGAAGACTGGTACAGAGTGTCAGAGGTATAGAAGACAAGATGATCTGGTCCAGAAGGGGGTCTCCATAGATGGATGAAATTATCAGAGGCATGGTCAGTTACATGTTGGGAATCCGTAATTGCTCCAAAGTTCCTTCATGATGAAGTTCCCCGCAGAACCAGAATCCATGAAGGCCTGAGTGGGGAAGGTTAGAAGGCTCACCTTTAAAGTCGGGGGGAGCAGTAGTTGGAGAGTTGGAATGGTAAGGCCTAGGGTGATCTCCTGAACAGACCTTAGGCGTTGGTGTTTCCTGGCTTTAATGGGCACTTGGCTAGCATATGGCCTTTGCCCACACAATATAGGCACAGGCCTAGTTGCCGACAGCGGAGTCTCTCCTCTGGGGACAATCGAGTTTGTCCCAATTGCATGGGTTCTTCAGGAGAATCGCCAATAGGAGGGACAGGTACTGGAGGCAAAGCCAGGCGCTGGAACCGGGGTGTCAGCATAATGGTCTGCAAGGGGGTGGAGCCTCTTTCGCTTGCTGCTGGAGGCAGAGGTCGATCTTACCCATCAGGTCGATGAGCCTTTCCAAGAATGTGGGAAGTTCATCTTTAATCCTAGAGGACACGCCTTCCAGAACTATGGCGAGGAGACCTCCCACCATTTGAGCTTGTTTCCAGGGTCTGAAATTCAATGGCATATTCAGATAGTGTTCTTGTGTCTTGGTGGAGTTGAATACCAATTCTTTCAATGGCACCCAATGATTTATGAGGGATTCCTATCAGAATTAAATTGAACCACAATTGAAACCCTCTTCTCCCAAAACTTTTTTGTGATAAAAATTTTTTTTTCTTGAATGTTAGTTTAAATGCTTCACCCTGGATGGGGGCTATCAGTATTATATAAATTGTGGCAAACGTTTTGTTAAGAGGGTTTCAATTGTGGTTCAATTTAATTCTTGGTGGAGTTGAAGACATTCTGAGTCCATGGTGGCCAGTTGGCTTGGTTCCTCGAAAACCATTTTGAAAACAGTTGTGAACTGCTGCAGGTCCTGTAACAATTGGTCAGAATGCTCCCAGAGGGGAGAAGACTAAGCCAGGACCTTGCCATCCAGGAGAGAGAGGATGTATGTGATCTTAACTATGACCTGTATGTCATTTAAGAAAAGCGATTCCTGTAGAGAGAAATGCATGTAGCATTGGTTTAGGAAACCACAGCACCCAGCCAGTTGATACCAAGATACTGAGGTGGAGCCAGCAGCTATGGTATCAGTTGGCTGGATACTGTGGGTACTAGCGGAGCAGGCGGTGAGAACAGTGAAGCCGCAGCAATATCTAATCATGTAGAGAGCCATTCCATGGATGCCACCAGGAGTTCCAGAAACGTCTGCCGCTCCTGTATCTTAAGTGCAGGACCCGGGATGGCCTGCAAAGTTGTGGGGTCCGCCAAGTCCATGGCGTTGGCAATCTGTTGAAGACATTTCTAATTGGGACGTTGTATAAAGTAAAATATTTTATTTGTAATGTTTACGCACCAGAAATTTACTCCCCAGAATTCTTTGCATCTTTGATAACTATTATTCTTAGCTATCTCGATTATGTACTGATCATGGGAGGACTTTAATATGGTGGCAGACAATAGAGACTAAAGAGATCTAGGTGTCATAGTGGATAACACATTGAAATCGTCGGTTCAGTGTGCTGCGGCAGTCAAAAAAGCAAACAGAATGTTGGGAATTATTAGAAAGGGGATGGTGAATAAAACGGAAAATGTCATAATGCCTCTGTATCGCTCCATGGTGAGACCGCACCTTGAATACTGTGTACAATTCTGGTCGCCGCAGCTCAAAAAAGATATAATTGCGATGGAGAAGGTACAGAGAAGGGCTACCAAATGATAAGGGGAATGGAACAACTCCCCTATGAGGAAAGACTAAAGAGTTTAGGACTTTTCAGCTTGGAGAAGAGACGACTGAGAGGGGATATGATAGAGGTGTTTAAAATCATGAGAGTTCTAGAATGGGTAGATGTGAATCGGTTATTTACTCTTTCGGATAGTAGAAAGACGCTCCATGAAGTTAGCATGGGGCACATTTAAAACTAATCGGAGAAAGTTCTTTTTTACTCAACACACAATTAAACTCTGGAATTTGTTGCCAGAGGATGTGGTTAGTGCAGTTAGTATAGCTGTGTTTAAAAAAGGATTGGCTAAGTTCTTGGAGGAGAAGTCCATTACCTGCTATTAAGTTCACCTAGAGAATAGCCACTGCCATTAGCAATGGTAACATGGAATAGACTTAGTTTTTGGGTACTTGCCAGGTTCTTGTGGCCTGGATTGGCCACTGTTGGAAGCAGGATGCTGGGCTTGATGGACCCTTGGTCTGACCCAGTATGGCATTTTCTTATGTTCTTATGTTCTTTTCATTCCAAAGACTGATGTTCTCTCTAATCTCCTTGCCTATTCTTTCTGTTGCCATTTGACTATCTGTGATCTTCCTTTCTATCATGAAATCATTTGTTATCTTTCTGTTCTTATCATAATGTTGTCTAAGCCTCTGTGATGATTTTCCGTCTTCAGTCCTTTGTTTATTTCAGTCGCCACATTGGCATGTTCAGCAGTTAAGGTATGTTTTTAACTGCTTATTGCAGGGGTGGTCAACTCCAGTCCTCAAGAGTCACAAATAGGCCATGTTTTCAGGAAATCCACAATGAATACGCATGAGATAGATTTGCATGCACTGCCTCCACTGTATGCAAATCTATCTCATGAATATTAATTGTGGATATCCTGAAAACCTTGTCTGTTTGGCTCTGGAGGACTAGAGTTAACCACCCCTGGCTTATTGAAATAGAAATGTAATTTTCTTTTGACTGTGATATAATCCCCTGCCTGGACACAAAATGTGAGGCGTATCCGATGTCTGTTATAGAGCTGAGCAGTCTTTCATTAAAATTGTGGTCAATCAATGGTGCAGTAGACCAGGCAGAGAAGCAAGGGCTATATTCCTCAACTGGCCTGGGAAACCTAACCTCACAGGTCTCCCCTTTTTGAATCCCTCCGACTTCTATCCTCAATCTCTTATTCTATTACTCACTTCTGAAAACATGCCCACACCTTGAGTTAAAATAGGGTCTCACATACCAATATTTCATCAACAAAACAGAACTTTTACTTCTGGGGTTTCCAGCAGTCAGAAATATGCAAAATAGTAAGAGATATTAAAAGACACTGATTTAAACAGGAGTTCACAGGCATCCACAGCAAGGCTGCAGCTTTAGCAACTTCAAAATAAATCTTAACCAACTATGTGTTAGGATCTGTGTGTTAGTGTGTATGTGGACCCTTTGGTCGAGGTGACAGATGGAACTGCCCGAAGGGGCGGACCCCCATGGGCCTCACCGTCGAGGAGGCGAGATCTCAGCTGATGGGTGTATGACAGCTTGGAGAGAAAGAACGGTCCAGAGAGGCAAGCCAGGGTACACCAGGCCAGGGGCTTTTATGAGGATGAGAGCAGTGCCCGAGGAGCGGGGAATGCCCTGAAGGATATAGTCTTTTGAGAAGGAGTTCTTACTGCTGTACAGTGGTGGCCACAAGGGCACTACCGGAGAGCAACCTCCATGAAGTCTTGGTAGTGGTCCTCGAAGCGGGGTATACCATAGGGAGTCCTCTGTGTAATCACATTTGTGGTCCGCGAAGCGGGGTATGCCATAAGAAGTCCTCTGTGTAATTATGGTAGTGGTCTGCGAGGCGGGGTACACCGTGGGAAGTCCTCTGAAGTAGTACTCAAAGTAATGAAGAAGCAAGGAGGTTCCGGGGAGGACCACCGGAACTGAAGCAGGAGAAAATCCAGGCGACGGCCCTCCGAGGAGCGGATAGCCAAGAGATGGAGGGGGCCCCCGAGGAGTGGGTACCCAGGAAGTCTCACGCCACGGAAGCAGGAACCAGAACGACGTCCAACGGAGAGAAGGATTCTGGAGAATGAACTCGTTGCCAAGTCGTAGGTGCTCTGGTGCTGCGTGTCTAAATACCCGAGTTGAGTGACGTCATCCGAGGAGGACGCCCCCGAGGCTTGCGCAATGACATTGTTAAAGTTAACCCGGGAGCGCGTGCACCCAGGGAACCCCAAGGCCAAGATGGAGGTCGGCAGCATCCAGCTGCCTCGGGATGCCCAGGAATGGAGGGAGGAGGGCTGATGCAAGCTGGTGGAGGCCGCGATTTCCACAGCGGAGCCAATGCAGGGAAAAGAGAGGTGAGCAGCATGGGTTGCAGGCATCGGCGACCACGGGGCACAACATTGTGTTACCCACAATAAGCACAACAGTTTTATTTACATCAGGACTCATTCATTTCATACTGGGTAATGCCTCTCATTACCTCAGATAACTGTATTCTTGACTCCTTGCATCTCTATCAGGCATTAACTAGAGATTTCCCCAGTATCCCCTGCTGTCACCCCTCATCTTCTAGGACTTCTACTGACAATGAGACCTCCAAACATTCTTTGACCTTTATGACTCAGGTTCAGTTTCTGATTGTTTCCCCAGTGGGGAGAAATATCTCTCCAGCTTTATTCTTTCCCATTGAGAGGGGAAAGTCCCTGCAGAGGCATTTACCTAGGGAGAGACAACCTAGGCAGCTGGTAGACCTCCACAACTCCTCACATGAAAGTTTGAACACTGTTTTATATAGTCCAAATAATATCCCATAGCGGGCCTTTTTTTTCTGACTTAAAGGAGACACACACCAGTAGAACTCAATAATCCTTCTACCCAGAACCTTCCCATTCTTTAACATACACAATGTTCATTTACCATTCACTGTGCCTCTAGTGGCTGCTCACAGTAATTGTCTTATCAGTATTTTCCTAATCCAAATATTCAAAACATTATGAAACCATCTACAACACCCCAGGAACAACTCAAGGGCCTCCCCCACCCAGATTCTCTCCCAGGCCACATTCCAGTGACTCAGATCCCATTTTGGGGGCCTATCATAAAATAGAATGTAGTTTAACATAGAGGGACTAATTTACTAAGCCTTTACTACCATTCTGTGTCTCTGGGAAAAAAGTTTAGTAGAGAAGGCCCATAATTTGAATAGAATATTTGCAATAAAAATTCAACTATGAGAATTAATTTATAGTACAGTATATAAAACACTGCTACAAAAACAAATTGTAAAAAGGTGAAATTTAAATAATCAATTTATGTTTTTGTTCCTAGGTGTATCAGGTAATTGTCACTCGTCTCCAGCTACCATGTTTTATTAGTTTCACTAATAACATGGACCAGATAGAATATGAGTGCCCAGTTTCTCTGACAGCACTTTACAGGCCTGTTTCAATCAGAGGAAGGTGAGGTAGACTACCTCTTCATATTGTTTTGTAATTCTGACATCGATTATATTGTAGGGATTCAGAAAAATCAAAACATCTCTTTGCTGGTTATTCACTCTTACATGCTATAAGATGGACTTTGCCCTATTTCTATGCAGGTATGTAGTTCAGTATGTGATAATCTGTACATTTCATAGCATTCAGATAGGTTAATCCACACCAGTGGGTAATGCATCTCTACCAGCAGATGGAGACGGAGCAAAGATGACGCCACAGTATATATACCCCTGCACTGACATCAGCATGCCAGTATTCCCCATCTCCAGCAGATGGTGGACATTCATCTCCTTACTGGGGATTGTTAAGAAAAAAAATTTAGAAGGAGAAAGAAGAAGGAAAATTAATTTGCCCCGCTCTCCTGTGGTGATACCTTATGGTCCCTCTCTCAGTCAGGTTTTCCCGAGGTGACATCTGCAGATCCCTCCTTCAGTAGAGTGCCTCAGTCTGGTAGCTGGTTTTTCAGCGTGGACTTAGCGGTAGAGAGACAAACAGCTGAGAGGCTAGCAGGTGCAGGAAGATGAGCGCAGCAGTGAAGGCCTTTGCCCTCTCCCCCCGCAGCTGGAGACTGACTCTGTACTTGGCCAGGATGGACTGAGCTCAGGTAAAGAGTAAATATATAAAAAAAATAAGAAAAGGAGTTAATTTTAGGGATTCCATTCCCCTTCTGGTCTCTGAGCTCGACGCGCCGATCTGACATCCGTTCCCGTCTCCAGGGGAGCTTGAGGAGTCATGGCAGTATGGTGGGTTGTACTATCATAAGAAAATGGAGGTAATTCAATAAACATTATACCATGTCTGAATCCAATTAAATCTAATGCTTTATTATCCAGATTACAATGGACCTATGTGAAACATGATCATTAAAAATCACCCAATACAAACTTCTCTTTTACTTCTCACACCATTCATATCCATACCACACTTCCATGCTTTACCCCGACATCATCATACTCACATTCACACTAAAACATACTCTCCATAACACATAAAACTAAAGGCTTTAACATACTAAGATTTAACAATAGTTACATTGCCTTATAAACATCTACTTATTTCCTTGTGTATTTCTAAACAAATACAATGAATCAGTATACTTTACAACCAAACATTCCCTTATATTGAGTCCAGTTCGTTCAATATTTTAAACAGATCTTCCAAACCCAATCCAGTGTTTCTCTGATATATTCTTCAATATGATCCGACGAGAGCCTCGTTTCCCACTGTACTCCAGGGCTTCTTCAGGGACTTCACTTGCAAACAATTTTTTCAATGTACTGATTCACGTATCCATAGATCCTGTATATACATTCATATCGGATTTACCCATACTTCTTTCATCCGAATCATTTAAACCAGGTTGCACTCTTCACATACTGGATCTTCATGCTCTGTATCGCAACTTCAATTACCTACAGCTACCCGTTCACGGCGTTCCCCAAACAGTTAGTTGTATTCCATAAATCTTATCAATTTTCGCCAAATTATTCAATGTTATTTAAAGAAAACGTCTTCAAGATACACGTTTTTGGAGGGTATGCACATGTTGTTTGCCTGAGTATGGTGGGTTGAGCATCTTTTATGCCCCACTCTCAGACTTTACTTAGATATAGCATGGTAGGACACAGCAGCGTTTGCGCACTTTTCTATGCACATGCCTGCTGCGAAACAGTGTCTGATGGTTTGCGCTTGTGCGCCCCGGTGTGCACTCAGGTGGACACTCATGTTGGCGCCCACCTAGACCGTGTATTGACGACAATGTTTTCTTTAAATAACATTGAATAATTTGGCAAAAATTGATAAGATTTATGGAATACAACTAACTGTTTGGGGAACGCCGTGAACGGGTAGCTGTAGGTAATTGAAGTTGCGATACACGCCCCCAGCATTCCCCATCGCCCACATCTCCTCCGAACAAACCTATGTAGCTAGGCTATGGCAAGTTAACTCCAGAGGAACGCCGGCGACGCCTATAGTCCGGGCTATGCCTCTACTGTGGGGAGGCCGGCCACATCTTGTCCTCGTGCCCGGTGTGTCCGGGAAACTCCAAGGCCTAGGCTTGACGCATCCCGCTCCCTCTCTTATGCTTCCTGTAACCATCCAGGTATCCAACCAGGACTTCCAGATGCTGGCCCTAGTGGACTCCGGGGCCGGGGACAATTTTATTATGCGGCAACTGGTCACACATCTCTGGATTCCCACCTACTCCACCCTTGCTCCGTTCGTCCTCTTGTCTATCCAAGGGGAACCCTTGCCGGGCCAAGTCTCCCATATCACCGCTCCAGTCAAACTCCATACGGGCGCCTTGCACAAGGAGGTCCTGACTTTCTTTGTCATCGAGAAGGTGATCCACCCTATCATCCTGGGCCTTCCCTGGCTTCAAAAAACTCCCCCCCATTTCAACTGGACGACCTTCCAGCTCTCCCGATGGGGGAACTCCTGTCACGAATCTTGTCTGAAACTGAACCTCCACCAGCCCTGGCTGACGACCAACCTCCTTCCTCTGGGGCTCCTGTCTCCGTATGCATCCTTCCTAGACATGTTCTCCAAAGAAGGTGCAGATTCTCTTCTGCTCCATCGTCGGTACGACTGCGTCATAAACCTTCCCGGGACCGAACCTCCTCGGGGTCGAGTCTACCCCTTATCTCAAGCAGAAACCAAAGCCATGTCAGACTATTTACGAGAGAAACTGGCCAAAGGCTTTATCCGTCCCTTTAACTCTTCCGCAGGAGTGGGGTCCTTCTTCGTGGCCAAAAAGGATGGCTAACTCCGCCCTTGTATTGACTATAGAGGTCTCAACACCATCTCATGGAAGGATCATTATTCCTTGCCTCTTATTTCAGAATTATTCGACCGCCTACTGGGGGCTCGGATTTTCTCCAAATTGTACCTACGCAGGGCTTGTAACCTTATTCGTATCTGGGCAGGAGACGAATGGAAAACAGCCTTTAACACACGTGACGGGCACTACGAATACCGGGTTATTCCGTTTCGCCTCTGCAATGCCCCAGCTGTGTTTCAAAACATGATGAATGAGGTTTTCCGCGACCTCTTATACAAATGTGTGGTAGTCTATTTGGATAACATCTTAGTCTTCTCCAAAGACCTCCCTACTCATCGCCGGGAAGTTGCCCGAGTGCTCCAATGGCTTCGCGATCACCAACTCTTTGCTAAGCTCGAGAAATGTTCATTTAAAAGAGAGAGTCTACCCTTTTTAGGGTATATCGTCTCACGCCATAGTTTCTATATGGACCTGGAAAAGTTGAAGAGTATTCTTCGAGCGGTTCAATGATTTCTTGGATTCGCGAGCTACTATCGTACATTTATTCAGAACTTCGCCAAATTCGTGGCTCCTATAACTACCTTGACCCGTAAGGGCGCCACTCCTAAGCAATGGCCCCTGGAAGCCATCACCATTTTTCAGTCCTTAAAGTCCGCATTCCTCTGAGTGCCTTGCTTACGACATCCGGATCCTCAGCGCCCCTTCGTGCTTGAAGTTGACGCGTCCTCCAAAGGAGTAGGGGCAGTCCTAAGCCAACATGCCTCTACTGGATCTCTCCACCCATGTTCCTTTTCGAAACAGTTTTTTCCAGCGGAACGAAACTATGGAATCGGGGACAAAAAACTGCTGGCGATCAAGCTCGCTTTTGAGGAGAGGCGTCCCTGGTTGGAGGGAGCCCAGTTTCCCATAACTGTTTACATGGATCATAAAAACCTAAAATACCTCCAGCAAGCTCAGCGATTGAATCTTCGCCAAGCCCAGTGGGCGCTGATTTTTACTCAGTTCGACTTCACTTTACGCTACCACCCTGCTGCTAAGAACATCAAAGCGAACGCTTTTTCCCACACTTTTTCGCCCGAGGACGTCGTCGAACCACCACGTTATATCATTGATCCTGCCCACATCCTTCTTTCTGCCACCACTACCGTGCCGCTAGGGAAAACCGTGGTTCCCCGCCGACTACGCAACAAAATCCTTAGCTGGGCCCACGACTCCCACACGGCAGAGCACCCTGGACGAACCTGCACCCTAAGCTCTGTCTTGCAATTTTACTGGTGGCCCACAGTAACGATAGACATCCAACACTATGTTGACTCCTGTCAAGTGTGCGCACAACAAAAACCCCTGACAGACTCTACCTGGGGCCTACTACAACCTTTACCGGCTCCCGCTGAACTGTGGTCACACATTGCCACGGACTTCATCGTGGACTTACCCTCTTTGGAAGGTAAGATAGTCATCTGGACTGTAGTGGACTGTTTTTCCAAGATGGTGCACTTCGTCGCCCTACCCAGACTACCCTCAGAGCCACAACTGGCACAGCATTTCGTTCAACATATCTTCCGGCTTCACGGCCTCCCGAAACATTGTCCACTACTGGCAGTCTCTGGGCAAAAAATTCAATATTTCCCTGGATTTCACTATAGTATACCACCCACAGGGCAACGGGCAGGCAGAAAGGACCAACTGGACCCTGAAACAGTTCCTTCGAAGCTACGTTAACTTGCAACAGAAAGACTGGGCCTCCCTACTTCCGTGGGCTGAATTTGCCCTGAACTCCCACATCTCCACCACTACTAAAACTTCCCCTTTCCTGTTGGTCTATGGTCGGCAGCCTCTCCCTCCGCTAACTCTACCCTTGTCAGTTCCTTCTCCTGCAGCTCAGCTAACGGCCGGGGAGTTACATCGTCTTTGGGAACAGACCCAGTTGCTCATACAAAAAGCAGGCCAAAGATCCAAGAAGACGGTGCATGCTCATCGGAGACTCGCTCCTCATTTCCAAACTGGGGAGAAGGTTTTGCTCAGCACTAAAAACATTGCTTGAAGCTTCCATCAATGCGCTTGGCGCCTCGCTATATCGGCTCCTTTCCGATACTCCGTGAACATGGGCCCGTCACCTATCAATTAGACCTACCTCCTACCCTCAGGATCCATAACTCCTTTCACGCTTCCCTTCTGAAGCCCTTGGTGCTAACTTGGCTTGCTCGAACTCCTCCCAAACCTCAACCTTTAAGTGCTGAGATAAAGTACGTCTACCAGGTTCATGACGTTCTGGACTTCAGGAAATGAGGTTGAAGATGTGAATATCTCCTAATCTGGGAGGGTTTCGGCCAGGAAGAGAACACTTGGGAGCCCGCCTCCAATATATTAGATAAAAACCTGCTTGAGCAGTTCCATCTCTTCCATCCAAGAAAACCCAAACCTCTGGGGAGGGGCCCTAGAGAGGGGGGTACTGTTAAGCTTACCACTGACCGGCTGCGCCACCCCCGCTCGCCACGGCTCTCAGCTGCACGCAGCTGGCTGCCTGCCTCAGTGCCTCTCCTGAGCATCCCGGGCCCTCCTCCAGTGACGTCAGACTGCCGCAGGCCCAAGGAACGCTGCTGTCCTCCCGGCCTGCAGCCTGCTGGGCCTGCCCTATAGGCGCGTGTGACCAGGGATCCCTCTTAAAGGGACAGGCATGGGAAATGCCT